>NW_027069496.1:1038570-1174171 GCF_002906115.3 Quercus suber | reverse complement strand
AAAAAAAAAAAAAAAAAAAAAGTCTCTTGTAAAATCAAGCCCACAAGGTGTCAACTGTCTAAAAATAATAATAATAATAATAAAATTAAAAAATTAAAAAAAAAAAAAAAAAAAAACCGACAAAGACAAGTTGAAATCCTTCTTATACGTGGATGAATTGTCAACGGTCTAAATCCTTCATTTCATGTACGTGGATTAAGGTCTTGCTTTCCGTGAACTTAGTCCAAATTGAGATTAATAAAATACTTCAAGCCTCGTCTTCCTTGCACGACAATTGGGAGCAAAGCTGAATCTTGAAGTGGGGGCATTTTGTAGACATTAAAATTTTATGATGTATTCACAGTCGTCCGATTGTTTATGATAAAATATTTGTGATCAAATTAATTTTCAATTGGTGAGTGGACGATCAGCAAATGAAATCAAGCCATGTGGCAACATCAAATAAGAAAGCCATATGGCAATGTCAGAAGAAAAAACCTATATGGAAAGTTCTTATTAAATGGGAGACTAAATTAAATCCACATTTGGCTCTCAATAAATGCTGAGAGAAAATTCCAAATTAAATATTATTGAGTTGCCTATAAATAGAGGCTTCTCATTTGAGAAAAGGGGAGAACACTTAGAGAGAACACTACGAACACTCTGCCAAAATAGAGAGTCATCTCTAAAGTTCACGAGAATTTCATTGTTCATCAGGCCTATTCCTACTTCTTCAAATCAAAGTGGGGATTCTCCTTTAATCTAGTTCGAGATCAAGCCAACGGCCCTCGCATCAAATCAAGCACCTTCAACTATTCATTCAACTTGGAGACATCAAAGCACGATTCAAGATCAAGCTTCATAGCCCCTTCGGATCGTAACGTTTCTTGGAGATCGAATCAGAGGAATTTATTGTACTCTTTCATTGTAAAGATTCATACAGAGGATTGTACTCACATATATACAAGTCAAATACAAATTGATTATTTGTTACACTATTTCGTGATCGTGTGATTTATCTTTTACGAAAATTGTGTGTACAGCCACCCTTAAGGCAAAAACTTTATTCAAATAACTAAGGAGAGTACATAGCATCATAAACAACTAGAGGAGCTATATCATCAGGATGGTGTCAAACTAGACCTATAGCTCACAGCCGAACTTAGAACGTCTAGCTAGATGATGGGAACTTGATTGCCTGATCTTTTAACATGATTGAAAGAACTAAAGTGAAAGTCCCTAACTAACACAAGAATATCCTCAATGACATAACAATACTCAGGGTGGTTGACATCTTCCATACAAATGGCTTTTATAAGGAACTCGGCATCTCCTTCAAAGATACAATCCAGTGCAAAAACTTCTTTAGCGAACTCCAAAGTCCTTCGACAAGCTAAGGCTTCAACCGTAGCTGTGGAGAAAGGATTGGGATTCATTGAGACAAAGTAGCTAAGATTGAATCCAAAGAGTTTCATATTACAATGCCAATGCCAGCAAAATGCATATCCTTGAAAAAAGCTACATCAAAATTAATTTTGACAAGAGGCCGAATAGGTGGAGACCAACGCATAACTCTGTTTCTGGGCATAGCAGGACGGGCTTGAAGTACTTGGGCTTCTAAGAAGTCCACTAGCAGGTCCTTAGCTTTCTCCCTGATCTGATACACCCCACCCCATGTTCTTTTAGTCTAACAGAATTCCTATCATGCCAAATCAACCAGAAAATCATTGCTAATAGGTCCATATTGATCTGATCTCTCATGGAAAACAACAAAGCCAACAAGGCATCAAAGCCATGAAATTTATACCGAAACAACTTCATCAACATGGCATCATCCTTCCATATAACCAACAGAGAGCTACAGTACCAAAGTGCATGCATTGTGTCCTCTTTTTCACTTAAACAACCTGAGTAGGTAAAAATAGAAATTACCGAACGCCTCCACAGATTACACGAGGTAGGTAGAGCATTATGTGATGCCCGCCAAAGAAAATTTTTAACTCGATGTGGGACCTGCAGCTTCCAAATACCAGTCCACAAGACATGGTTATTATCCTGTGATGAGCAACTGGGAAGCAAATTTCTAGCCACTCTAACTGCAAGTCTATAGGCACTCCGAGTTGTGTAACTACCATTTATGGATGGGAGCCATAATAACTTATCTGGGATAATACGGTCACTTAAAGGAATCCCTAAAATTAGATTAGCCTCATAAGGAAGAAAATCATGCCTTATTAAATCTACTTTCCAAGAGTGGGAATCATAATCAATAAGGGAACTCACTATTAAAACCAGGGGGAGAATAACAGGTGGAGAGATAATTTTTGCAGCAGGCAAAGAGGGAATCCAATTATCTTCTCGAATTTGGACCGAACAACCATCACCTATTCTCCAGACAGCACCCACATCAATAACATGATGAGATTGAAGAATACTCTTCCAAGCATAGGAGCCCTTATTAAAGGAGCACATTCCATGATGGAACAATTCGGGAAGAACTTAGCTTTGAACACTTTATAAAATAGAGAATTCTCACAAGTCTGAAGCCGCCAGACCTGCTTCGCAAAGAGGGAAGTATTGAAAATGGTTAAGTCACGAAAACCCAAACCTCCTTCATTCTTGGGATGACACATCTTCTCCCAACTCACCCAATGGATTTTCCACTGCTCCCCTTTTTACCCCACCAGAATTTTCTAACTAGAGACTCAATTTCTTTAATCAAACCTTTTGGGAGCTTGAAGCAAGATATGGCATAAGTGGGGATAGCTTGGATCACCGCCTTAATAAGAATCTCACGACTAGCTTAGGAGAAGAGCTTCTCCTTCTAGCCTTTTAGTTTTTTCCATATTCTTTCTTTTATGAGGCTAAATGATCTTTTCTTGTCCCTTCCAACCAGAGATGGAGGCCCAAGTAATGCTCATATCGATGTGACACTAGAACACCTAAAAAGACAGAGATGGCATTCCAAAGAGTGTGGGGGGTGTTTAAGCTGAAAAAATATTGGTTTTCCCTCTATTTATGCTCTGACCAAATGATTGTTTATATAGAAATAGCAAGGACTAGATTTGAACACACTCAGCTATAATTGCTCTACAAAATACCAAACTATCATCTGCGAATAGGAGATGAGACACCTAAGGGCCAGCAACACATAAAGAGATGCCTTAAATATTTTCATTCTCTTCAGCCTTCTTAAACAAGGCATGTAATCCTTCAATGACCAATAAAAACAAATAAGGCGAGAGGGGATCACCCTGGCGTAGCCCACGAGATGGAGTGATGAGACCGTGGGTTGCCCATTGAGCAGGATTGAGTATGTAACAGATCTGATGCAAGCCGAAACCAGGTCCACCCAATTTTTATAGAAACCCATTTTAACTATGATCTTCTCCAAGAACACCCACTCCGCCCGATCATAAGCCTTACTCATATCGAGTTTCAACGCCATATATCCTAGTTTTCCAATTCTTTTTTTTTTTCAAATAATGCAGGTTCTCATAAGCAATCAAAATATTATCAATAATAATTCTTTCAGACAAGAAAGCACTTTGAGTCTCAGAGATCAGATGGGGAAGCAGAGGTTTTAACCAATTAGCCAACACTTTAGCAATAATCTTATACAAAACTTTACTTAAACTAATTGGTCTGAAATCAGAAAATTTTCGTGAACTATGGATCTTTGGAATTAAAGTCAAGAAAGTATGGTTAAGCTTATCACGAATGATACCTGAATTTAAGATTGATAAAACTGCTTCTAAAACCTCACCACCCACTTTATTCCAAAATTGTTTGTAGGACAGAAGGGGAAGACCATCAGGTCCAGGAGATATTAGAGTCCATCTGATGAATGGCTGCATGAATTTCACTAACTTCGAAAGGCTTCACGAAGTCAGAATTCATGGCTTTAGTAACCCTTGGTTCCACACCAGATAGGACGGAATCGAAATGAGTGGGGTTTGCCAATGAGAACAAATTTGAATTGAACCTGAGCAATATGTCCCCAACCTGAGACTCTTCCTCTGTCCAGACACCAGCATCATTCTCAATGCTAGAAATGTAATTTCTTTTATTCCTCTCTAAAGCTCTACAGTGAAAGTATTTAGTATTTTGATCTCCATATTGCAGATAATCTAATTTTGCTCGTTGACTCCACATACATTCCTCCAAAGCCATGAGATTCTGAAGCTCCTCATTCAACGATGCCAGCCTCTCATTCCCACCCCCTCCCATGGAGCAAGCCTCAGCATTTTCCAATTTTTTTCTTACTTTGGCTAAATTCCAACGAACATTCCCAAAGATCTTTTTGTTCCACATAATTAGCTGCTCTTGGCAGTGACCGACCTTCATCAAAACACTACTTATAGGGTCTTTATGCGAGCCCATGTCCCATGCAGAATAGACCACTGCCTCACATCTTCCATTCGTTACCCACATTGCCTCAAATCTGAATGGCTTAAGAGGTCTATAAAAACGACTATTAACATCATCAGTACATAAACAAATAGGTTTATGATTAGAGGAAAAACCTAATAGGTGATGCAATCTAGCTGTTGGAAATTTCTAAAGCCATTCTGAGGAAGCCAATGCATGGTCAAGCCTCACCTATACCACTAAACCGTCAAATCGACGATTACTCCATGTATACGGTAGCCCCGAGTAACCCAAGTCCTTAAGAGCACAAAAGTCCAAACACTCCCTGAAACTTCTCATCTGATTTTCCAGACTAACCAGACCACCCGATTTTTCACCCACTCCTGTGATCTCGTTGAAGTCTCCAATACATACCCAAGGCAAAACTAGTTGAGAGCTTAAATGATGAAGTAGTGTCCAAGAATCTTCTCGGTTAGCAACTTCAGGAGCTCTGTAAAACCTCGTGAAGTGCTAGGCGTCATCAATTCTTGGATTCACCACCACATCAATGTGATGAGGAGAAAACATCCTAATATGGAGATCAATATCATTCATCCAAAGCAGAGCCAAAACCCCACTTAGATTTCTTTGAGGAACTATAAACAGATTATCATAGCCTAAACAACACCGTAGGCACTTCAAATAGCTTTTCTTCTTTTTAGTCTCCATCAAGAACAGTATTTTTAAGCCTTTTGCTTTCACTACAACTTGAAAGCTCGTGAACTCGCCGAGGGTTCCCAAGCCCACGACAGTTCCAGTTTAAGCAATTCATGGCGAACGGCAGGGCTGGGGGATAGCCGCCGCCAATGAGACATTAGAGAGGGAAGATACATCCAAGCTCACTCCCTATTTTTTTTGAACAGGGGCATTTAAGGTGTCTTTAGGGAAATGTTCTCTCTTTTTAACACTAGTTGAAGGACTCAATTAAGAGGAAACTGAGGACTTAAGTAGTTTAGATGTTCGTTTGGGCTTAAGTTTAGTAGGCAGCCTATTCTTATTTGTCAAGTCCTAGAGAGAGGGCCTAGTAGTGGGGCGGTGTTCTTCAGAGCTTGGTAGAATGGGCTCAATTACTTGTGGCCCATCTGGCATAGGATAGTCCACTACTTTTTTACCTTTATCCCTTGCTGACCCAAGCCCATTTAAGGGCAAAATTGATGCCTTCAAATCACCAGGAAACTCGCAAGGGTCACGATTAAACTTTGATATGTCACGATCAATTTCTTGGAGTTTTGCAAGGAAAGGATCACACTCAGCATATGTACCCGTGATTTTAGAGGAAGTACCAGATTTAGTATCTTGGAAAAGAGTTCCGCATCACCCAACAAGGAATCGCCTCCATTTGTGCTTACGTAACTTTCATTAGGGTGGTGAATGACATCTGATAGTAGGGAGAAATAGCTTTAACCTAAATGTGTTTCATCAAGTCAACATCAGACTAAGATCTTGAGGCAAACGGGCACACATCAGCATTAATTTCATTCACTGTGCAAACCAAGGCTTCCATATCAGTTTGTTCAACAGAGGGCAGAGATTTAGTGCTTTCCGGTGGAGGTGGAGTCTCCGTTTGAGCATATGAACTCACCTTTGACTTATCTCGGTTGGTATGATGAGACCCTCTACCTTCAAAGAAACCTGAAACATGCAGAACAGTATTCCTTGGATTGAAAGTCTGTGAAGCACGCATGAATGGTCCAAATTACTTGTCCTGTGGTCTGAGAGAGCCCTTGCTATCAATCCACAAAGGGCAATCTCTTTCATCTTGATCAAGTCGTCCACACCAGTAACATATAATGGGTAACCTTTCGTATTTGAAAGATACCTAGACTTGGCCACCTTCTTCCAGAATTACTACTCTTCCACGGCATAAAGGTTTGGTCACATCCACTTTGACTCTTACTTGCACAAAACATCCTCCTTCCTCCATTGGGTGCTTCTCCGAGCAGCAAACCTCTCCAGCTAAACTACATATGTCCTCTACCACCTCTTTAGTCATATATCTTATTGGAATATCATAAACTTGCACCTAAAAAGACATTTTATCAAAGCTAACATCTTGAATAGGGGTATTTCTTTCATACTTCTGGACAACCACCAAGTGCTTGTCGAAAGACCAAGGCTCACTGAGTAGAACCCAGTTTACATCTTCGTGATTTTCAAAGATAATCAACAGGATATGATTGCCCATGTTTTTTATTATAAAACCATTTATCGCTTGCCATAAGGGTTTGAAGGTCCTACCAACAGCATCAACGTTCAAAGCTCTTCGGGTTAAGAACTTTCCAACAATGATGTGTTCATTAGATTCTCGATTTTTCCCAACGTGATTTTGTCCCCCTCTCTATCTAACAACGAAAGCTTAGTCCATTGTTTTGACAGATCTTCCATGGCTGCTAGGACAGATAAGAGAAGAATAAAAGAAGAGAAAAATAGTAGTAATTAGAGAAAAAGATAAAATGTTTCCTGAATCCCTGAATAGGATAAACCCACTAGCCCTGCAGATAACAGTGTTATCTCAGGGAAAAAAAACAATCCTTCTGATGAAGGAAAACTGTAAGGTTGAATTTAATCAACCATCTTGTTGGCTTTATTCCGTGCCAATTTGCTTGTATTTCAGCACTTAGAAACTCTATGTTTAGGTGGGATTCATGTAAGGGTAGTGAGTGAGAGAGTGTGAAGAAATGCTCAAGATTGTGCAAGGATGCAGGGCTTCGCGGCTGGGACTTGCGGGTGACTCACGACTGGCAAGTCACCAAATGTAGCACACGAGTGAAACATGCGAGAAGATGAACAGTCGCACCAGCTAGAGTACTACAGGACAAAAAGTCCAGCTTGGCCGTTTTGTTATCTCGCGGTTTGAACTCGCGACTCAAGCAAGTCGCGAGGCCAAGCCACCAACCTGCTCTGTTTTGAAAAACCTGACTCATCACATTCCTATCTCACCCTAGTATAAATACCCTTAAACCCACGATATGTGGAAAACTTCCAAAGAGAATTTTGAGAGAGAAACCCTAGAGAAAAAAAATATTGATTCATCCACAATGTTCACATAGAGACTCTTCAAATTCCTCTACTTTCATCCTCTCCATTGGTACATCCTTGAGAGGTTCTTAACCAAATCATTTTCTCACCATACTCAAGTTTGTGAGAAGGTCTTTTGTTGCTAAGAGAAGCAGTTTGGAAGGTACCAATGGTTATTAGTTGATGCTATGGTTTATAGTGGAATCCGGCAAGCTAGAAAAGACAAAAGTTCAGCATAATCTTGTTGGAGCAAGAAGCTTGGAGGGCTTAGGTACCTGGATAGATTAGGCTTGGAGGGTCTATTATTGTTCATGTATCCCAACTTTATTTTTTAGTGGATTATTAACCGCTTGGAGGGTGGCGGAGAGGTTTTATGCCGAGGGCTTCGGTTTCCTCTTCGATAACACATGTTGTGTTGTCCTTGTGTTTGCATCTCTCTTCCCTTAATCTTTACCATTTTTTTTTTCTGTTGTGGATGTGATTTTATTTGGTTTAGGTTATTTATCAATTCTATTATAAGCTTGTTATCATTTTCTGCATATACATTCTTTGATATAAAGCTTGAATTAGTATTTTGTTGTTTGGGGGTCTAAACGTTCATAGTGTTTTCAACACTATTTGAACTTTCAAAAATAAACTATTTCACAGCCCGTGGGAAGACTTGGGTGGAAAAAAAAAACATGAATCATGACAATAGTCTCGAATTGAAATTAGGCCTAACCACTTTAGTAAGACTAAAGTATATATTTATGGAATTGGATTTCATAAATATATAATGAATAACATTAAAGGATTAAACCGGGTACTCAAGGATTAAGATGTAGTAATTTACGAAGTAGCAGTCTACATTAATGACTTTGTATTACTACGAATATTTTATGAAGGGGTTGCATGTATAATAAAGTCTTGGGATATAATTTATAGATAAGACCTAGAGTGCAACTATATTTATATAGTGGTATTAAATATAGTTAATGGTAACTTTGGACTTGTCAAGAGTTGACAGAAAAGCCCAAGGCCCATTGGAGCTAGTGTTTTATTAGTCCCTTTTGGTCCCACTCCAAACCACACACTTAAGCCCAATTGGGAAGGCCCAAAAGGCCAGCCCAATTAGATAAATTGGTTAGATACAAAGGGAAAAACGTTCAGATTTTTCTGAGTGTGAAAAACAACATTGAAATGGTGTGTATGTGAGTTTTTTGTCACTCACTAGTTATCCATTTGTTACCAATTGAGAGACCACACATCTTGGGCGTTAGTGGAATTGGAGTGAAGATTAAAAGTAGTCCTGAGTACTTCAATCTTCGTTTTTGAAATTCACCGCTTCAAGGTACGATCTCTTGTTCTCAAATTCTGAAATTTACTTAGTACATGTTATCAATATCAAATGAAGTAGATCCGTTTAAAACTTATTTTCCGCTGCACTCATCTCTAATTTCCATCAATTTCTGTGAAATCTCATAAGTTTTTGTTGTCGATGAGGGGTCTCAGAGGTTTACCTGATTAGGACTGACTCATTGCAGAATACAGTCTGACAACACTGACTTGGACTCTTTATAACTCAATTCAGGAAATTGACACGGAATATGGGTATAGTTAGTCAACATATAGAAGCCTAAATCGGGATTTAGAATAAATTTGGGGTAGAAGTGGGCAGATATGCTGTAACCATCACTTTAGAATACATGGCCTCTGG
The DNA here is from genome assembly GCF_002906115.3 of Quercus suber. Taxonomy (NCBI): domain Eukaryota; kingdom Viridiplantae; phylum Streptophyta; class Magnoliopsida; order Fagales; family Fagaceae; genus Quercus; species Quercus suber. The sequence continues at coordinate 1,165,068 of NW_027069496.1, read as the reverse complement.
ATTCTTTCATAGTTGGTGAAAATTGCCTTGTCGGTATTGCGCATTTGAGGCTTAAAAAATAAATAAACTTGTAGAACAATACGTTTGGACTCGAGGAACAAATAATTCAAGTTTAAGTTATTATGTTAGATTTGGAATTCAATATATGTTAATTGATAATTAGGAGCATATAGGCATTTCTTCAAGCTCTTGAGACAAGGAAGTAAGGTCTTTTCTAGTGGTTGCCATCGGTCTGTATCTTATGCTTTTTGAGTTAAATAACATATATGATATATAAGTATTTTGAGCTTATGACTTTTTCAGTTTATATTTAAAGAACGTATTTAAATAGAAATCGTCATTTGTGAATTACTATTTTGATGTGATATGTGTTCATGCTTCTGGGGCCAAACAATTTGTTTATTATACTTCACTGCTAAAAAATTCCCTGTGGTAATATATATTTTGGATGTATTTATGATGTTAGAAATATCCATATAATTTGTTTTTCATTCCAATCTTATGTGAACATGTACGAAATCTTTAGACTTTGTTTTGAATATGTACACTAGCATAGTGATTGATGCAGGTGCAAAACATAACTTATTTTAGAATTTGCATTTTCAGATTTTTGTATTTATCTCATAGGAAATTGGATAATTGAAGACTTTTATTTGTATAGAAATTAGATTTGCGATTAGATAGTGATTAGTATTTGATTTCAATTAGGATTAGTTTTGGTATGTTGTTATCTTTATCTCTTTGATTTCTAGTTCTAGCTCTATATAAGAGACTGGTTTATTTGTATTGGAAGATTGACCTGATTAATGAAATTCAGATTGGATATTATTGCTAGAAACAGAGTAGGATTGGAAAATTTGTTATAGCTGGATTTGAGGTCAGCTGGGTCTCCTGTGATTGGAAATTTGTTGTAGCAAATGTTTGACCATGATTGTTTGAATACCTCTCTCTCTATATATATATCACTCTAGTTGACAATTGGACTTCGACATTTGAAAGATAATTATATATATCTCTCTATATTCATATATTCGCTATTTGAAAGTTCTTCTATTTATCCTTATTACACATTAACTTATTTTACTCAATGTTATAAAAAGAAGGAAAAATACTTACTATTAGCTTGGTTTGTCCTGTTGGGTGTTATGTATTTTGTTACTAAGTTGTTGAGCTCACCTCTTCCTATTTTAATATTTCAGATTGAGATTTAAAGCTCTAGGGGGAGAATTGACATAACCTTATATTCATGGAGTTGCCCAGGCTGGATTATTAGTTATTTATGCAATGCTGGGAACTACTCATATTTGGAGACCTTTTGTCATTAGAGATTTCTATTTTGTTATTATGTTCTTTTCTATACGGAATTGCTAAGATTACTTGTATTTCAGAGATTTTATTGTGGGGATAATTTGAACTTGATTCTTAACAAGGTTTGGCTTTGCTTAATATATTTGTATTGGAATTATTTTGTATAGGTACTAGAGGTAGCTTCAGAGCCTTGTCTGTACAAAAGGCTTTCGGTTTGAATCGCTAGATTGTCAATCTCCTTCAATTGTTTATCCATTGATTCCATTCTACGATGGACTTCTAGTTTTCTGTTGAGAATGAGAGAATGAAAGGTAGGTGTGATGGGTGGGGAGTGGCAATGTTGGAATAATATAGATTGGTCAATTTTGTGGTGGTGAAGACAGATTGGGAAAGGTGAAAAGGATTTGGACCCAACTCGTGGAGAAGGGATATGGGGTTCTCAAGGAGTGCAACCTCTATAGCTTATGGAACTTCTGCCTCTATGCCAGTGACTTCAGAAATTTTTGCAATAAACACATGCAGTAATAACTCCTATTCCAGTATTAGATAAACTTAATTCATTTAAACATCATTTTGAAACAAACATGCAGTAGTCTAGTGGGCTGAGAAACCCTTGCCCACCTATAAATTATTTGAACAAGCTTAGTAAATGATGATGCCGAAAATATCAACAGTGAGTTGCACGATGCTCGTACCCTCGAAACGACACCTGCACAAAGAAAAGAGGACCTAACAAAGAGCACCGGTGTGGTGTCGGCCAAATACCCTCCGAAGGTCAAGTTAGAACTTCTTTCAACTCTAGAGTGCTAGAGAGGGGTTCATTATGCGTACCTCGATTTATGAGAGTATTAGGCTTTTATAGTAGTTGAGGGTTGACCTTTTTCTTTGGAGTAGAAGTCTTTTCCTTATAGAGATCCTCATGGGCGCGGATTGCGAAATCCTTTTCCTTATAGGATTCTAATACTGATCGTGGGATACAAATAATTTCCTTAAATACTACGCGCGGAGGCCAAGTCAGAATTTTACACATATTCGTCGGCATAGGGGTCGTCGGCTTGCCATATCCCCGTCAGCCAAGTCGTTGTCAGTTCATTGCAGCGCTACCCAAGGGCTCTTAATCCGCATCCATCAGCCTTGGATCCCTCTGTTCTTCCAGTTGTCCGAGGGCATCAGCTGACGGGTTGACCATGATTTATTTTTATGTATCAGTTGCCCCCTACTCCATATCTCCGTCAGTTCAAGCTGATGGACTATGGAGTTATTTTTGTTGCTGACCTTCATTTTAGCTAGGACAGAGAAAATATTACGGTTGGAATTAAATGCTCTGTACACGTGGCGAGTTTCGGTTGGCTTCGCTTCTGGACGAGGGCGTCGCTTCATCTTCCGTGCGTTTTCCTTATGTATATATATGGCCCACCTTTCCCTATTTCTCCCTATTTGCTTTTGGTGATTCCTGGAGAGCTAATCCGTCACCATACTTCGTCAGTACTGCCATTATTTCTCTCGTCACCTCGTTAACCGTCACTTTTGAAAAACGTAAGTTTCTTTTCTTTCCTTGCACACTTTATTTCAATTATTTTCTTTAAAGTGAGGTCGTCATCCTAGGTGCTTAGTTTACACCCGTCACTTGTAGGTAGGTGTCGAGTGACGCGTCGAGTGACCAGTCGTCGGTCCGCGAAGGAGCAGGCTACGACGAGGTATTTGGTTCAGGCTCAGGTAGTGAGTCTGGGAGTTTCTCCTGGTCGTCAGAGAGGGAGACGTCGGCCCATACTCCCATCGAGGAAGTAGGAGGTCAGGGAAATGGCGGCCAGGAGGAAGAAGTAGGCGAGGAGGGTGAAGTTGGAGTAGGAGAGAGAAATAGTGACGGGGATGAAGGTGACGAGGAGTCTTGTGAAGGGACTTCTGGAAGTCCTGGAGGCAGTCGTCCCTTCATCCTTCCCAAGGACTGGGCTGTGAATAAGTTCCTTCCAAAGATGACACTTAAAATTTTTAAGGAATTACGCACCCGTTTCCAAATCTCCGACCATATTCCTATCCGTCTGCCTAGGGAGGGTGAGAAATGTTATACGGGAAGAACTGCAGATGTTGGCATGTATGATGCTATGTTTGCTGCCGAGTTGAGACTGCCTCTGACGGCTTTACACCGTCAGCTGGCTGATTTCCTTGGTTTATCCGTCAGTCAGATTGCTCCAAACTCGTGGAGAATCTTTATTGGTGCTGAGGTACTATGGGGTCGTCTAAGTGAAGGCCACCGTCAGCTTTCCTTGGATGAATTTTTCTACTGCTACAGACCCCGGTACCTTTCTTCCTCAAAGGGAATGTATCCTTTTGCCGTCAGGGAGAAGGAGTTGAGACTGGTGTCTGAGATGCCAGATTCTAATAGAGCCTGGAAGGGTAGGTTCTTTTTTGTGGAAGGGACAGACTGGGTGTGCCGTCAGGAAGATTGGGAAACGATACCCTTTGGTTGTTTCGACAATACTTGGGGGTTTGCTAGAGAGTCAGGTTTTAACCATCAGCTTTTATCCTCGTCAGTTTGCTACGTATTACAATTTATTTTTTGAAAAGGTATTGACGTTGCCAATTTATTCTTTTTCAGCCTTCACTTGTCCATCAATAACCGACGAGCAGGAAGATTTTATCCATCGGGTTTTGGAGATACCCATAGAAGAGCGATCATGTCGGGACTTGATTACCCTCGACACTCTTCACACGTACTGCGGAGGTCCCAAACTGACGCCTGAAGCTCGCAGATTGGAAGAGTTTTCCCGTTACCGTAAGTTCCTTGACCTATCCGTTACGTCACTCTTTGTACTTTTAGTCGTCAGCTTCCCTTATACATCTCTTTTGCAGAAATGGACGTAGCTAAGGAACGGATCAGGGCTGCCGCTGCCTGTCAGAAGGAGGAAAGGAAGGCAAAGGGGGAGGCGACGTCTACGTCTGCCCCCCAGACCGTCACTAAGGGTTCCCAGAAAAGGAAACCTGATGGGGACGTCATTCGTCCATCAAAAAAGACAACCGTCACTCCTAGGAATGTGCCCCCCGGGAAGTCGCCCCCCAAGTCGGGCCATGGAGCAGGGAAGGGTGTTATGACCTCTTCTGGTCCCGTCCTGAAGGGGCCCCATAGCCTGTTGATGCATAAGGATTTTGTCGTCGAAACTATTGAAGCCCTTATAAGACCGACGGATATAGATCCTTGTGCTCAGCTGGGGACGGAAGAACTGGGGTCATCCGCTTTGTTTGATCTCTCGCGGGTAAGCCGTCAGCCTTTTTGACTGACGTGCTTAATCTTTCTTTTTTGATAACTGACGGTTGTATTTTTTTTCTAGGCCTTGGTTCGTGTGAAGGTGCTACAAGACCGGTGCGTGGCCAAGGAGGGGGTCGTCACTCATGTTAGCAAGCATAATGCTAACATGCGAGACCAGTAGGCTCAGTATAAGGAGGCGGTGCGCACACTTAACCTCGAGCTGAAAGAGGTAAGGGAGAAGTTGGAAGAGGCGAGCCGTCAGAAGGACGAGCTAGAGGGAGAGCTGTCGACCCTTCGTGGACAGTTGGAGACGGCAGGGGCTGATGCCGTTGAGAAATTCAAAGCGTTAGACTCCTTCATCGATTCTTGTGGTGGCTATTATGGCACGGGATTCGATGACTGTCTCAAACAAGTTGCGTCAGCTTTCCCTGAACTGGACCTATCTGGAATTACCCTGGACGATGCTCAGCCTATGACGCCTGCTACTGATGCCGTTACTGCTGGTGTTGACGACTTGGTTGATTCTCCCCCACATGGAGGTAGTGGAGTTGTCTTGGCCCAACCAGCTGCGAACCTTCCAACAACTACCGCGACTCCTCCTGTGGTGCTACTTGACGGAGAGGAACCTTCTGTTAAGTAGAGAATTTTTAAGTGACGGTTTTTATTTTTGTAGCTCATGTTTTTCCATTCTCTTTTATTTATGTAGCAAATAACTTTATTAAGTGCCCCTTGGGCCCCAATGTGTAATATTTTAACAGCTTTTTAAATGCCTTTTTGGGCTTTGGTTTGTTTGTAACGCCGTCGCTCCTGATTACATGTATGTAGCTACTTTTGCTTGGCCTGTTTAACTCGTATGTTTCGATTTGAAAGAACGAAATCAAGATTGTGGGCCCTTTTAGTTTAGTGTACCGTCAGTTTTACTAAACCGTCGGTTTAAACTTTGAGCTTTCTAGTGTAAGTCTGCTTTAATAAATTCGTCAGTTTTTTGGTCATTTCGCTTTAATGATTGTAGAAATTTTTGGCAAAATCCTATTATCTCGTGACAAGGTCATTTGCCTTATAGACTTGTCCATTTGTGGACTGACAGATTCAGCCTTTTTTAGACCGTCAGTCTAGTGGCTGAGTTTATTGGTTTACGCACTCCGCCAGTCTTTTATTTAGACCGTCAATTTTTGTCGCTTTGTCCATCTTGTGGACTCGGTAATTTTTATACCGTCAGTTTAATTGATTTGTCCATTTTATGGACTTGGTCATTTTTTAGACTGTCAATTTTTTGTCTCATCCGCTTTTGTGGACTTGGCCATTTTTTAGACCGCCAGCTATTTGGTTCGTCCACTTTGTGGACTTGGTCATTTTTTAGACCACTAGCTTTTTTGGTTCGTCCACTTTGTGGACTCGGTCATTTTTTAGACTGTCAGCTTTTTTGGTTCGTCCATTTTGTGGACTTGGTCATTTCTTAGACCGCCAGCTATTTGGTTCGTCCACTTTGTGGACTCGGTCATTTTTTAGACTGTCAGCTTTTTAGCTCGTCCACTTTGTGGATGGGCAATTTGTCAGTCTTTAATGACCTCATATTTGTAAGTAGAGACTTCAGTAGTTCTGAGTAAATTCCTCTTATTGCCGTGCATCTATAAAAAAAGTAGTTCGAAAACAAAATCTGCCCATTTTGGGCTTATTGTAGCAAATACTTAAGTAGGAAAGCAAATACTTAAGTAGGAAAAAAAAAAAAAAAAAAAAAAAACTGCCCTTTGGGCTTATTGTAGCAAATACTTAAAAAGGTAATCGATAAGTCTTAGTGTACCCAAAAAAGGTGTTGTTGCTTTTCGTGTCGCCGCCCCTATTGGTAGTACTTCCGTAAGTGTTCAGCATTCCATGGATGTGGTAGCTTCCGTCCGTCCAGTGCCTCTAGATGTTAGGTGCCCTTCCTTTGCCATGCCGTAACTCGGTAGGGTCCTTCCCAATTTGGGCCGAGCTTTCCTTGGGTGGGGTCCCTTGCTGCGCCCATAACCTTTCTTAGAATGAGGTCTCCCACTTGGAAGTCTCTGTGTCTGACCCGGAAGTTGTAATGCTTGGCCATGCGGTCTTGGTACCGTGCAAGCCTTTGTTCTGCTGCCATCCTGACTTCGTCCACCAGATCAAGTTGCAGACGTATGGCCTCGTCATTCCTCTTTTCGTCATGGTTGTGCACCCTGTAGCTTGTAAGGCCGACTTCGGCTGGGATGACTGCTTCGTTCCCGTACGTTAGTCGGAATGGTGTCTCTCCTGTTGGTGTCCTTGTTGTTGTCCTGTAGGCCCATAGTATGCTCGGCAACTCTTCAGCCCATATGCCCTTTGCCCCCTCAAGCAGGGTCTTGATAATTTTTAGCAAGGACCAATTTGTGACTTCGACCTGTCCATTGGCTTGGGGGTGGGCGGGGGAGGAGTAGTGATTCCGTACCCCCAACTGCGAGCAGAAGTCCCTGAAGGAGTCGTTATCGAATTGCTTCCCGTTGTCCGAGACTAAGATTCTTGGAATGCCAAACCTGCATATGATGCATCGCCAAACGAAGCTCCGTACGTTTTTTTCTATAATGGTGGCCAAGGCTTCAGCTTCCACCCACTTCGTAAAGTAGTCAATGCCGACAATTAGAAACTTCAGTTGTCGTATTGCCGTAGGAAACGGCCCCATGATGTCCAACCCCCATGAGCAAACAGCCACGGTGCCGTCATCAGGGTGAGTTCTTCGGGTGGTTGTCTGATGACGTTGCTGAACCTTTGGCATTTGTCGCAGGCCTTCACATAAGCTTCGACATCCTTCTGCATTGTTGGCCAAAAGTACCCAGTTTGTACTAGCTTGTGTACTAGCGATCTTGATCCTGAGTGGTTTCCGCAGATTCCTTCGTGCACTTCTCTCATGACGTAATCTACTTCTTCAGGACCTAAGCATCGTAGGTAGGGGCGGGAGAAACCTCTCTTATACAAAACATCTCTTATCAGCACGAACCTTACTGCTTGAACCTTCAGTTTTCTTGCCGCCTCCTTTTCATTCGATAATATGCCGTTCTTCAAGAAAGAGGTTAACGGCATGGTCCAATCGTTTTGGGGACCGAGCTCCTGTACGTCAACAGTATTTATGAGTGGAGAAAGCTGTGTGAAGGAGAGTGTATTACTAATGGTGGCCATGTGTTCGGCTGAGGCGGCTTTGGCCAAGCGGTCAGCTTGTTCGTTTTCTCCCTGGGGGATCTGTATAATTTTGACTTTCAGCTCGTTCATCCTCCTTCTTGCTTGGTCCAAATACTTCTTCATTCTTTCGCCTTTGCATTCATACTCCCCACTTATTTGGTTGACTATGACTTGGGAGTCACAGTAAACGATCACTTTTTCGGCTCCCGCTGCTTTTACGAGGTCAAGCCCTGCTATCAGAGCTTCGTACTCCACCTCGTTATTGGTGGTAGGGAATTCAAGGCAGACCATACAGTCTATCGTATCTCCTTCGGGTGACTGTAGTACGACGCCGGCTCCGCCGGCCTGCCTGTTGGAGGATCCATCTATATGTATGCTCCATTGTGGGGATTCTTCTACCCCCCTGTCCTCACCATTCGTGAATTCTGCTATGAAATCTGCAACGACCTGCCCCTTAACAGCGGTCCGCGGGCGATATTGGATGTCAGACTCGCTTAATTCTATGGCCCAAAGTGCCAAGCGCCCAGCAGCTTCTGGGTTGCTCATTGCCCGTCGTAAAGGCTTATCAGTTAAGACAATCATCGTGTGGGCTTGAAAGTACGACTTCAGTTTGCGTGCTGCCGTATCCAGCGCAAAAGCAAGTTTTTCCATGGGTGGATATCTTTCTTTAGCTCCGCATAATGCCCGGCTAGTGTAATACACAAGTTTCTGTACTTTCTCTTCTTCTCTGATCAAGGCAACATTGACGGTGGCTGGGGAGACAGCAAGATAGAGAAAGAGTTCTTCTCCTGGTTGCGAGGGACTCAGCAGTGGTGGGGAAGAGAGGTAAGCTTTCAACTCCTCAAACGCTTGTTGGCATTCAGTGGTCCACTCGAAAGACCTTTTTAGCGTGCAAAAGAAGGGTAAGCATTTGTCTGTTACCCTGGAGACGAACCTGTTTAGCGCTGCTATCTTGCCGTTGAGGCTTTGTACTTCCTTCACATTCTTTGGTGGTGCCATCTCCATTATAGCCCGGATCTTGTCTGGATTGGCCTCGATGCCTCTCTAGGAAACCATGAATCCTAAGAATTTTCCTGCCGTCACCCCAAAGGCACACTTCCCTGGATTAAGCTTCATGTTGTAAGAGCGAAGAGTGTTGAACGTTTCCCTGAGGTCTTCTAAATGATCTTCTTCCCTTCGATTTTTAACCAGCATATCATCTACATACACCTGGACATTTCTCCCGATCTGCCGTGCGAACATCTTGTTCATAAGCCTTTGATATGTTGCGCCCGCATTTTTTAGACCAAACGGCATTACCTTGTAGCAGAATAGGCCTTGGCTGGTTACGAAGGAAGTTTTTTCTTGATCATCATCGTGCATCTTGATTTGGTTGTAGCCAGAGAAAGCGTCCATGAAGCTTAACAGCTGGTGTTGAGCCGTAGAGTCTACTAGAGTGTCGACTCTCGGGAGAAGGTAGCTGTCTTTAGGGCATGCCTTGTTTAGATCGGTGAAGTCTACACACATCCTTCATTTCCCCGAAGCTTTCTTGACCATCACTACGTTTGCTAGCCAGTCGGGGTAGTAGACTTCTCTAATGAAATTTGCCTCTCGTAGCTTACGGACTTCTTCGGCTATGGCTTGATCCCGTTCTGGGGCGAAGACCCGCTTCTTCTGCCGGATGGGCGGAAAGGATGGCGATACATTCAACCTATGCACCATGACGGAAGGGTCTATTCCTGGCATGTCCTCGTGACTCCAAGCGAATATGTCCTGATTCTCTTTGAGGAATGCTGTAAGTGTTTGCCGGATTGCGAGACTTGCAAGGGTTCCAATCCTCGTTGTCTGGTCAGGTCTGGAGTCGTCCAGGGGTATTTCTTCAAGCTTTTCGACTGGCTCCGTCGTGCTCCGGTGCTCTTCTATGCTCATGGTTTGGAGGTGATTATCCATTTCCATCATGGCCACGTAGCATTCGCGTGCAGCAATCTGGTTTCCACGTAGTTCTCCGACTCCATATTCTGTTGGGAACTTGATCATTAAATGATAAGTTGAAGTTGCCGCCTTCCACGCGTTGAGGGTGGGTCGCCCTAGGATAGCATTATAGGCAGATGAATGGTCGACCACGAGGAATGTTACGTCCTTTGTGATTTGCTGGGGATAGTCGCCTGCTGTCACAGCCAATGTGACCGCGCCTAGCGGAAACACCTTTGCACCTCCAAAACCGACAAGTGGGGCATTCGTTGGAACCAGTTGTTCCCTGCTGATTTTCATCTGCTGGCATGCTGGGTAGTACAAGATGTCTGTCGAGCTGCCATTGTCAACCAACACCCGATGCAAATTATAGTCCCCAACCTGTAGGCTGACAACAATCGCGTCATCGTGCGGGTGGTGAAGACGTCGCGCGTCTTCTTCCGAGAACTCGATAATGGGGCTTTCCCTTCGGGCTACCTTTTGCACTGGACCCGTCAACTAGACATTTTGGACCATCCGGAGGTACGTCTTTCGAGCTTTTTTGGCCGGCCCGGTAGCCATCCCTCCTACAATCATTCGTATGTCACCAACGGGAGGTCTTGGACAGTCATTATCTCGTCGGGGGGGGGGGTGCTCTAGAGGTGCTGGATCCGCTCTTTCCTTGCTTACGAATTTCTGCAATTTCCCTTGCCTTATAAGGGCCTCGATTTGTTGCTTCAAGTCGTAACAGTCGGCTGTGTCATGGCCGTGATCTCGGTGAAAGCGGCAGTACTTGTCTCTGGAACGCCTGGTAGGATCCCCCTTCAGCTTTCCTGGGAAGGTCAGGGTCCCTTCGTCCTTAATTTGCATTAGGACTTGATCTATTGGGGCGGTCAGCGAGGTGAAGCTTGTGAATCTCCCTCCCGGAGGTTTAGAACGCCTTTCGCCTCTTCGATCTCCGGTTCTGGGCCTCTTTTTCCCTTGGTCTGGTCATGCATCTTCCTGCCTCTTCCTTTTTCTCGGCTTCTCTTCTCGAGCCTGCAACGCGTCCTCAGCATTCATATACTTAGTAGCCCTGTAGAGTACTTCCGACATGGTCTTTGGGTCGTTTTTGTATAGGGAGAACAAAAACTTGCCCTTTCGCAACCCATTTGTGAAGGCTACTACAAGTATTTTACCGTCGGCTTCGTCAACCGATAGCGCTTCCTTATTAAAGCGCATTATGTAGGATCTTAACGTCTCGTCCTCTCTTTACTTGATACTCATTAGGCATGCCGTGGACTTCTTATACCTATGTCCCCCAATGAAGTGTGTAGTGAATTGAGCGCTTAGCTCCTTGAAGGTGCTGGGCTGAACCATACTCTTGCGGGGCCTTTGAGTGTTGTGGGGAAGGCCCTGCACATAATCTCATCTGCTACCCCCTGAAGATGCATCAGGGTTTTGAAAGTTTCCAGGTGGTCCAGAGGATCCTTCACCCCGTCATAGCTATCTAAATTCGGCATGCGAAACTTGTGGGGTAGGGGGAAGGAGTTCACGGCCATAGTGAAGGGCGAGTCGGTACGGTTAACTAGATCGTCAAGATCACTGGAGACTCGCCCTTTGAGGGCGTTCATCATGACCTCCATCTGTTCCCTCATTGCCTGCATCTCGGCAGCAATATGTGGTGGAGTCGCATCCGTGAAGGATGGCATGCTCACGTGCTGCCTCTCCGGCCTGCTTGGGGCGTGGCTGCCCTCAAGTCTCTCCTGATTTTTCTTTGGAGCGCTAGTCCCTTCCTGATCTTCTGGTTGGTCATTTAGTGTTGCATCCTTCTGGCGCAGCTGTTCTTCCAAGTCAAGGTTCTGTTTGGTGAGACGCTCCACGGCGGCACCGAGAATCCAAACTTGTCTTTCGAGGGCAGTCGTGGGTGGTTCCTCTCCTTGTACGTCATTAGTAGTCGCCATTGAGAGAGTGAGTACCATGCAACCCTTTAGTCCGGGAAACGATAGTATGGCTTAATTACGAGTTTCCCACAGACGGCGCCAACTGATGATGCCGAAAATATCAACAGTGAGTTGCACGATGCTCGTACCCTCGAAACGACACCTGCACAAAGAAAAGATGACCTAACAGAGAGCACCAGTGTGGTGCCGGCCAAATACCCTCCGAAGGTCAAGTTAGAACTTCTTTCAACTCTAGAGTGCTAGAGAGGGGTTAATCATGCGTACCTCGATTTATGAGAGTATTAGGCTTTTATAATAGTTGAGGGTTGACATTTTTCCTTAGAGTAGAAGTCTTTTCCTTATAGGGATCCTCATGGGCGCGGATCGCGGAATCCTTTTCCTTATAGGATTCTAATACTGATCGTGGGATACAAATAATTTCCTTAAATACTACGCGCGGAGGCCAAGTCAGAATTTTACACATATTCGTCGGCATAGGGGTCGTCAGCTTGCCTTATCCCCGTCAGCCAAGTCGTCGTCAGTTCATTGCAGCGCTACCCAAGGGCTCTTAATCCGCATCCGTCAGCCTTGGATCCCTCTGTTCTTCCAGTTGTCCGAGGGCATCAGCTAACAGGTTGACCATGATTTATTTTTATGTATCAGTAAAACACCATATCATCTCTACCCTTTCCCCTCTCCCGTTTCTGGTCGCCTGACTTTGTCATTCTAAATAGGAAGAAATTAAAAAGAAAAGAAAAATAGAGTGATGGTCCCATTGGGTTCAACTCTGCTGGTCAATAATGGATATAGATGGCAGCGTGGCACAGAACTATTATCCTTCTACTGCCTGGAGCGGGTGGTAGTTGTTCTAAGAAGCTACTAAGTCTTTCTTCTTCATCATTTTCTTTTTCTTTTGCTAACTGCAACCAAAGTCAATTGGTCAGGAATATATTAGCCCCTATATCCCAAGAAAACAGAGGCACCAAGGTCGATGCCTGACAATTGAATGATAAAAATAAAAAGCTATTGTCTTTACATAAGTTAGGCATGTACTCTTCTCAGCTGAGCCAACCAAGAGCAGTCTATGCATTGTGCTTACAGTGCCAACAAAACCCAGACAATTAAAATATACTAGTCTATGTCTCGCACGATGCGGATATTTTATATTTTAATTTTGAAATAATTTCTTTGTATTCTTTATTGCCCTATTGCACTCATTTTATGTTCAATTATATTATTCATATCGAGGAAAAAAAAAAGAACCAAAATTATTATGAATATACATAATAAAGAATATGAATATATATATATATATAGCCTAAATGAATTCACAATTATTTAATTATTTTGGCTAATTACAGTGTACAATTATCTTTTACACTTCTTGAAAGAGAATGGGCAACTGAGCATATAATTTTTTGGCTTCAAGAGTCTTCTACATTAGAAATCAAGACACACACACACACACACACACAAAAAAAAAAATGAGGGAATTATTATTTCTATCATATAAACCATTTATTTATTTATTTTTAATAGATTCTACCATATAAAAGAAGATAATGTAGAAATAAATCGTTTTTGTGTAAATATAACATATTAGGTTGATTCTTTATGGATAACATATTTCATTTAAAAAATAGATTTTTTTTTTGGCAAACAATTACATAATAAATGCATAAATTAAATCTTTGGGAAATAGAAACTTTGGTTGTCTCTTCCTGCGATAATGCTAAGGCAGTAGCCAAATTAGCTAAAGCATCAGCCTATCTATTCTCTTTCCTTGGTATATGCTCCAATGTGATGGCCTCAAAATTTGCTAGCAACTTCTTTGCATATTTGCAATAAAAGGTCTTCTTTCTTGACATCATATTGTTCCAAGATTTGGTTGATAATTAATTTGGAATCCCCAAAGATCTCAAGTTACGATATACCCATCTCAATGGCCATTTGTAGACCAATAATCAATGCTTGATATTCAGTTACGTTGGTAGACCAAAGTTCGCTTAATGAGAATGAGTATAGAAGTATTTGCCGTTGTGGAGAAACAAACACTACATTTGCCCCTGCTCCTTCTTGACATGTAGCCCCATCGAAAAACATCATCCATGGTGGCATTACTTAAATGTAAAACACGTCTTCATCCAAGAAATCATTAGAGAACTCCTAATCAAATGGAACTGGGTGATCAGCTTAGAAATCTGCCAATGCTTGTCCGTTGATAGCTTTCTGTGGAACGTATGCAAGGTCATATTATTGTAGTAGGACTGCCCATCGAGCTATACGACCTGAAACCACTAGCCTAGAGAGGACATATTTAATCGGGTCCGCCTTTGTCATCAAATGGACCATATATGCTTACATGCAGTGCTTCAATTTGTCTACGGTAAAGAAAAGAGAAAGACACATCTTTTCAATAGGAGAATAATTTAATTCAGCCCCATTGAGAGTTCAACTCATATAATAGAAAACTCTTTCTTTCCCCTCTTCATTTTCTTGTGCCATGAGAGCACCTAGAGATTTTTCTTGTGCTGCGATGTACAATACTAGAGGCTTTCCTGTGATAGGAGCACCTAAAACTAGAGGGTTAAGCAAGTATCTTTTGATGCTTGCAAAGCATTGCTACAAGCCTTATCCCATTCGAAGTGCACATCCTTTCTCATCAACCTATTGAAAGGTTGGCATCAACCAGCCAAGTTCAAGATAAATCGTCGTATGTAGGCAAGTCTTCCCTGCAAGCCTCTAAGTTCTCGTAGATTCTTAGGCTCCAGCATTTTTTGGATAGCCTCAATATTGGACTGGTCAATGTCAATACTGTGATCCCTCACAATGAAACCAAGGAATTTCCCAAATGTTACGCCAAAAGTGCATTTGAGGGGGTTTATTTTAAGCTGATACTTTCTTGGGTAATTTAACACGAATCGCAGATCTGCCAGATGGTCTTCCCTCCTTTTTGTTTTAACCACAAATCATCGCCATAACACTCCATGTATTTATGAAGTACATTATCAAAGATCTTTTGCATGGCCCGTTGATAAGTAGCATCAGTGTTCTTTAGTCCAAAAGGCATTACTTTGTAACAGTCAATGCCCATTGGAGTACAAAAAGCTGTAAGCTCTTCATCCTTAGGATTCATTCGAATTTAGTTGTAACCTGAAGAACCATCAATGAAAGATAAAGCTTCATGACCAGTAGTGGCATCAACCATGACCTCAGTGATAGGTAATGGAAAATTATCCTTGGGACATGCATTGTTCAAATCATGGAAGTCAACGCACACCCGGATTTGTCCATTCTTCTTTTTGACAAGGACGATGTTAGTGATCCATTCTGGGTATTTTACTTCACGAATGACGCCTGCCTCAATTAGCTTATTGAGCTTGGTTTCTATTTGAGGGATAAGCTCCGACTGAAAGTGTCTTTGGGCTTGTTTGACCGGGCGCACGCCTTTCTTTACCGCCAAATGGTGTAGAGCAATACTTGGATTGAGCCCAGGCACTTCTTTGTAAGTCCAAGCAAACACATCTTTATATTCTACTAGGAGCTTGAGGTATCCTTCTTCTTCTTCAAGAGTGAGAAGAGCATTGATGAAAGTTGGCTGGGGTTCTTCAATAATTTCTAAATTGATCTCTTTATGTTCATCAATTGTAGCTTGTCCTCAATCTTCCAAGGCTAAGGGAGCTTCATCGACCTCTTCATTGGTTACTTCGGCATCTGATAGTGTATCTTCTTCTACTGTAATATGAAACGCGGATGATACCTCTTCAATTTGCTCATTGTGGATGAGTGACTGACTTGTGTGTACAATCATTCACCTTTTGACTTTGAGTGATCTTTCAGTGCTAATATCTAGGGTAAAGTTACGTTTCACACGTGAAGGAATGCTATTGCGGATCTCATTAGCTTTCTCCTTCTTTTGAACCTCAAAGTTTATTGAGTTTTGAGAGCAACCATCAACAGGCCTTTTTGTTGCCCCCAGTCGATCAAAGACTGATCTACACGCAAGAGTGTCTCAATGTTGTGTTTAAAAAGTTGTATTTAACCTATCAAACACTGTGATTTGTGATGATGAGGCCTCGATGCGATCGAACACCGAGACGCGTTATGAAGGGTGATCTTTTCTTTGATTCGAACTTTTGCCGACCTCTACTATTATTTATTAGGAACTTGAAGCATTGCTTCTTTTCTTGATCCATATCTCAACCAGTTGTTCTGGAGTATAACCTAATTCGGTCTTTAGGATAGGAATTTCATGGCCTTTAAGCCGCATTTTCCTTTGTGTTTTGTTAAGGCCATGCACCTTCTCTTCGGTGACTTCTAGAATCAATTTCCCTAGGTCCCCTTGTTTTAAGAAATTGTAGCTTGCTCTGGCTAACAGCCTATATGCCTTTGGGTCGAACCATTCTTTTGTCCATTCACTAGGTAGAATACCATGCTCTGTTAGATTTTATGAAGACCTTACAAATCCATTTAATGGCTTCAAGGGCAAAAAATTTGTGGATGAAGTTAAAGGCATGGTATGATTTTATTTCAATATGGCTACATCCTCCACTGTGAGCTTTGTAGGAGGCCTTCCCATGACTACTATAGATTGAAGGCATTCCGCGAATGGTGATTGTCCTTTCTTGTGACGTGATAATGGTATATAATAGAGGAATAGAAGGTTATTGGAAGGTGTTGAAATTTTCACTCTCACTGAATTACTAGTAGATTCACTAGAACGTCCTAACAAAACATTGCTTGCTAATTCTTCAACGATTAATTCCAAATGTATCATGCCGATTGCATGTTGTCCTCCTTGGTTAAAACCTTGAATGACCAAACGACTATGCGATAATTCCTCCATAGTAAGACCAAGTCATCTCATTATCATTTTCGGTAGTATATTAATAGCTGAACCTCCGTCAATGAGAATATGATCAATCTTTTGTTCACGAGCATAACCAGAGACATAAAGTGGACGATTGTGGGGCTTTGAGCCTAACAACAGATCCTCATCAGTGAAAGTTAAGTCTGGAGAGCACGCGTAACATTCTTGCATTTGTTGAAGCCTGTTGGTATAAGGGTTGTAAATCTTTGGCTTTTCAAGAGCTTGGGTGAGCTCTTCTTTTGGTGAGGTGGGGGATTGCAAGGGTTCAACTTTATTAACCTGAGATTGGAGTTCCTTCAAAGATGACAAAGTCTCATTTGGACCACCATGGTCGACATCCTCTTTTTCGTTATGAATTTTGTAACTAGAGACCGTGTGAACGGCCTTTGTTGACTCATTTTGAAAGAATTATTTGGGGAAGAATTCTTCCAATGTGATGAGATTTCGAAGTTTTTGGGTTTGTGCCGAATGACATTTTTGTTTCTAGTCTTTCTTGCCTTTTATCGCTCCTTCCTCTTAACCGAGGCTAAATTTGGTTTTGTGCTCCTCTAAACTCTTAAATGATCAAATAAAGAGGGAATGCTCATCTCTTCTTCCATCTCCTACAAGTAACCATCGACCAACCCTCATTCTCATCCATTTTTGACCTTTTATCATCATTTGAATTATAATCAGATGCTTCTTGTGAGAGCTGAACTTGAACAAGTTCTAGAGAACCAGACTGGATGAGCATGGTATTTGCCCCCTGCGTAGTTGTTGGAGTCATGCAACTAGGTAATCCGCAAGCAAATGTTGCAAGGTTTGACTCGAAAACCTCATCAAAATCTAAGTCAATTTTCCTTTCCTTAGCTAAGTTCACAATGAGTTCTTTAAGAACAAAGAATTTTTGGATTGGATGGCTTATGATGCGATGATACTTACAATAGTTTGGGTCATCAACTTTTCCTATCTCTTCCGGTCATTGCCATTCTGGCAATACAATTAATTTCAACTTGAGCAGTTGTTCTAACATTTCAGGCATATCAGCATCTAGGAAAGGATACACCTTTTATTACCATTCCTTAAGTGATGAGCGACGCGTCTCATGCCATTGGCCTCCCTCATGTCTCTTCTCATTAGCCTTCACATTTCTTGTTGAAATTTTGATTAAGGCAAGTTGATACCGTATTTTGTCCGCCCTCGGTCTGTGTGTCGGACCCCCGAATATCCTAAAATATTATTTTCTCTCTACGGGGCCATAAGAACATCTAGAACGACGTGACGCAACCCGTTCAGGCATCGGAGCACTGGAAGTGACTTTTTTCGCTAAAATGACCAAAATGCCCCTAGTCAGCCCTAAATTTAAACGAATGTCAAACATGGTCTAGACTCTCACAAAAAAACATTTTTTCACAGTTTTACTTCAAACCTGAGCTTCTTGGAGATTTTTAGCAACTTTGATTAAGTTCGACCAAGTTTGACCCAAAGTCGATCCTAGGTGGGTCCAAAAATCCTAATTTTGATCTAACTACTAGAATAGATTGAAACCAATGCCATTGTGAAGATTATCGAATTCTCGTTCCAACGACTGTTCATGGGTCAAAATTGGAGTTAGAACGGCCAAGATATCACAAAAACCAAGATAACGTACTAATCGCTACACTACAAACGTCTGGGAGCCATAACTTTTGATCCAACTATTGGATTTTTGAGTTCCATACTTTTTAGAAACTGAAAATCAAGATCTATTCAAAGAAGTCAAGATTAGCCCGATCGGGGGAGGATTGAGGCCAGCAGCCTTACAATAGCCAATGCCTCGATTTTCGCAACCGGGGCTATAAATAGCCCCAGGCACACCCCAGATAGGGAGGACAAACATTTTTTTGAAATTTCTGTTCTGCCCAGCCTCTCTCTACATTTTTTCTCTCTTCCAAACACTAAACCCCCCCCCCCCCAAAAGCACTCCAAAAAACATATCAAAATTTCTTGATTCTTGCATCTCCACCAAGAACACAAGGTATTATTTTTTAATCCAATCTTCCTTTCCTTGGTTCTTCATCTTGGATTTGGGGTTTAGGGTTGTGGACGTAGCTTTTTAGCTATAATCCACACCCCTAACCTTCTAAATCTTTTTTCCTAGCATGTTCTTGCTCTTTTTGCCATAATAATATGTTTTATTGCTTTCTCTGACATGTTTCTTGCTTTATCTTGTTTCTAGTATGTTTTTAGCTTAGATCCTTGTTCTTTTATGCTTGTTCACATGTTTATTTGTCCTAATCTACAAGTTTTTGTTTTATGCTTAGATCTATGTTTCTACATTCATATATGTTTAGATCTACATGCCTAGGGTTTTATGCCATGTTTCCTTGGTTTTGTCCCTCTTATTACTTTACTTTTCTACACTTATATTTTGGGCCATGCTCTAGGGATGTAGGCATTTACTTTCCTGTTCTGTCTACTAGCATTATGCATAATGCATGTATATTTATACCTGCTTGCCCCTTTCTGGTGTGATTGTCACAATCCGTGTCACCTAAGGCTAGTAATGCCTAATTTCTACCGCAAAAGTAAGGTGACCTCTCACCGGATTCTCGCAATGGAAATCTGGCACTTTGCTCGAATGCCTTAGGAAAGTACAGATTGAGACCACACCCTTTCAAAACCAAACCTCAAAGCCCCCATGCATGCAAAGCCCCGAAAGCCAATGCCAAAATCATGTTTTTACTGCCAATCTCCAAACTTTAAGGTTTTATCAAAACAAAGGCTTGTCCTTGGATAGGCATTTTGGGGTGCCTAACACCTTCCCCACACGTAACCAAACTTCCAGACCTAAGAATCAAGATTTTTTGCCATCCACATTAGATTACGTAAATGCCATTTTTCTTAACCTAGGATCGGTAATAAAATCAACTAGAAACAGGTGACTAATCACACCTTAGAAAAACCCAATGATTGGTGGCAACTCCACTCACCTTTGGTAATCACCTAAAATTTGGCCTAGATTCCCGCCATAAAACCAAAGGTAGACTTACCTTCCACCACTGAGAGAGAGAGCACCCGAAGCTTCACACGAACTATATACACACACACACATCGAAAGGGGCCTCCAACGGGCCCCACACACGTGCGAGTTGTCGCCAAGGATCGAGGCCAGGCGTCGACAGGCAGAGTTGATATTCATTAAGTCTTTGATGTTAATTTTCGCATTCCTATCATTCTTCCTTATTTCTCGTCTTTCTTTCCTTTCCTCAGGTACGAAAGGTTTCGTATTTCCATGGCTAGAAATACTCAATTTCATGTCGTGCACACGAGTTGCTAACTCTTCAAATATTCGGGGTTTTATCCCTTAAAGGATGTAAAGAAGTCCCTAATGCATGCCTTGGATGCACATCTCCACAGCCGAGATTTCAGTAAGTCTGTCTTTACAATCTAAACTCAAAGAACGCCACTGATTGATATAATCCACAACAGGCTCATCCTTTCATAGCTTGGTATTAGTAAGCTCCATCATGCTTACCGTACGACGTGTGCTATAAAATCGGTTAAGAAACTCCCTTTTCAAGTTGTTCCCAATTGTCAATTGATTCAGGTTCCAAATCAGTGTACCAATCAAACGCATTTCCCTTGAGTGAACGTACAAATTGTTTTATAAGGAGGCTTCCTTAGGTTCCTGCATTCTCATAAGTCTTTACAAAGTGAGCAATGTGTTGTTTTGGATTGCCCTTCCCATCAAATTGTAGGAACTTAGGAGGTTGGTACCCATTTGGCATTCTCATGTTATTGATGCGCTTTGTGTAGGGTTTTGAATATATAAAGGAACTAGTAGAAGAACCCCCACATTGTGCTCGAATGGTATTTGTTATCATGTCTTGTAGTTGTTGGACAGATATCGAGGCCATTGAGGTGGAATGTCTGTGTTTAGAAGTGCCTTCACCTCCTTGTCCTTTATCAACCCTTGCATTTTCTCCTTTCAAGGTAAAGCCAGGTGGGTGCTCAGGGTCAAGACTTGATTCACTCAAATCTCGTACCTTTAGTTTTTTCATCAGGGTTGCAATTTTGACGTCCTTATCTTCAAGTGCTTTTATGAGAATGATGACCCTTTGTTCCATTTCAGCCATCTTTTCTTCCATGGTAGAGGTGTTAGTCATCATCACTGGCATGATCTCTAGATATGATGAAGAAAATGATGAAACAGGATGAATCAAAGGTACTTCATTCCTTAAGTTTCTCATCACGAGTGAAGAGTTGATAGAAAAGGTCTTTGTTGCGAATGACTCATTATTGATCTCTAAATCTTTCGAGACAGATGAATCCTTAGCCGTAGCTTTCCTATATGCAAGAAAGTCTGAAGCTTGCTTTCTTTGGTTGGTTGGGGTTGAAGTCGATCAAGAGCTTTAAACAGACTACAAGTGATTGGGCCGACATAATCATCGGAAATGGAAGCATCAACCACTAATTTTCGGACATTCTTACTAGAGGCCATTGAAGCTGGTGGCAAAATGATGTCAAATTTCTTTTCTTTTGAAGAAAAAAGAGATAAGGGGCAGAGATGTCTCACCAGGCATACCAGAATTTGTAGAAGACTAAATTTCTAGTAACAGTACATGATGCTTTGTAATTAGCTGTACTTTGTGGACTTGGTAGCATGATGTATCAACTTGTGATAGGTCGGGAATTTTCCTTCTCTACAAACACTATTGTTAACTCAAAGACAATTTGGTCAAAGTATGCGAGCACCACCTTTCTCTACTTTACGCAAATTAGTTATCTCGGTACTTGGTTTCTATAAGTCAAAAGTAGGGCCATCAACTTAGTTAGTCAAAACAGCTCAAGAAGATCCTATTACTGATCATTAGAAATCATGTGCATGTTGCCCAATCGGAGCAGGGTTCAAGGGAGTCGGTGCTGAAGAAGGATCCAATAAAGGTGCATTTAAGGCAAATCAATGACTTTTTGGTAACGCCTGATTCCTTGCATGTATCATGGGATAAGTTATTCTCCAAGACAGCTAGCCAACGGAAAGAAAGTAAAAGGCAAACTCAAAATTTAGAAGGTGCATCCATGAATTTAGGAAACCCTACATATCGGGTTAATGTCATTAATGAGCCACAGGGAAAAACTAATCCAACTACACTTAATTCCATTCCACACTTAACTTTTAGCCCGAATTCCCCAGCTCCGATTATTGTTCAATGTGATCTCTTATCTTTTTATAGTAGCTAGTTTTTCATCTTGACCCTCCACATGGAGGGTGGTTGAATCCCCCTAAATGCTTGTCCCATCTCACCTTTAAGGGGAGTGTTAAGTGAGCTACAAGTTGTCTTGGCATTGTTCAGGTGTCATGCAGCCATTAATTCGGTTGACCTAGTTGGTGTAGTGCATTCAATGCGGAAGTGATGGATGCTTCCTTAACACTCCTTTTCTTTTTACACTTCCAAACCAGGGGTGATACTCCTCCTCATTACCTCGGGGTGGTTACCTTTAGGACAAGGTTCCTTTCTTCCTCCTTGTGTTGTTTAGTGGTCCTCGTTCAAACCCTTTCTTCATGCAATGCCAACTTTCCCACTATTGTATCTACTTGTTGGCCTTATACGCTCCTCAGGTGTGGCCCAACAGCGGGGCTGCCCTCAAATCCTCATTGGGTCCATATGCTCTTTAGGCACGGACCAGTAGGGGTTCTGTCCTTGGACCCCCACATAACACTTTAACTAGTAATATAGTTCTGGTAAAAAAGAAAAAAAGAGTAATAATATAATAAATAGTGGGTCTAAAAGTCATGTTTGCGCCAAGTGTCTATATATATATATATATATTTTTTTTTTTTTCACTTAATTTATTCTATCCTAATACACCCTTTATTCTTCTGTCTTTTAATGTTAAAAAATAGAATGCTAGTGAGATTGATATATTAAAAAAAAATATATATATATATATATATATATAAAAGAAAACATATTTTAAAAATAAAATTCAAATTTTAACCAAGTTTCATCGGGATTAAATGATAGAAATACAAGTAAGAGTGACTAAATTTTTTTGTATTAAAATAAAAAATTTAAAAATAATGTATGATTAGATTAAAATTAAAATTTTATTTTAAAATTTAGTTTGGAGTAAAATTTTAAATATTTAAAACTTAGCCAATAGAGATTTACTCAATCTGAACTATACTAGGAATGTTTAGGATCTGTTTGATTTGTGTTTTCAAACAACTATTTTTAATTTTTAAATAACATTTTACGCATTTTAACACATTTCTTCACTCCTAAATATTTTTACAAATATTTTTAAACAACAATTTTTAAACATACAGAGCAAACGGGCTTTAGATTCTATATATAAAAGGAAAAGAAAAAAGAATTGATTGCTTAGAATGGCAGAAGTTGCAGTCGCCGGAGCAATAACTCTGGTTGGTGAGTTGTCACTGTGGCTCGTCAAAAGTTGGTTTAACTTCGAGCGTATTGAGATTGAAATTGAAGAGCTAAGAAAAGGGTTGAATACTATAAAAGTTTACCTGAAGGAGAAGGACACAGAAGGAAGAGAAGATACCCAGGGTTTGGAGCTTCGATCGTATTCGTATGTGCGGGATTTAGCCCTTGAAATTCAGGATGAAATTGAAGATCTCATGTATGAAGCAACTAAACGCCCCTGTCATCTTCCTCAGGCCAGCAAATTTGTTTATGCGAGCATGTTTTGTCCATCAAAGCGATTTTCCTCCCGAATGAAAGCTATCAAGTGCAAAATTAGAATCATCGATGCACTTTGCATTTGTCCCTCCCACGTTCGTACGGTAAGATCAAGTTCCAATTTATTTTAGGGGGATGAACATCTTGTGGGCATTGAGAAGCATATAAAGCCTCTTCTTAGTCTTGTTTGCCTTGAAGAATCAAGTGATAAGGTAATTTCAGTAATTGGAGATGCTGGCTCAGGTAAAACAACTCATATTAGCGAAGTTTACCATATGTTGAATTCAAATTTTAATTGGAAAGCTTGGGTTTCCGTCTCACGCTCCTCTTCTGATGGCTTGTTAGAGAAACTTTGTGAGGCACTGGAATTACCTCACAAAATAGAGAAGTTGCGCTCTTATTTACAACATAAAAGGTACCTCCTTGTTTTAGATGATATTTGGAATGAGAATGAGTGGAATTGGATTAAAAATGTACTTCCTTCTAATAATACTGGTAGTAGAACAATCATCACCACACATAAACGCAGTTTAGGTTCTTATTGTGCTAGTTCCAGTTATTATATCTATGATCTCAACCTTCATCTATTAACATGCGAAGAGGCTTGGGAGCTCTTTTGTGATAAGGCCTTCCAGGATGGTAAATGCCCGGATTTTTTGGTTGATTGGTCTGTGAAAATTGTGAAAAGATGTGAAGGATTGCCGCATGCAATTGTTACTGTTGGAAAATTCTTGTCAAATAAGCGACAAAGTATGATGGAGTTTAAGAAAACCCTTTTAGTCACTCTTTCTATAGAATTTTATGGCCAAGTTATTATCATCTGCTGCCCAATCTCAAGTCTTGTTTCTTGTATCTTGTGGCGTTTTTCCTGAGGATTACTCTATCAAATGTCGAAGACTAATTCACCTGTGGGTAGCTGAGGGATTCATTGAACAAAAACGAGGTAAAACTCTAGAGCAAGCGGTGTATGAGTACTTAGATGAGCTAATTCAAATGAGCTTGGTTCAAGTGAGCAGATGGGATTTAGATGGACGAGTAAGGAGTTGTCGAGTTTCTAATCTTGTAAGAGGGTTCATTCTTTCCGAGACTATGAAGGACAACTTCCTTACTGTTGTGAGGAGATAACACACCAGTTTGGGGCGTGAGAAGATCCGGCGCTTATCTCTCCACAATTGCTCCCCCTCTATATTACAAAGCAAGGACCTCTCTTATCTTCTTACATTTTCTCTGTTTGGGGGAGACAATCGTATTGAATCATTGCCCAGAAGTTTTTTCAGAAAGTTCAGGTTGTTGACAGTTTTAGATTTGGAAAATGCAGCCTTGCATCATTTTCCTGAAGAAGCTGTCAAACTCAACCTCCTGATGTACCTAAGTCTGAGGAATACAAAGATAGAGTCAGTTCCAAAATCTATTAAGAAGCTTCAAAACTTAGTCATTTTGAACCTTAAAAAAACTCGTCACCATTTTCCCAATGGAGATCTTTAAACTTCGTAAGTTGCTGTTTTTAGGGGCACAAGTGTCTTCAGGAATTGGGTGTTTGACAATGTTAGAGAAACTATCACTTATCAAGGCAAATGACAAGAACCAGAGCATTGTAAAAGAGTTAGGGAACTTGATTCGAATGAGGGAACTTGGGATCACAGAACTCAAGGTTGAAGATGGAAAAAATTTGTGTGCATCCATTGAGAAGATGGAGCATCTTTGCTTTTTGTATGTGAACT
The DNA here is from genome assembly GCF_002906115.3 of Quercus suber. Taxonomy (NCBI): domain Eukaryota; kingdom Viridiplantae; phylum Streptophyta; class Magnoliopsida; order Fagales; family Fagaceae; genus Quercus; species Quercus suber. The sequence continues at coordinate 1,140,247 of NW_027069496.1, read as the reverse complement.
CAGCAAGCAAGGAGGAGTATCTTGATTTGAATTATGTGACGAACTCTCCTCAACTGATTAATAGTCTAATTCTTGGAGGGAGGTTGGAGGAAATTCCAGCATGGATTTGCAAACTTAACAGTTTGTCTAAAATAGAGCTCAAATGGTCAAAATTGCAGAACAGCCCACTCGAGGCCCTTCAAGCTTTGCATTCTCTAAAGGAGCTTCATCTGTGTGATGCTTACACTGGTACGGTGATGGAATTCAGTGCTGAATGCTTTTTGGAATTGAAGATGTTAGAAATTGAACAATGCAATAGGCTAAACAAGGTTGTGATACAAGAACGAGCATTGCCTAAACTTCAAAAGATGACAATAAAAAAATGTGATAGCTTGGTCATGGTGCACGTAACAAAGAATTTGCTCAGCCAGCTGGAGGAAGTGCTTGTTCCACAAGACCTTATTAGTATAATAAAAGGATGAGAAGCGTTGTCGTTGAAGCACCTCTTTGGTATGGTTTCAATGAACAAAAATATTATTGTTATATTTCCATGTAGCATGCTGCCATGATTGCACATTCATTTTCTTGGATTGTTAAATCTCACATTTCTGTCAAATGAATTAGTAGTAGNATAAGCTTTTGTTGTTGTTTAGGGTCTCAGAGGTTTCCCTTATTAGGATTGGCTCATTGCAGATAGTCTTATAACACTGACTTGGACTCTTTAGGAGTTGAATATTGACATCGAATTATGGGTATAGTTAGTCAACATATAGAAGCTTAAATCTGGAAAGAAGTATAATTAGAGAGAAATTAGGGCTATTCACCTATGAACAATACATTGAGCACAATAACTTATATATATATATATATATATAAATTTAAATAAAAAAAAAAAAAAAAACATTTAGCACAATACACATTGAGACTCGTTCTTGTAATAGTAGTAGTAGGACTCCCAGTAGTATTAGGATTACTAGTTTGACTAGTAAAATAAAACCTAATAAATACTAACTTGGTCCCAAAGAAAATAAACCTAAGATACTTAGAATTTCTTAGAAGATTCTGGACTCAACTAAATTCCAAAATAACCTTATTTCGCAGGAATTGTAGAAATTATAGATTTGCCCTGAATATAAATTGACCATAACTAATAAAATAAAAACCCAAATTAAAAACTGTTTTAACCCTAAAGACTCATACTTAGACCATTAAAATGGCATGACTTTCACTTCAATTGGACTTCAAACGAGTACCCAATAAAATAATTCTTTGAATAGGTCAATTAGCAAAATAATAGCATATTACTCTTCCATGACTTCATCGATATGTTAATTGATAAATTGGAGCATATAAGCATTTTTTCAAGCTCTTGAGACAAGGAAGTAAGGTCTTTCTAGAGGTTGCCATCAGTTTTAATCTTACGCTTTCAAGGTGACATATATGTATTGGCCTGAATTTTTCTTTTTTAATCTTCTACGTCTCAATTTTTATATCAAAAACCTCAATTTAGTATTTTTGAGCTTATGAGTTTGTCAATTCATGTTTAATGAATAGCAGGTGTTTTGAAAATAATGAGATAACTATGTCAGATCTCAAGTTATTCTGTTTTTAGAAACTTAATGGACTGGTTGTTAGCATTGACAAACCATTCTTTCTTTACTTTTCTTGATTTTCTTGATTTATGTAATTTTCTTTAATATTAATAAATCTTTATTACTTATAATTTTTTTTTCATGTTTAATGAATGTATTTAAATAGAAATTGTAATTTGTAAATTATTGTTTATATGATATTTGTTCATGCTTCTTGGGCCAAAGTTTGTTGTCTACACTTTTTTTGCTAAAAAATTTCCTCTATGACATAAGTAATATATTGTTTGGACAGATTAAATTTTTTTTTTTTTTTGATAGGTAATAACAATCTTTATTGATAATAAAAGTACAATGAATTTACGATAGTAAACTCACTCCACTTAAAAGAATACAAACCAATCAAAAAGAAAGAAGAAAGACTAACAAAATTAAGAAAGTCAAACAAAGAATGACAATGCGTAAACCCCCAAATACGAGACCACTCAAACAAAGTCCTAAGTAGCAAAGACTTCACACAATCTACAGGTCTCTTAGTTTCCTCAAAAGTTCAGACACTGTGCTCTTTCCTAATTAACCATATAAGACACGCCGGTACCATATTCCACACATTTGAAATGTGACTCTCCAAACAATTCCACCATGTAGAGAGAAGAGAAACAATAGACTTCGGCATCACCCACTGAACCCCAAACAAAAGGACTTCACTCCACAAGGTATGAGCATACTTACAATGGATCAATAAATGATCCATAGTTTCCTCTTCACATCGATAAAGGCAGCACCAATTAACAAGAGGTAAATTATTCTTAACAAGGTTGTCTATAGTAAGAATCCCACCCCTAGCAGTTGTCTATAAGAAGAATGCCACCCTTTTAGGCACCTTAACACACCAAATGCTCTTCCAAGGAAAAGACACCAACGGGGCTGCTAGCAATGAAATATAGAAAGAGCGCATATCAAAAAATACCCCTATGATTCAATTGCCATATCATGGTATCAACACCACCCCCCCCCCCCCCCCGAAGGTAACTTGGATGAGATATGTGCAAAGAAATCATAAAAAAATCCCTTGTTGAACTCACTGGACATTGTTAATTACTTGCTTACCATTAGCTCATTGAAGGCCAAAAATCTTTAAGAGGGACAAGTTGACTTTGAGGATTTAGGACAATCATCATTTAATGCTTGATTGAATTTGAATCCTTTTATTGCGTGTGAGGATAAGTATGGGGTAATGACTTTGGTTCAGCAGATATATCGGAATTCCAATGCATACTTGGGCTGGGCACACAGCATTGTCTATGGGCTCTAGGGTCCTTCAAGTGTTCCAAGCCCCAAGGGAGGAACCTTAGATGAGCCCAACGTCAATACAAAATGACTCTTCTACCCACCATTCCATGCCTCTTGATCACCCCCTTCGTTGAACTTCTTCCTTGCTCCTTGTGAGCTTGGTTCAATTGTTGGCAAAGAAAACATGTTGCTTCAAAGGGTTTATTTTTGAACGCTAATTATTGTTACACACTATGAATCGCACACAAAAATTAAAATCATATTTTGAATTTCAGTTATAATTGTAAAGTGATAACTTTGACACAATTTCAAATATGTGTCCGTGTGTAAGTACTACTACTCATTTAAGGGTCGTCAATGGGCCGGGTCGGGTTGGCCCGACCCATTTTTACTTGGCCCATGAGCACAATGGGCTGGGCATAATGGGCTATTAACTAGTTAATGGGCCGGGTCGGGCTGGGCCGAAAGAGGAAACCTTAGCCCATGACCCTACCCATGGGCAATGCCCATGTTGTCTTTAGCGAGATGGGCTATGGGGTTGGGCCTAATGGGTTACCCATGGGCTTGTGTTAACATATTATTTTATTATTTTTATAAGGAAAAAATCAATTTTTTATAAGGGAATAATCAATCTATTTTTTTAAAGGAAAGAATTAAAGAATTTAATACTTAATTACAAATTTTTTTATAGTCAAATCTATTTAATTTTTTGTTTTGTTGATGGAAACCTATTTAATTTTTTATTTATTAAGGCTTTAAATAGTTTTATTTTTATTTTTATCTTTAATAAAAAAAATGTCAAACAATTAATTCAAATTTGATAGACTACTAGAAAAATATATATCTAGTAAACTAAGTTTAGCACAATTACTTTAGGTATCTTACTGGTTGAGGGAGTTCTTTTAAGAAATTTCTCTATAATATCTCAAGATCAATCCTTCATACACTTCCTATATATTTTTGTTATGAATTATGAGTTATTAGGCTGGGCCAATGAGTTAGGCCAACGGGCTGGGCAACGGGTCGGGCTACTGGGCTAGCCCACCGGATACCCATGGGCATAAAAACTAGCCCATGGCCTAACCCACTGGTCTAGTGGGCTACCCATGGGCCTTAATAACAACGGGGCGGGCCGCCCATTAGCTCGGTGGGCCGTCGGGTTTCTGGGTCGGGCTGTGGGCCATGGGCTATTTGATGACCCTTATACTCATTTATGAATATGGTGACCTTTACTTTATCTTTCTTCACTCAACTTAGTGGTGCCCAATTGGGCTTCATCCATGGGCCCGGACCAGTACAATATTTTTTTGGGTTGGTTGGCTATAGAAGGCCACGGGTTGGCATCAAAATGGGCCCTCTTAGATCAAATTTGCAATGGATTTATGTGGGCCATTCATCTATATATATATATATAATCGAAACCCTGAAACTCCCACAATTTTCTACATCAGCAGAATATTAAAAAAAAAAAAAAAAAACGTAAATAAACTACAGCAAACCACGATACTCTACTAGCTCCTCCTCGATGCTNCCATGGCTTATTGGAAATGACCAAGTTAGCACACAAATTGGGAGTGTAGCTTGTGGCCTCAACCCTTAATTAAAACTAGTCGCAAACCCGTGCTATGCATGAGAACCTACCTATTTGTGAGGTAGACTAAAATAATTTTATTAAAAATTTAAGAAACTACACTTTTACATGATTTGCTCTTGTATGACTTCAATTTGTGTTATAATTTGATGAAGAAGCTATTGCTTGAACGTACAATGAATTATAAAAAATTTGTCAGACAATTTCAAATATTGCAAAAAATAACTCAAAAATCCAAATATTAAAACTTCTGAAAGACCAAAAAATATTATAGAATCAAATGATTCACTACTTAGAAATTATTCAAACAAAACAAAATATATATGATTAAACAATAGAGAAATATAAGAGAAAGATGGATTACATTCTAAATAATAATTTCAATTATTGCAAGCTTTTTTATCTTGTAAAAAACACCTAAAGAGAGTTTGTGGTTCATATATAAAAATTACTTTTTAAAAAATACATGAAAAACCATAAAATAATTTTTTTTTTTTAACAAAATAAAGGAGAAGAAAATAACATAAGAAGAGCTCATACATCTACTCAGCTTAAAAATATATGTATATACATATATATATATATATATATATATATATATATATATATATATATTGGGGTTTGCTTTACTTTTATAGTGTTCATGATTAATCTCACAAATTTGGGAATAAATTATCAATGTTTGAGTTTGAGTTTAAGTTGGACTTGTTAGATAGATAGAGTTTCACTCTTTATTAAGTTTGGATTGAACAAAACTAATTTTGTTTTAAAAAAATGATAATGATGAGTTTGAGTTTAAGTTAGACTTATGAGACAGATAAAGTTCCACTCCTTGTTAAGTTTAGATTAAATTTTTTTTTTATTTATTTAAATATCGTGCTGTCGTGGAAAATTGTGAGAGTTTCAGAGTGTCTAAATATTGCTAAAATAATCCTAATGAGTTTAGTAACTAACTAACCATGAGCATTTTTTTCTATCCCTCAGAAGTGACAGCAAATTTTGGCACCATTTCCAAAACAGAAATAAAAAAATGCTTCACAGATCAACCACACGAGACAGCTTTTGGATCCGGTTCAATAGGAAGTCCCCTTGCTTGATAGTTGCTTGGTAAAGAGCATTCTTTGCATCTGGACGATTAGTCTCAAGAACTCCTGCACTTTATCAATCTTGTAATCTTCGTAATTTTTATATATGAACCACAAACTCTCTTTAGGTGTTTTTTACAAGATAAAAAAGCTTGCAATAATTGAAATTATTATTTAGAATGTAATCCATCTTTCTCTTATATTTCTCTATTGTTTAATCATATATATTTTGTTTTGTTTGAATAATTTCTAAGTAGTGAATCATTTGATTCTATAATATTTTTTGGTCTTTCAGAAGTTTTAATATTTGGATTTTTGAGTTATTTTTTGCAATATTTGAAATTGTCTGACAAATTTTTTATAATTCATTGTACGTTCAAGCAATAGCTTCTTCATCAAATTATAACACAAATTGAAGTCATACAAGAGCAAATCATGTAAAAGTGTAGTTTCTTAAATTTTTAATAAAATTATTTTAGTCTACCTCACAAATAGGTAGGTTCTCATGCATAGCACGGGTTTGCGACTAGTTTTAATTAAGGGTTGAGGCCACAAGCTACACTCCCAATTTGTGTGCTAACTTGGTCATTTCCAATAAGCCATGGATTGGCATGAAAGTTAGCTACTTTTGGGCTTTATATTTGTGAAGAATTTTGTGGGCCTCAAGCCCATTTCGTGTTATTGACCAAAATGTCCTTAACAAAGATCAAACTTGCTCCATAAATACTAGGAAAATCACCAACCATAAGTCAATAAACATAAGAAAGACAAGAAATCAATCATTAATTCAATTTCATAAATAAAACTTAAAACATCCACTAGTGAGATCATTTTTATTATATCTCAATATATTAAGAAAATAGGGGTGGATTCCAGTTAGCTCAACTAGTATAGTCTCTGATGGTTGAATAAAAGATTTGGGATTCAATCCCCGCTTATATCAAAAACTAATTATTGTCTTAGTCTAGTAATAAAGAACTCGCATCAAAAGTGGACGCCATAGGTTGAAATTCTCTATATAAAAAATAGGGAAAATGAGTTACTTGTTTTCTAAATTCTTTAAACCACCCCTAATATTTAGCCTATACTATTTCAAGCAATAAATAAGTGGGGGTATAAAATTCATTTATAAATTCTGTGTAAAATTAAAATACAAAACTCACCTCCTTTTTCTAAAATTTAGCTTACCTCTTCAAATTTTAAGTTTTAAAATAATCACAACCTTTAGGTAAACACAAACTTCCCACCACACAAACGCACATTTGAATTCAAATTCCCTTTTTCCCTGATTTCAACTTAAGCATTAATTGCTCTTTTAACTTCTTATTCTTATCTTTATTCTTTTTCCACTCTTTTTTTTTTTTTTTTTTTAAATAAAAATTTAAAAATGCTTAGGATTCTCTTTTATTCCTTTAAAAAAAAAAAAAAACACAAAAACATAAAAATTTAAAAATGCTTAGGATTCTCTTTTATTCCTTTAAAAAAAAAAAAACACAAAAACAAAACAAAAATAATTCTATCTTATTGGACCAAACTGGACCAATTCATTATTTTGCATTATCATTTTAGTATCATAGTTTACAATAAAATGATAGAGGATTTAGAAAGTTTATGGTAAAGTTTAAAGATGAAAATAATATGGTGTAACTAAAATAAAATAAAAGAGAGAGAGAAAAAAATAGTAGTAATTTTTTAGCAAAAACAATTTAAAGTACAAAATTTTATTGACAAATGGAGCGCTAATATTTCAATGAACATTGTCAAACCATTTTATATTAGCACTCCCTTTATATTTTTCTTCAGCCAACTTAGTGTGTTTCACACACTAAACTAATAAAATAAAATAAAATAAAAACTTTAAAAGCTAACTTTACTAGCTTGTGGGTCCATTTCTATCTATTTTAGTATAAGAATCTACATTTTCTATTTTACATACTTAGTGTATGTTTGGATAGTGCTGAAAAGCACTTTTCAACTGCGTCCCACATTTTAGTGGGTCCCGTGCACCGTTCACGAAATCCGCAAGTACTTTTTTCAGTAAAAACAACTTCAAAACTAAGTCCCACGGCACTATTTACACATTTAAAAATTATTTTGCTTTAGTTTTTTCAGTTTTCAGTAATAAGCGATGTCCAAACACATCATTACTTTTCAAAATACTCACATTAAATTATCTATTTTATACTATATTTTATTAAAATATCAGTATTTCTTGATTTTTTTTTAATTATTTCTCTTTTTTCACACACAATAACAATCATCTACTCTCTTCCTTCATCCTTGCGATCCATAAAAAAAATAAAATAAAACTAAATGCAAAATGAATAGTGCTAGTATAAATTTATAACGTTACTGTAGCAACAATACATATTTACACAATTTTTGCTTGTTTGATGTGGGTAGTTTTTGGACAAAAATATGTAAAAATTTGTTACATTTATCTATTATACACCTTCTAATGTGAGTACTCTAACAACAAGATAATAATGAGCTTTTCATGCTAATGTCTAGTATGGGCTAGACAGGATAGGTGATCCCCTCCAACCCATCAAGAGAGGAAATCTTCAACCCAATTCATCAATTAGAATCCATGTCAGCTAACCCAACACAAAGCTCAAACTTTTCTTTAGTTATAACCTTGGTCAACATGTCAGTTGAATTTTCATTTGTGTGACTCGTCTTCAATTTCATCTACTGTTTCTCAACAACTTATCTTAGTCAATAGCACTCACATTAATGTGCTTCATGTGTGCATAGTACATAGTATTTTTTGCTCAATAACACGCTTTTATAGCTTAAACTGCCATGATACAGAACCCCATGCAAAAGTAAATAAGTACCGCAAAGATAGATATTTTTCTATAAAGGTCATCTACCATATTTGCATCTAGGGTTATTTTTTATTTTGTTGAGTTCACCCTGATGAGTCAATGTTTCTGTTTCATTTTACCTCTAGGGTTACATAATCAAACTAACTACACTAAGCTAGTATGGTGCACTGCACTTTGTGTAGACCAATTCCCACCAGTCCACAATTGAGGTGTGGGTCAAGCAAAAGGGGGAATCGCACCTATAGGTTTGGTGCAAACTCATTGCCCCCTAAAACCAATTGCATTGTGCCGTGTACAACCCTATGTGAGTACTGAGTAGTGAGGTCATTTTCCTCTTTATAAAAAAGATGTGACATGTAAGGAAAATGAGGTGAGGAGCATTACAGCTAGAATCGATTATAGGAGAGAGAGAGAGAGAGAGAGAATCAAATTTGTTACCACCTTCAGGGAGAGGAATGCGTAAAATGGTGACAAGTGTCCCTATCCCACCATAACATGTGGCCTAGTTAGTTGCATTGGAAAGTTCTAGACACAATCATGGATTGCCAGTTTGCGTCATGGCCATGTAGGTCCCATTCGAATTTCAATATTTATTTTTCAAGTAGTTTTTTGAAACTAGCTCAATTAAGTTGGACACGACACACCTTGACAAAAATGTTTGGATAATTAATGCTATGTTTGGTTTGAGGGAAAATGAGAGATGGGAAGCGAAAAGACTTCTTGTCTTTTGTTTTTTTAATAGAAAGTAGAGAAGATAAACGAAATGTGGGGAGAAAAGATTTTTATGAATGCCACCAATTTTTTTTTGTTTTTAACTTTTTATCCAAATTCAGAAAGTTACTCTTGTACCCTTAAATGGTTTTGATTTTTTAAATGAAATTACATTTATATCCTTATTTCTTTATAAATTAAAAGGATAAAAGTGTAAAATATATTCAATTTCTTTAATTTATATTTTAATTTGCATCCAAACACATATTTTCTTTTCCTTTTCTCGACCCTTCCTTTTCCCTTCTACTTTGTTTTTCTTCCCACTAACCAAACATATGGTAAATGACTTTCCAATGGAACAAGCTAGGTGCATTCTTCAACAGGATTTAGCTTTTAAAGTAATTGGATTTTAATTCCTTTTTTTATATTTGGATTTCCAAGGAAAATTCCTCTTTTTTTTTTTTTTTGGATTTCCAAGGGACTAAAAAAAAAAAAAAAAAAAAGAATGGGTAATTGTCACATATTATTTTGGAAAGTGTGTTGTGTGTAATATAACTTGCATCACTCTCCCTTAAAAGTTATAATGGTTTTTTAGTAGAATTTCAAATTTGTGGTATGCCTTTTTGTTAGAACCATTTCCCTCTCTCTTGTGTGTGTGCGCGTGCACTTATTTCTCAAAAAAAAAAAAAAACTTACAAATTGTTAAATGATCATAGTATGCATTTACTTTTAATACAATTAGGGCATATTTGGTAGACTATAATAGGCGTTGTAATGTAATAGTTATTCCTATGGTTTAGTTATTCTTTAGTTTGGCTATGTTTTTATTACAAGAAATAATCATTCCTTATGAATAGCTATTCTTCAAAATGAGAAATAACTATTCATTTTTAAAAAGTTGTATTAGCTATTCCTTAGTAAGTGCAATAATTTCAAAATTTAATATATTTCTAAGTAAACAAACTTTCTATATACATCTAACAATTATTAAAATAAAAAATCATAAAAATAACACATATCTCTCTTAAATTTAAAAATAAATTTTTTTAAGGAAATATAATTGTACGAGTACGTAAGAAATTTCCTAAAATAAATGTTAAGTTTCATTCTAATGTTTTAACTCACAACCAAACTAATGAATAAATTTAGTTATTACATTACAACACATTTTATTCCTAGTAATAAAGATTACAATTCCTGTCTTAATTCCCATTCAGTATACCAAACGTACCCTTAGTACTAAACTAGTGTGATGGATAACTTAATTAATTATATGTAAATAAATCGAAATAATATTAATAATTAGTGAGACACTTAATAGTTTAATAAAGTTTCACCTAAAGTAAATTGATTATATTAATAGTTAATAAGTCATGTGAAAAACTATATATATATATTGGATTTGTAGTGGGTAAATTTTGCTAGTATTAAAATATAAGACTATGATATATAATCAAAATAATTAAAATAAATACTAAAATTTATTTTGGATTATTTGAAACTTTTGGTAATAGAAACTTACCAAGAGTAAATTTTGGAAATAGAGCTCAATTTATGATAAACTATCTTAATATTATCAAAAACAAAAACAATTATCATATGTAGATGTTAGAGTTTTACATAGAGTAAATTATTGGTAATAGAGTTTTTTTTTTTTTTTTTTTTGAGAGAGTTTCAACCTATGACGTTTGCTCCTGATGATAGCTTTTTATCATCAGACCAAGACACCAATTAATTTTTAGTGTAAACGGAGATTGAACCCCAAATCTCTTCTACAACCATCAAAGACTTTACCAGTTGAACTAACTGGAATCCACATTGGTAATAGAGTTTAAACTAGGATAAACTAGCGTAATATTATGAAAAACAAAAAATTATCACTTAACTAAATAAGAGTGTAAAGACTTGTTGCTAAGAAGAAATAGCCATTTGCCGTAATCATAGCTTCTAAGACTAAACTTTTATTATATATTAGTATTATGCCCCTACGATGTATGGCTTAATCAAGAATCATGTGAAAACTAAAGAATTTTTTTTTATTAATGTAATTAAAATAAAATAGATAATAAAACTAAAGTAATTTTTTAAAGCATCTTTTACTTTTTAAGTTATATAATGAATGCATATCGTGTAAAACTAAGTTTTTCAAATATTCTACCTCCATTATAGCTATCAAATATTTTTCAATCAAAATGCCACAATAAGGACTTCAGTTGGTGTAACATCAACTCAATGGACATATATTAGACTAAAAACAATAACTAATACCATTGAAATTTGAATGACTAAAGAACAATTAAATAATTATAATTGTATATAAATATAATCACGCCAAAAACACAATCCATTAAAATTGCTTAAATAGTATTATTTAAAAGCCAAAAATATAGATTTATGGACTTGCCTTCAAATCCGATTGCTTTTAAATCCGAACAATACGTACCTGTCTTTCCTTGATATCCCATGAAATTTTTGGTAACTTTAACTCAAAGCAATGACACTCCTACAAGTGTAATCTTTGTTCATTCATAATGGATCTTTGTTTTAATTTTGTGAGTCTCGTTATTTCAACATTTTTCAACTATTTAACCCAAAAAGTATAACAAATATAGCATACACAACCAAACTTGTAAAGTTGTGATTTTCAATTCATGTATGTTGACATTAATTCTGTGTCAAATTTGATTGTAATTCATTCAATCATTTACCTATATTTTTGTGGGATTAAATGTAATGGATATAGTGTTCAATTTGGTGTAGAATTGTGATGAACAAGAGATTTTGTGACTTGCTTGTGACTGGCTCATGACTATTGCAACCCATGAAAGGCCACATGAGGAGCACATGTTGGAAGTTTAAATGACTCAAGTGTCAAAGGCATCTCAAGACTTGGTTGCGACTTGGCCAACTTGTGATTGACTTGCAAAAGGCCACTAACAATTGTTTTATGTGTGTTTCCTCTCTTTCTTTACCCACACTATAAAAGCTCACATTATCCACGAAATTGTAAGAAGAGTTTCATATTGAAAACCCTAGAAATCCATTAGAGAGTTAGAGATTGCAAACCAACAATCATCTACACATTTCTTTTAGTTTTCTTCCCTCTCTTTCCTCTCCCATTGTCATACCTTGAGAGAAGATTTTACCTAAACACAACCCACACACAATCTGAGTGTTGGGAGCATTTTGGAGCTTGGGAAGCATTATGTCTTTGCCATATTAAGTCGGTAAGGCTTCGCAGTGCAATCAAGCAGTATTGCATGATTTAGGAAGCTGGTGAAGACAAGACTCCAAGAAGTCTATTAGTAGCTGGATCTTGGAGAGTTCAAGCACTTTGGGTAGATTAGGCTTTGCGGGTCTTTTTGATATTCTTGTACTCCAACTTATTCACTAGTGGATCATTTTGGCTTGGATAACACATCGCATGTTATCTTGGGTTTGCTATTCTTTTCCTACTGCCTTTTATATTATAGCATTGCATCCTTGTGTTCATCCATGCTATTATTGAATGTTTTAGTTAATCAATTGGCTAATCAAGTATATTTTGCATTAATTGTGTTTAGCTTAAAATTAATTTAGTCATAATTAAAATATGGGTGTATTAATTTGCTCTAGTAATTACACTAGTGAGCTTTCAAAACTAACTTTATAGATTATTTGAAAGACAAATTAAGTGCATGTAAAATGTAAAAAAATTGTAACGCCCCATTTTTTTATACCAATTTAATTATTATGCGTAAATTAAAAATGAGGCCCACAATTAAATGGATTTAATTAATTTAGGCCTAAGATATTAAAAATAAGTAAATGCTATGGAATATGAAACTCAAGTGAGATGGCATAAGTAAATATATGAGCTTTGGTAAGCTTTTAAAAATAAATAAATAAATAAAACCCTAGTCTTTTACCTCTTCTGCTACACGTGCATAAACTTTTGAGGCTGCCTTTGTGCTTCAGCCGCATCACACTACTGAACTTTGCCTTTTTTCTTCACTGTGGCGTTGAGTTGGAATTGGAGTCTATTTTCTCATGCTCTAGATTTAAGAAGTTTGAATAGTCAATGGCTTGAAATGGTTATGAACTTAGAATATCATTTTACTAATAAAAAAGGGCTCCTATAAGTTTATTATATTAGATAAGGATAGTCAATATGTCAGGAAAGCCACAGACTTTGAACTTGAAATGGTTATGAACTTAGAATATCATATTACTAATAAAAAAGGGCTCCTATAAGTTTATTATATTAGATAAGGATGGTCAATATGTAAGGAAAGCCACAGACTTTGAAATTGAACCAAATAGAGCAATAGACTTGGACTTTGTCACCATGCTAAAGGGAAAAGAATGCTTGTGGTTAATATGCGTTCACACACATAGCCTCAATTGTTGACCGATTGACCATTACCTTTATTATTGTCTAAAACTAGTCCAGTGGCATTAAGGGACAATAGGCAAGTAGATTGGTAGTTAGGCTAGTACGTGGCTTCCTATATTTGATTGATTATATATAATAAAATTTTGCTATGAAGATTTAAAGCTTTTAAAATCCTTTTGTCGAAAGCAGTCACAGCATCCAAAAACACTTGGTTTGCTAGCTTTGACAGTACTTGCCGTGTTAATTAAGTCCACCAAGTCATACCCATATTTTTTTCCAACATCAATTAAAAGTCTTAAGGCTCTGATCACCTTCTGTGTAGAATGCTATAAATGTGCCTGAGGCAAAGGAGAGCTGGTATTTGATGGATCCCAATCTAGGAATTTACAATGGAAAATCTGATTTGGCAGAACTATATTATTTCACTATCTATTTAAGTGTGAAAACTGATTTTAAGTGAGAAATTGTGTATTGATGGACTATCTTTGGTATTATTTAGGTTCTAGTTGACATTGTTTCGAACAATTGAAATAAAGCTTGAATTAGCAACTAGAGGTAGGTGAACTACAGAACATAACGTCTCTCAAGACGTGTATATATATATATTTTGGTAAAATATATATATATATATATTTATATATACATAATTGTAAAAGTGAAGTTTCAAAAATTTATACCATTGTAAATGCATAATATATACCAGAAATTTTATTATTTATTGTATATTATTATGAAACTGTACATGTCAAGAATGTTTTCAAATAGTCAGTTAGACAGTCTGCAACCTTTGTCAACACAGAGTTAAGTGTTGGCCTTCGGACGATGTAGTGTTATTGTGATGTGGTGCAGTGTTATCGTTTGCTCTTTGGAGCTAGTGTTGCCTCTTTGAGGTTAGTGTTATTGTTCCCCATGGGAATCACCCACCGAGTGTTTAGCAGCTTATGTCTTTGTCTGACTAATGTTTTCCATATCGAACTACTGTTTTATTGTTACTGATCTTTATAAGTGGAAAAAGACTATTTATTGTTATAATATATTGTTTCTACCTATTTAGTGTATTCTGGCTAACTAACGTGGTTATTATTTTATTTAATGATTACAGCGTTATAGTTAAATGTTTTATTCTTGACAGTTTTATAGATTATATTATATTATTGTTAAAAATTAGTGGTAAATGTTTTGTAAGGACTATACTTTGTCAATGATACTAATGGTTTGTTTTGAAAGACATCCTCATATTATGTAGTCCCTTATTGGGCTTCTAGCTCACCCCCCCTTTCTCCACCCTTTCAGATTAGAGCAGTGGAATATCTTTTGGTGGTAGATCATTGGAGGCATAGATTGAAGATTTCTTTTGGAGTTATGTTAGTTGATGGATTGTTTTAGTATTTTTTTTAGGATAGTAAATTTGGCAATTGTGAAACTCTTTGAGATTGTATTTGGAGACTTTATTGTTAAACTTTTTTTTTTTTTTTTTTTTTTTATGGATTTCGTAAGGGAAAAGATTTTGATTATTTGAAGTTTATTGTGGATATTTAATTACGCTCTATTCCATTTTATTAGTGTTGAGTATTATTAAGATAGGTTATGCATCTAAATTCTTGGTATGGGTTTGGGGCGTTACAAAAATACTTGCTTGTAGGTTGGTGGTGGTGGTGGTTGTGGTGGTGTAGTCTTCCATGTAAAGCTAATTTTTGTTAATCCCTTTTGTTTTATAGGGAGAGAGAGAAAGACTTCTTTTTGGGAAAAAAAAAAGAAAAAAAAGTTAGTATATAATAATTGTAGATACCTCATTTTGTATTCCTTACGACTCAAGCCCCCATTCTTCAATAAAGACATCACTAGAGGGCCTAGGGTTGATTTAGGGCACAATCTTGTGAATTTTTAGCTTGAAGGATGTTTTGGTGAATAAAAACCTATATATATATATATATATAAATAAAAAAAATAAAAAAAAAAAAAAACCTAAATATGTGCATGCACACGTGTTTGCTTCATGCACACATATACCCCATGTATGCACACACATGTAGGGTTTCAGATTTCTGTAAGCAAAGCTTTTTGGATGTAAAATTGTATAGAGCAAATCTCACATCGGCTAGGAGTTGCCCTACCCCTCTATGATCATTATAAAAGGCCCCAAAGGCTCTTTTACTAAAACACGCCGAGTTCACTAGAAAAGAGTGAATCAAAGAGGGATTTATTCAAAAACATCCTCAAGTTAAAGTTTTGCTTGGTTGGGTCTTATTTCGTTCTTAACCTTTGAGTTTTTGAGTTGGCTAACCTTTTGGTTTTGTCTTGATTAGATTGACTAAGGGGAACGGTCAAATCAAAATCTCAAAGGAGTTTTAGTGTTTGAGGTAAAGGTTTAACTTTTTCTCTTTCATTCTAGTTTGTTTGCTTGTTTTTTATTTGTGTTTTACTACTCTAATATCTTGGTTGCTAGTTCAGGTTGCTTAGTTTTCATATTTGAAGCATGATAGGTTGCTAGAATTGTTGTTTTGATTGTTGGTTTTTGGGTTTGAGTTTCTAGGCATATATGTGTGTGCATGCTTTATACATGCGTACACATACTTCTAATATGTGTATGCATACTTATGAGATGTGCACGCATACCCCATGTGTGCGCACACAAATTCGTGCCTAGAAACCCAGATTCATGCCATTGTACAAGTGTGGTTTTGTACAATGAACCATGAATTTTATGCCATTGGAGTATACAAGCACATTTTGAGATGCATTTAGCTCAAACAAAAGAATAAAATCTAAATCCTTGCAAAGGATAATTAGATGGGGCCTCAATATGTATTATTTTTGCAAAGTACAAGTTAAGGGGATTCGAGTTTGACCCTTGGATCTAAACCCATAAGAAAGGAGCAGAATGCCACTAGGGTATATGACCATTAATTGGAAACTCACCATTATATGTATGTAAACATTGTGCTTGTAGAGAGCTTTTATGATATTAATTACCAATATTCTTGAGCAGACATTCAATCTATCACCTTTACTAAGCTTATAGTTTTAGCAATCCATGAATTAAATTCATATGCAAGCTAAAACACAATTATTTCATATGATATTCCCCCTTCTTTTTTAAAAAAAAAAATTTTAATTTTATTTTTTTGTTAATCCTTGAAAGTTCTGCGAAATTTGGTAAGTTACAGAAACTACACTTCAAAACATCTTAGGCATCTTCAGTATATGAATCTTTTTTTTCATGGTTGATGTTTTTTTCCTCTTTTATAGGAAGGCTTACAGCTTGAATGTAGTTGGCGTAATTCCAAATGAATTGTGGACTTTGACTTTCCTCTTCAATCTGTACGATATCTTCTTGATATGTTTGTTTACTTGCGTTTTGCATGAATATGGATTGCCTTCTTTTTCATGAAAGCTAGGATTAAACATAGACCTAGAAAGTGTATTGCGTCATGTAAACCAATTAAATTTGTTGTTTTCTTCTTTTTTCTTCACTTTTATCATATGTTTAGCTTCTATTTAGCCTAGTTCTTGCATGTTTAGGTCTTAGGTTAGAGAGATAACATGTTTTATTTGTTTTAATTTCTAGTTGGAAGATTAGGGTTTATACGTCTTGAATAATAACATGAACAAGCATATGAACATGAACATGCATTGATACATAGGTGTTATGGTGCAGTGAGATAAGTAAGGTAAGTCATGTATATGAATACGGATATGCATTTGAATTCTTTAAGCATGAGGTGATTGATGAGCATAATGATTATGCTTGAATACCATGAAGCCATGCTTGGATGATTAAATATGTTTTGTTTGAACATCATGATCACATGCTACTGACCTATTGATGTTGTTGTCTTATGATGTTTATGCTGCCCTTGGATATACATATGCACTAGATGAATGATAGGATCTTATGCCATGTTTGAAATTGGGATAATATGTCATGTTGTGTGCTAGATGCATGCTAGAGTGTGTGTGGGTATAAGATGAACATATTAGAAGACCCTTTGATAGGACTAGGATTCAGAACATAGTAAGTGGAGGTCGACCAGTTGGCTGGGGTTGGGTGCCTAACACCTTCCCATCCCTATACCTAAACTTCGGACATGTGCTCTAGTAAAGATTAGTCATTCCACAATGACATTATATATATGGTTCCTAGATCTAATCTAGGTAGCGATTTCATTTACACCCTCTACCTAGTCCACTCTAGACCGAGGCGTACTTTCCATGAGGAAACCACTTGTCGCTAGCGTTACGCCCACAATAGTTAAGATATTAATCCATGGAAGTGGTATTTGATGGGAATTATTATTTCAATTGTGATAAAAGTAATTAACAATAGGCTACTATTTGTCACCCGTCCAGATTAGAGTTCTTGTGGGTTTTGGTAGTTAGCAATTAGCACATAGTACTTAATAATTAGCCAATCACTTTGATTTTTTTTTTAAACAAGTCACTTAAAAAATTTAGTAGAATTTAAATCAGGTTAATAAATTAACTCTCTATTCAGGAAGAAAAATAAAAAATTAGGCTTATCTATTTTGCTTTGTTGTCTTCTAGTTGGATTACTATCATTAGCACAACAATGTGTTTTTGTTTGTGATACAAAGTTCTCCTTGTAATTCCTTTTAAGAAATTGTTAACAACTCTTTTATTTTATTTTTAAACATAACACAAATACAACCCATAAATAAAAAGATTAACCCCTTGTTGTAGAAGATAACACAAAATTTGATAATTCTTAAATAATAAATAGATAAAGCCTAAATATTTATAGAGGTTTATATAATGGATTTCATGGATTTAAAATTGTTTTTATGACTCATAAGCAAAACCTTGAAAAAAACACACACGCACACACTTACACAAAAACAAAGAAGAAAAATACACGATTGTGGATGGTAGGTTTGATAAAGCATTCTACTATGGATTTCACTAACGTCAAATTGCTTAAATAATAAGAAAGAACAAAAAAGGAAAAGAAAAAGAGAGTTAGATTTCTAATTAACATATAGAAATTACAAGCGAAGGATAATTATTGATAATGAAGGAGAGAAAAAATTCATTAGAACAATAAGTATTGTTTGTAAAATAAAAAAATAAAAAAAAAAAAACAGAGAGAAGAAGAAATTGTGCGTAGAGGAATATATAAGAATACGCTAAAAATAGTATAAATAAGTTTTGATAACAGACTTTTAGTTGGAGTAGCATATAAATTTCTAAAACTTAGATGATAAAATTTTAACTAAATGAAATTATTGTTAAATCTTATCACTTGGTTTGAGAAATTACGTCCTAACAACGAATAAAAGAAAATTATTTAATAAGTAATGAAACATAAGATGCAACTTGAGAAAAAAAAAATACGGGTGTTGCTCACTCGCTTGTGTCAAAAACAAATTTTCTACCTAAATTAAACTCTTGTTAAATCTTATCCCTTAATTTGAGGAAATATATCCTAACATATCCAAGAAATTAATATAAAATGAATTAAAGTAGTTGTTTATTAGGAAAAAATTGTTCAATGTAAATACTAATAAAAATACTATATCCACAACATTTTCACAACACTATCATAACAAATCTTAAGTAGTAGATTGTTATAGGTTGTTATTAGTGAACAAAAAAGTAATTTCAGTGGTAAGTTCAAATTAGAACCAATAACAACTTACCACCTTTGATTAGCTATAAAAGTGTTGTGAAAATGTTGTGCACCAAGCACTTTCCAAATACTAAATATAGAGATAGGTTTTGTACTAGAATTTTTATTTTTTTTTATTTTTTTTTGATATTAAGTATTAAGTAGTAAGTTTTGGTGTTTATCCAAAAAAAAAAAAAAGTGAGGAGAAAAAATAGTTTAATATGACCAAAATGTTGTATGTTTTGTTAAAATACTAAGGAGAAGTTCGTAAGAACGAACAAACTGTTGTTTTTATTTAAAAAGTTATTGTAATTTGGCGAAGCAACTTAGCCTAATCATGGCTTCTAAGTTTAACTTTTATTATATGATATTGTATATAATTTTTAGCTATGAACATATTTATATAACTTATTTTTTAAGTTAGGCCCTTTTGGATATATATCACTATCAATTTCTTTAAGACATTATTCCCTCTCTCTGTGTGTGTGTTAAAATACATATTATTTTTTTTATTTTTAAAAACTTATTTTTTAAGTTATATAAAAAAAACTTATTTTTTTATGCAAAATAAACCGTTCAAAATAAATTAACCCAACCCACACACAAACTGGACGTGCTTTAACAATGTCTCCTTATCGCATGTCGTCTACTAACACAAATCAAAACTATTTTATTTTTTTATTTTTTTTGAGAATGATAACACCAGTCAAAACTTGAATATTTATAAACGTCAAACTTAGATAAAGGTCTATAATAATTCTATAATTTTGTTTGAACCGAACAATTAATAAAATTCTCATCAATAAACCTCATTTCATATTTTTCATATTAAAATTTAAAAAGAAGAAAAAGAGAACAATCCTTCCCCGTGACTAAAATGAGTGGTGAAAATTTTCAAATACATATGTATTAGTATCGCACTGTTTTACAATAATTTATTTGTTAAATATTAGACCATATATATAATTTTTTGTAATTTATTTATTAAATATATGACAAAAAGATATTTTTTTAAAAAATATCTTATTTGTACTAAAGATAATTTTGTTAAAATTAAAAAAAAAAAAATTGTGACAAACAAGAAAAGGCAAAAACCAAAAAATTTTGCCTAACCGGATGCCAGATGGATGGACTTTTCTTTGCTTGACTTTTTTAGTAGGAAATGCATTTAGTCAGGTCTGGTGCAAAACCAAAAAAAACTTGTGTTTTCAGACCTGCGTTTCCTCTCCAGCTAGTGCGCATGGATCCCCCATTGCAAAACGTGGAACGCTGAATTAAGTAACTAACTGTGCTATTCAAACCGGGTCTTAGTCAGGTCTGGTGGCTCAATTTTTAAATGCTATACCCATATGCCGGGTACCACACACTGTGGGGCCCCCCTCCCTGTGACCTCCCTCTGTACCTCGTACCTCGTACCCGGCATTTATATAACACCTCTGGT
The DNA here is from genome assembly GCF_002906115.3 of Quercus suber. Classification (NCBI taxonomy): domain Eukaryota; kingdom Viridiplantae; phylum Streptophyta; class Magnoliopsida; order Fagales; family Fagaceae; genus Quercus; species Quercus suber. The sequence goes on along the minus strand of NW_027069496.1, from coordinate 1,119,726 downwards.
GGCTCAGCAAATCACTTAAATAATCTTTTGTACTCACTCTATTGCTCTTTCTCTAGTTTTCTGCAGTCTCATTGCTCATCAATTTTGTTAATCAATCTCTATAGAAAAAGATTAAAGCCATGGTGGGATCACCACCACTTCTAGCTATAGCTTTTTGTGCTGCTTGCATCTTCGGCCAGCTGGTGGAGGTAGCTCAATCTCAATCTCAAAATCAAACCCAACCTCGGACAGACCCTGCTGAAGGTGTGCCTCTCTCTCTCTCTTTCTCCTTTGGATTATTGGGTTACAGTTCGTGGCTGAGTGCTCTGCTTTTTTTGTGTATATGAGATAAATAATAATACAAAACTGCATATTATTTTTTTAACTAGTAGTGCATTGGTAAGAATTTAGCCAAATTTAGGGCCCGTTTGTTTAGGCGTTTACATTGCACAGAACGGGAGTTTCGCGAATCGTGATTCTGGGATTTCAACGAACTCATTTGTAAATAATGGCTTATTAGACTAAATACTCTATTATTAAATTACTAGCTTTATCAATGGTTCTAATTTTTACTAGGAGAGCACTCTTAGCTATCTACATTTTTAAATACACTTTTTAACAAACTCTATTATTTAATCTTTTTTTTTCTACTCATAAGATAACGACAGAGACTAAAATAACACGAAACTGAGAAAGTTAAAGACTAAATTGACACAATTGAAAGGTTAGGGATTAAATTAAAATATAGTGCAAAGGATAAGGACTAACTTTGTAATTTACCCTTTAAATAATCATTTTTATTCTTCTTTTTATTAATATTTTCATTTATTCCTTCTCACCTCTCAAATCTAAAACTCATGCCTACCCTCTCTCTCATCCTAGCCCCTCACTTCCCACCTGTCTCCTCTCAATTTTCTCCCAGCTGCTACTATCCGCACTACTCTTCTTCTTCTTAGCAACATCTTAAACTTGACCCATCCTCACTGCCGCCAACCTAAGCAAGCCTCAGTTGTAGCAACCCACCACTGCCACCTCCGATTTTGATATCGTGCTACCATGGTCCTCACTTGATTTCATATGGCTTTTTGTTAATTTTGTGTTTTGATTTCATCTAGTTCTATGATGAATTATTCTAATTTTAGTTTTGGGGTTTTAATATTTGGGTGCCATAGCAAGATTGTATATTTGCAATTCTATACATCCACTGATGTGGATAAGTTTTACGCCAAAATGTGTATATCTTACCCTTTTTTTTTTTTTTTTCTTTTTTAGACTCATTGATGTGTGTGCTTACTCCTTTTTAAATACTGTTGTTTGGTTTTGAATAAAGTTTTTATTGTTTATTATTAAAAAAACTCTACATTATGGGATCACTCTATAGCCTATTTCAATTTATGGACATTTAAATGTTTATATTTTACTTACAATGTAAATTTATATTACAAGTATAAAGTAAACATAGAATTTTCTTTTATAATAAACTTAATAATTTCATAAAGTTTATTAAATGGGGGCATAAACCAAAAAAATTGTATTGAAAAGTGAAAATATTAAATAAGTACTTGACTTTTAGTTTGTTTTCAAAATTTTTATTTTTATTTTTTATGTTTTGGAAAGTTTGTTTGTTTGTTTATTTGATCAAAGTTAACGATACCTGTGGAGAGACGAACCTCTCCCTTAGAAGGTATTGTCTACTTTGGGTAAAGTAGGGCCGGCTCAAGGTATTGTAAGGCCTAAGGCGACAACTTCAAATCATGTCTATTCTTATATTTTGAATATTAATAGAATATTTATTTAACTTTTGTTTTTTTTTTTTTCATTTAAAATCTATTTTTTTAGAAAAAAATTACAAATTAAAATGAACCCATCGCATTATTCAATGACTATATAACTAAAATAAACACTATTCATTGAATGAAGTAACTAAATACTAAAAAATTATGATTGAAAATTTAAATAAAGTTATATATTTGATATTTCTAAATAGAATTTGAGTATAAATTTATATACTAGTGTTAGATTAATGAGTTTTTTTAACATTTATATGTGAGAGATTAAATGATTGACTCATCCAATGAAAATATTTTTCTTTAACTAGTATTTCTGTGATAAAAAACTACTTTTTATTTATTAGTGAATATTTAGGGCTTAATTAATACTTCTATTGGTAAAAGAATATTTTTATTGGTAAAAATTTAGGGGTCTTTTTTCATTGGGGCCTTAGGCGGTTGCCTATTTGGCTCACCCATTGAGTCGGCACTGGGGTGAAGACCCTCACAGATTTGCTCAATCCCACGTCGGAGAAAGACGCCTCCCACCTTCCCTTTCACCTTTAGCTTATAAGCACTGGGCCTAATTGAAGGTGTACCACTAAGGATTCAACTGTAGGTTTGTATTTCGAGATATGCTAAAGGGTTTGGTAAGATTCTTTATATTTGTAACCGTCTGTGATTGATAATAGTGGGTTCTTAGGAGTGGTGACCTTAAAATTACCTGGTGGGATTTTGCCTCGATAGTTTTTTTTATTCGTAAACAAATTACCTGTGTCAAATTTATTTTCCATTGCATTTAGATAATTTGGTGATTTATTTGTGTTGTCACACTATTGCATGAAATTTGATCTAATTAATTAACTTGAATAATTAATTAATTAATTACAAGAATTCAATTCATTTTAACCCAACAACCCACCGTCAGTCACCACCAAAAAAAAAAAAAATCATCAGCCAGCACCCACCACAACCCACTAGCCACGAAATCCACTCAACCACTGCCACAATTACAACAATAACAACTGCCACTGTCATCACTACCCACAACTGCAACCCCCAACCACTAAAATACAACCAAATTACAAACCCAAACCCACTACCACATCGCCCTACCAGCTGAAGAAAGAAAGAAAAACAATAAAATAAACACCAGCCACCTTCAAAAATCAAATAAGACCCACGAAGAACCAATAGAAATCAGATCAGACCACCGAAAATCTTATGGAGCAATAGGTCGGACCACCGAATGAAGCACAAATCGGACCATCGAAGCCTCACTGTTGGACTATCGAAAATACTATTGGACATCGAATCACTACTGAAAATCGGACCACGAACCGAACTTTTAAGGACAATGTCTCAATATTAGTATTAAGGACACTGTTCATTGTTAAAGATTTTGAACAAAATATTGATTCAAATGTGTGGGTGTTTTTGACAAGTTCAACTAAAATTTTAACTGGAGACTATTTTATTTGTTGAGTGATTAACACGCGCTACCCTTATAAACGTGTTACCGTTATACATCAAAAGCTAATAGACACCTATAGTGCTAGTTAGCAACCACACTAGTGCTGACATGTCAGAACTTGTGCCACGTCATCCTCCCAAGTCAATGCATTTTGCCCCGCAATCCTACCACTTCAGCACGCAAGTTAAGTCAATTACCGCATTACACCATTGACCAATTTGCTGGTCATCAGTCATCGGCAATGATTGTTTTTGGCAATCAATTTTTTTTTTTTTCCAATTAGGGCACTTTTTCACGTCTATTTTTTTGGGAGAAATTTCAAATTTTAGGTTCATTTTTCTCATTTGAGACTCATAAATAGCCCAACTTAGCATTTCTCCGTTGCAAACTGCCTTACATCCTCCAACCCCAACGGCTAACACAAACATCTTTAGCTTGTCCTCCATTACGACATTTATAGTCACAGTAGTTGATCTAGCAGCCTTTATCAGCCATGTCCTATCCCATCTTCAAATTTTATTTTCTTTTATTCATTCTACTATAGTAGTAAAATCCTTTTATTGGTTTCTTGATTCTGCATGTTGCAATCATATGATATTTGATCTGCCGATTTTATCACACAACTCCCTCTTTACATATTCATTCACAATGTTGGTGTCTCATCTGTAACCAACAGATGAATGTGGAATTTATCTACATCTAAATTATTTGTAGACGGAGTCTCCCTTGAGGCAATTTATCACCATCTAAAATATTTCTAGATTGCGTCTCCCTTGAGGCTTTTCGTGTGAAGAATCTGTTTTAGAGCTCTGCTGTTTTGTTTTGGACCGTGCTTGAACAAAAACACCCCACATTTGTTTCTATTAAGAAAAGTCTTATATCCACAACATTTTTACAATACTGTTGCAACAAATCATTGGTGGAAAAATGTTATTGGTTTTAATTTAAATCGACGACTTAAATTACACTTGTGACAATCAATAGCAACTTGCCACATAAAATTTGTTGTGAAAATAATGTAAACTTAGCATTTCACTTCTATTAATGATCTGACCTAACTGACCACAATACTTTTCAAAACACTGGTTAATGGACACCACATAGTGGCGGAGCCACATTGATTCCATGGCCCCTAATTTAAAATAAAATTTAAAAATATATACACTCATAAATAAAAATATCCTAAAATTTTAGAATTTTTTTCATAGAAGATAACCTTTTGGCTCCCCATCCTCCCGTTGGTTTTTTTTTTTTTTTGGTGTGTGTGTGGAGAAATTCCTTGGATTTAACAGTTTTCTCAAGAGATAAAATAGGTTTCAAAATTTAATTTGTTCCTTCCTCATTTTGTTGAGCAAAAAATCTCCCTGGCTTACTTTGGTATTGATAGTTGAAGGATATATGTTCAATCCATACATAGGATATAGTTAAAAATATATAGTATTCTCAAAAACAAAAACAAAAATGTTCCGTACACTTTTTTTTTCTTTCATCTTCAAAAAATTACGCCAATGGTGCCACTGCCACTAGTAGATTTACAGTCTGCATTCCCTTAGTTTTCTCCTTTGTCTCTCTCTGTCTCATTTGCCTTTTCTTTCCCTTCTTTACTTCAAGTAGTTGATACTAAGTGCTTTACAGTTTACAGAGTCCAAGCTTCTACTACTGCTTGCTCCAATTGGTTTAAAAACCAAACACTTCAAGAGTAAAACTTGATATCACTTTAGTTTACTCTCAGTTGTGGTGTGTGGCTTTTCTTCTTCTATTCTTTATTTTTTAATTGATAAATATATTATATAACATATAAATATAATAAATTATTATTAATTTGACAAAAATATATAATTAGTTAACTGATTCAAATTTTTTTATGCATTTCAGTCATTGTTATATTTTTTTAAGCCATCTTTTAAGCTATTAATAATATTTTTTAATCTTAATTATTATAATTAATGTGTTGTAATTTAATTTGAAAACCTAGGTCAATATGCAAATTAAGAGCTATCAAGTTATAAATTAATCTACTTAACTTGTATTGTATATATCTATCAAAAAAAAAAAAAAAAAAAACTTGTATTGTATATTGAATTGTGTTTATATTATTAGTTTAGATAATTGTACATAGTATGGATGATTGTGTTAATCATCTAATTTATTACTCAGCTCTCCAACGACAAATTTCTAGCTCCATCACTGTCACATCATCCACATGCATGACATGCATAATTGAGGGTCCACTGCTAATAACCTTCACCTGACTGCCAATAATTCGTGCATATGCATGGTACAATTAAAAAAAAAAAATTATAATTACACATATATATGAATTCGAATTATACTCTCTCTCTCTCTCTCTCTTTTATTTTTCTTTAATTTTAATTTCTTTTGGATATACACATGAGTTTACTCTTTCTTTTTTTGTTTATTGAGTTTTTGATGATTTATTTATAATAGACCCTTCATCTTTTGTACTTCATTAACTCACCTAGAACAAAAATTGAAAAAACTTAAATAGGACTCGTGGCGCAAAATTAGACAACAACTGGAATCCAATTTAAAACCTAATTGGATTTTCTTTTAGCTTCACCTATTAATATATATATATATATATATATTAAAAAAGTTATGGTGAAAATGTCAAGGATATATATTTTCACAATTTGTCATGGTAATAATTTGTGATTAGGTAATATGCCAAGGGTCCAGGTTTGTCATGTGAAGCGTCAAGAGAATCGACTGATACATATCTTGGCACAATATGCCAAGGGTGTTGATCATTATGTAATATGGATAGAAGAAAATCTTAGTACGCTTGAGTCTACTTTGGCTCACGATATTTTGAACTTCTTTTCTTCTTAATGAAAGTTACGGTATTTACATAAAAAAAGAAAAAAAGAAAAAGAAAAAAAGAGTTGTGATTAGCATAATGTTAGTTCCACTTTATTCCAAAATTGATATTATTTTATTATGCATAAATTACTTCAATAATTATAAAAATAAAAAAGTATCTTTTTTTTTTTTTTTGACAAAGTTTTAGCTACAAAATTGATTGTAGCCTAAGATTATAATTTCCTTTAAAAAAATTAATATTACTATATATTTTGAAAATCTAACCGTTGAATTGTATGTTCTTTATGCTCATAATACATATGTCAAATTTTATACAAATTGGATATTATTTACTCTATAATCTATAAGTTTATATTTTATGTATATTTTTAAACTACAAAAACTTACAATTTAAACAATTTATTGGTGACATAGTTATTGATCTTAAATTTTATAAAATTTTTGCAAGCATGAATGATATAAGAAGTAAATGTAATTCAATGGTGGATTTGTCAAAATTCACCTCCAATAAATTTTGTAGCTAAATTCACCTCCAATAAATTAAATTATAATCAATTTTGTAACTAAATTTTGTCATTTTTTTGTTGTTGGTAGATGTATTGGATTTATATAGCCACCATCCCTCCAACCTATTTTTTTGAGAAAACCTCCAACCTATTTATATATTCATATTCACAAATATATGTTGAGCTGACACTTTTTCATATTTAAATTTGGATATAATCTTATTTTTTTATTTTTTAAACATTAATTTTACACCATTTAAAATTGGGTTGTTTCAACCTTAAAGTTTTTAAAACTTATTACTGTACATACTTTATTGCTTAAACAAACTCAAGCCATTGCAAAGGCCTGCACGCTAAGAAAATACGTTACTGGCTTTCTTTTACTGAACTAGACAGAATGACTTTATATTGTGAATTTGATTGCAGTGAGAATTTTGAATTCAATATTTCAAAAATGGGGGATCTCAGCACCATCAGGTCAATGGAATATAAGTGGGGAACTATGTAGTGGAGTGGCCATCGACTCGACCGACATCGACAACCAAAACTACAACCCCTTAATCAAATGCGAATGTTCAGCTAACTCTACCTGCCATATTGCCCAATTGTACGTGTCTCACTTTTTATATCCTCATGTTTTGTTTTCCATGCCTTTTTTTTCTACATAGAATTATAAATTTACAATATCCATACCTTAAAAAAAAAAAAAATTGCGTGGTTCAAGTTAAATAAAATTCTTCACTAGTAGATTACAAGTATCTCTTTTATTCTAGCTCAATAATTTTTTGGCGAAATTACCATTTAATTTGGTCACTATATTTTGGAGTCACTTCCAATTTGGTTCTTACTTTTTCTTAGCAATCAATATCGTCCCTATTATTTTTAACTTATTGTCTAGTTATCGTCAACTCGGGAAAAAAAAATACTTTAAAAAGTTATACCTTGAAAAAGGTAATACATTAGATGAAAATAAGTTGTTTTGTTTCTTTGTTCCTTGAAAAAGTTAATACTATAGAAAGTTATACATTTTCTCTGGTTTTGACTAACAGGTGTCTTACACACATTGGTTAAGGTTGAGTTTTATTTTATTTTATTTTAAATTTATTTATTTATTTATATTGTAATCAATGAGCAATTTTTGGAGAGTCAAAAGTCCATTTTCTTTTAAGATGAAAATAAGTTTGTCAAAATATACTTATGGACCCTAGAGTTTACAAAGTAAGAGTTTTTAGTTGGGAATGACAATTTTGCCCTTCCTTTCTCCACCCCATAGAGATTGTGGTGCAAGGACGGGTTTCTGCATTGAAAAAGGCTATTCTTAAAGAGCTAAGCAATGCGTATTTTGTTATGTTTTAGGATCCTGTTCAAGTAAGGTCGTTGTTATGTTTTAGGAGGTTGGATTATATTGTGATGTCTTAGAATTTTTTTTAATCTTAAAGTGTATATGTGTGTTTGTTATGCCTTAAACTGTTTTTTTTTTTAATCTAATCTAAGTGTATATGTATGTGAAGTTCATTTCTAAAAACTTAAATCTCGGCCCTTACCCCCCTCTCCCCATTCCATAAGAACTTGTACTTATAAAGTGACCATCACGTCAATGGTGCACTGTGTGGTGTTCTTGTTAATTTTTAGACCCCTTAACACAATATGTTTAACCTAATATTAAGCCAAGTTGATTAACAAGTTTGTTAATTAAAACTAGGTTAAAAAAATATGTGTAAAACAAACATAATGCGGAAAGTAAAGAACACATATCTAATGACCCAGGAAAACCAAACCGTTAAAAAACCTGGGGAGGATTTAATTTAGCTATCTTCAAGGTAAAAACAGATCTACTATGAAAGAATTGAAATTTGTACAATAAGACTTAGACCACTAACATCCCATTGCTACCTCGTCTAGAAACCTTACTACCACAACCACGTGACAGCTCCGAGTCCACGGACTACTTCTTTCATTGATTTGCAGCAATCACAAGTTCTCCTACTTGTGACTTTGAGACACCTCTCAAAGGTTTTAGATCTTCTTGAAAATTCTTTATGTAGCAACTGAAACAACCATTAAGTTCTTAATGTGAATCTTGATCTTGATAGCTCTATGTGTGTGTTTGAAGGTAAACAATTCTCAGATCTCATAAAAGATTCAACACACAACTCAACAAAGACCTCTAAAACGTAGCTAGAGTTTTTCCTTTTATACTTGGAGTGAAACACTTAACCCTACACGTCATATGGGCTTGGGCTGATTTGAGAATTTTGCAGAAAATTGTTGATCAACGATTTTCGATCGATCGAGTCTAATTTTCGATCAATCGAGTCTTGCAAAAATTGAATAGTAATTTCCAGCAATTACTTGATTCCAAACCTACATTAAACCAACATTGGAGCAAGTCTAAGCCTAAATTAAGTGTTTTGATCATGGTTTGCCAACATATACAGATTGAAGTTCTAATACATTAGTTCCTAAAGTCTTAGAACCTAACAGTTATGTCTTAGACTATTAATATTAAGACTTAAGAGACTTAGTTTGTATTATTAAGTATTTAAATGCTTGGATATTAAGACTTCTTGTTTTTGTTGTAATACTATCTTGTTAAACACTTTGCACAATATTATTTAGTCCTTGGTAAAAATTAGTTTGATTTAATGATCAATTAATTATAATTTGAAGTATAATCGATATCAAGGCAGGTCCTGCAGGGTCCTAAGGGTAGGGTTAGGGATGAGACAGTACAAACCCTTTGTCATTCCTACTTTTGGTCATTGAAGTTTAAAAAATGAGCCTATATGGATAATAGAGTAATGATGTGGCTCTTTTTAAGTGAAGTAGCAACATTTTTAATATTAAAATATATATATATATATATATAAAATTATAAACTTTTTTACAAATAGTTGATATGGTAAATGATTATTGATAAGTAAAAAAAAGTGATGTTAGTCATAGGCTCAATTTAGAACCAATAAAAATTTGTCACATCAACCATTTGTGGCACACCCTGCTGAACCCAAGTAAGAATCGTCTCTCTTGCGTGACAGATTTTATTTATTTATTATAAAATGATTAGATTGAAGGTTATTGAATTTTGTATATAGAGCAATGATTTGATAAGATATAAAGAATCTTACTGGATAATGTGTGTTCATCTCGTTGCTTTTGCAGACGTGAACGACATAGAGTAGAAATAAAACAAAAATACAAACGAATGGGATATATAGGATTATAAAGGGAAGAGAATATATTATTTTTTAAGGAGTCCTGTTAACGGGTGCCTTTAGACAATTTGTTAATAGACCATTTTAGGAAAGTTTTAATACCACTTTCATGAAAAATATAAAAAGCTGTTAAAAAAGTTAGTTACTTTTTTCTTTTCATAAAAAAATTCTAAAAATATTTTCTAAACTAATGCCTTTAGGACACTCATTAACTTTTTTTCCTTCTAAAAATGTGGGCAAACCGTTTTTCTCAGTGCAAGAACGACATTGCTACATCACTTTAAAAAAGTCACATCATATCTCTCCTATTCATATACGTAAGGGGACTAACGGTAGCTAAGAAAATGACCATTAACAGTAACTTTTTTAAGCAGTTGGTAAATTTAAGGGAGTATCAGTGTATTTTGGCCAAATAAGTTCACCTAAATAGGAAATCACAAAAATTATTAATTTTTATGCTACCCAAGAAAGAACAAAGCTACCATGGGGGTGCCTTATGGTGCTTCTCATGTGGTCAATGGCGGCTCTATGATTTTTTTTTTCTATGAAGGTAAATAGTTTCGGAATTAGGAATTTGTTGTGGGGAGAAAAAATAAAATAATTAATTTTTTTTCTATGTATACAACTTTCTTATTATTGATGCCCATTTTTGACAAAAGGCCCAATGGCAGAAGAAGCCTAACAACAAGGAAAATGAGAGGAAAAAAGAGTATAAGTGGTAAAAATAAGGTAATAAATTCAATGGGCCAGCGTGGTAGGAATGATAGCTAGTAGGCCCATGAACACAATAAGAAGTAAAGGTAAATGTTGGGAAATTTAGACCCCGGTTAATAGAATTAACAAGTTTTAAACCCAAGTTGTTAATTAAATTTATTATGAATAAAACTTGTTAAAAAAACAAACATCAATATTATGTCAAAATCATGCAGTGAAAAAATAAATAAGACAAGATATAATGACCCAAGAAAACCAATAAAATAAACTAATTTCACAGTAAAAAACCTGGGGGGAAACCTTCCCGAAAAACAATCCATTATAGTAAAGAGAAGTTTCAGATCTAGTACAAAACCTTTGTCCCTAGATTTTACAATCCTTGTAAATGAACTTATAGCAAAAACCTTCTACCGCTTCAGAATCTCTAAACTCTTCAATATATGAACGCCAACATTTTGCACGGATCCCAGTACGTGATTAACTAATGATGCATGGCTCCCAGTACGTGACTAACATACCAACTTGAAGAAGATGTTGGCTGCAAAGTTCTTCACTTCATCAACAATGAAGATTAAAAAGCACTTGGTTACAAAACTCTAACGCGTAAAGACGCAGTAACTTCTTTCAGAGAGAATAAGGCACCGGTCACCTTTTGCATGTGTTCTCCTTGTATTCTCTTATGTGACGACCTCTAAAATAAGTCTTATATATGTCTAGGGTTGTGAGAAAAGAAATCCTATACAAATACATAAGCATGTGCCGAAAATCAGATCTGAAAAACTGATTTTCATAATTCTCGATAGATACCTCGATAGATAGTATCTGTCGAGCCTCATTAAACTTCAATAGATAGCTATTTGTCGAGCAGCTATTGAGCTTTAATGAATCAGCACTTCTTCACTTGTTTCTTGGACAGATTGCATGGCTTCAATACTAGACTTGAACTCTTATTCTTTGAAGTATTAAACACATCCTAGATCTACCCAATTACAAGTAAAGTGCATTTTGTCAAAAAATTAGCCAATTGCATAAAATAGTGACATATGTTCTTAACATTGAATCACATATATCCTAACAGTAAAGGTAAAGTAAATAGGCCAGGGAAGCTCAAGAGAAGAGGTAATGAATTCAATGGGTCAACGTGGCAAGAATACAGCCAACAGGCCCATGAAAATAATAAGAGATCAAGATTAAATAAATGGGTCAGGGAAGCCCATAAAAAGAGATAATAAACCCAATGGGCCAACTATGCAAGAATGACAGCCAACAGGCTCATGGGCACAATATAAGAGGTTAAGATAAAGTAAATGGGCCGAGTAAGTCTAAGGAAAGAGGTAATAAATTTAATGGGCCAACATGATAAGAATAACAACCAACAGACCCATGAGCACAATAAGAGATAAAGATAAAGTAAATGGATCGAGGAAGCCCAAAAGGAGAGGTAATAAATTCAATGGGCCAACATGGCAGGAATGACAGCCAGCAGGCCTATGGGCTGGAACGGTGGAATCTTCTGCCTAGACAATACCCAGTCCATGAGGAAAGGAAGGGAAGCAATACAAGACCAAAAGCCCACGCACCCTTCATGACGTGGGAGATAAGCACAAACCCAACACACGCAGCAGAATGAGACAAGGCAAGAATGGCAGGAATGACGTGGGAGTAAAAGAAGACAAACACAGAGGATAGTGGAGCTCACACAAGGGCTAGAGCACCACCTATTTGTACCCAGTCAATATAAGGGAGGTGGGCCCTCAGTCAAGGAATTCAAAGGGTGTGGTTTGGTGGTGGGGAGAAAGGGGGGTCTACTCTAGAGTTCCTACCGAGGCTTCTTTTGGAGAAATGCCTTGTTGGGATGGCATTTTGCCCAAAAGAGGCAAGCAAGGGGCTGGGGCCATTTGATGCATGCCATAGAGGTAGGTGGTGAGGTAGCTTAATCATCCATTGAGGGAGGCAGAAATTGAGAGAGAAGAGAAACAAAACAAGGAATTTTGTCTGGGGATGGGGAGTGGTGCAGCAAGCACACTCTGAGCAGAGGTAGTGGCTGGGTAGCCAATGGGTTAATGGGCAATCCTAGAGAGATGTCCACAAAAAACCAAAAACGGTTGGTGGAGCCTTAGGGACAAAAGGGAGAAATCCCATAAAATCAAGCAGTATAAAAAGGAAGAGAGGTAACCATGAAAAGGGGAGGAACAGAGAGGGAGAAAGAGTAAGAAAGAACTAAGAATCAGAGAACAAAAGAAAAAACTAAGTAGTAAAAAATAAGGAGGAGAGAAAACACGGCAGAAATAGAGACATGCATCAATAGACCATTTTTCCTTTCCCTCTCGACATTCCCACTCTTTGAAACTCTATCAATTGGAATCCAAAACCATTTAGGCCATTTCTCCAGCATGAGTAATTTCAATGGCAGAAACCTGTAACGAGATTACCCGTGTTGGCGTTTGGTTTCCTTCTTGGACCCGTTCTTGCTGAACGATTCAACCCAAGAATGGGAAAGCTAACCATCCCTTTCACACTTACTTAAAATCGTCATTACCACTCTGTAGTGGTACCTTTTAGCTTGCTTGACACTCTAGTAGTTATTCATTTTGCTGTAGTGTTTTATGTTTTTTTTTAGCTGTTATCTGTGATTTCCTTATGTCTATTTTCTATTTCAGTTGTTTAGCTGTAACCCCTATTATTTTATTTGCGGTATTAGTTATTTTGCTGTAGCTTCATTTGGCATACTTTATTATAGGAGTCATTCTGCTGTAGTATCTTTTGCTATGCTAGTTGTGATAGTTATTCTACCACGACTATACCTGCTGTGCCCTACCTGCCATACCATTCTTGAGCTGTCTCAACATTGAGCATGCTTGACTTGCGCATAAGCTAGCCTGCAGTATGATTCCTAAGGGGCCAGTCCCAACTCCCTTACCCACTAACTCACAGGCCTTGGTGTAGCAAACGGGTTAAGGCCCATCAATGTAAAAAGGCCCCCACACATATTATATGCAATAATCTTCTTCTTCTTCTTCTTCTTCTTCTTTTTTTTTTTTTTTTTTTTTTTTTTTTTTTTTTTTGTGAGAAACATTATATACAATAATCTAAAATAGTGTTTTAAGTACAATTTAGAATACAATACAATTATATTGTATAATAGTCTAAAAAAATTATTAATAGTTTAAAAGATTGGTAAGACAACAACCATTAAATGCATAAATAAATATAATTAAATAACTAATCATACTTTTTTGTCAAATTAATAATAATTTTTTTTATCTAATATCAATTAAATAAAAATATACGATATAAAAGAATAATAACACACCTAGGAGTAGGACTGTGAGTAAATGTGAAACTAACAAAAAAAATAGTCTTCCTCAAAAAAAGAAAAAAAAAAAAAAGAAAAAAAAATAGTGGTTGCTATAAGTTTTTGTTTATGTAGTGTATGGCTTGTTAGCCATACACGTGGTCATTCTCTTGAAATTAGAGCAAGCATTAAAAGACTTCTTGGAGCACTTATCAAACTACTTGACTAGATAGAAAGAAAACATGGAAGGCAGAAAGAGAAATAGAGAAAATGAGAAATGAATCACAGATGTAGATACAAATTGGTTGGTTGTACATGTGGAGCCATTTTTTGCTAATGAAGAAGAAAAGGGAAGAAAAGCAGTTTCATTCCATCGTCAACGACAAAGTAAGCTAGAGCGGAGAGAAGATTTATTTAATTATTTTTAATGAAGGAGCAATTTTAGGCATAGTGCTACTGATCACACAACACTTTCACAACAAAATCTAGGTGGCAAGTTGTTAAAGGTGTGTAAAAAAGTAATGTCAGTTGTGGGTCTAGATAAAAACTAGTTACAACTTGCTACTTGACCTTTACTGTAAAATTATTGTGAGAATATTGTGAAAGTAGTACTAAGATAATCATAATCAAGCTTATTTCAGCTGGGTCTAAAAAAAATTTCGAGTTAGGGTGTTCAAATTTTTATTTTAGGAGTCAAAAAAAGAAGTTTATATATAAAAGGGTTTTGACTTTTGAGCATGTAATATCACACTCACATCATACCATCATAAAAAATCAAAGTATTTTCAGCTCAAAATTTTGATAAAATGTAAGCTCATGTGCCAATTCAGGTCAGTGGCATCTATGAGTCATATGTAAATGTACAGAACCTACACTACAGAATATCTTGAGCATCTCTTCAGTTTATGAATCTTTCTTTCCATGGTTGATGATTTATTTATTTACTTTTCTTTACAGGAAGGTTAATGACAAGGTTGTTGGCGTAATCCCAGATGAACTATGGAGTTTGACTTACCTCTTCAATCTGTATGATTTCTTCTTTATATGTTTGTTTATTTGCATATTGCATGAATATTGATTAAATTCTTATTCGTGTAAGTTAGAATTGAATTTAGACCTTGAAAATGTGATGCAGTATGTCAACAAATTGAAATTTACATTAGATGTGGTGTACTAGTTTTCCAGGATGGTTTATTTTCATTATAATCTACTAAATGTGCTTATCTTCCAACATTTCTTACAGGAATTTGGCCAATAATTACTTGACAGGTAACCTTTCTGCGTCCATTGGCAATCTAACTCGCATGCAATACCTGTAAGCCCATCCGAATTTTGATTTGAAACTCATAGAACATAGTAAATTTAATGTTAGTTAACATTTCTATTTTTTCTGATGTTTATTAAATTAGGGGTTTTGCCGTCAATGCACTATCCGGGACAGTTCCAAAGGAACTTGGAAATCTTACGAATTTATTATCATTGTAAGTTATCCTCATTCAAAATTTGTAAGTCATCTATGTGGCATTTTGGTGGTGGTGTTTTGTTTTAGACACTGATGATGCGAGGCCCATAGGATGCATATATAACTTCCCATTAAAAATATTTGAAGAAGGTTTTCACAAAAATATGAATTTAGTAGTCACTCAGATGCAAGTGTAAAGAACGCCTATTCTGTTAGTTTCTGCATTTCACATAATTTTTTTTTTTTGGGCTGGGGTTATGCATTTCACGTGCTTGATCATGATGATCTACACCTGAGAGAATCAAATCCTTGGTTTATAAATTATAATTCATTTATTGTTTTACTTGTTAATTTTGTAGGTCTATTTTGAGAAACGACTTCACAGGTTCTCTCCCATCTGAGCTTGGGAATTTATTGAAATTAGAACAGCTGTAAGTTTAGAAAATCTATTTGAATATATTTTATAGCCGGGTTAGGCAGACGTTGGAATGGTTCTAATCTAGCTTCTAGTAATATCATGTCTGTGGCTCATGGTTATAAGAACTTTGTCACAACAAATATTATATGCCAATTGCAAGTTTTTCATATGCAAGACTGTATGTTATACCAGGACAAAAAAGAAGAAGAAAGTGAATCATAATTTTTTTAAATATATTTTAAATGGCGGAGGTACATTATTACTATTATCAGTAATGAATTGGCAAAAATGATACTGCTATTGCAGAGATTTAGCATCAGCAATCACATTGAATTTGAAATTTAATTTGTAGATACTTTCCATGTGAAATTTTGAAAATTGTTATCATGACAAGTTTGTAATTTGATCCAGAATCTAAAGATGGCTTGAGACCTGTCTTTTGGTCGTTAAATTCATTAACTGTTACTAATAAATTTTATTTGAGCTGTGGATAGGAAATCAAATATTACTTGATTTATGTAAATTCTTTACCTTGACAGCTACATTGGTAGTTCCGGAATTAGTGGTGTGATTCCTTCGACATTTGCTAATTTAAGAAACCTCGAGATAGTGTAAGAACTAACTCACTACTTTCTCAATCGCAAACTTTCTAAATTATACATAATGATAAATATTTTTTTTAAAAATGTGATAAGATTTTTGTGAGGAAATACTTTGTGTGGTCTCAGGTGGGCATTAGACACTGAACTCACAGGCAGGATTGACTTCATAGGGAATTGGTCAAAACTTATGAACTTGTAAGACAATATTGCTAGACCTATCCTTTTTGTTTCTCTCTAAATCATGCTTGATAAAGCTCAAGTTTCATAACAAAGTCAAAGTGAAACATTGTTAGTTTTAAGAGTTATGATTTAGTGTCTACCCGTAAATTCTACAAGAAAGATGCATTTGTGCACAATTCATGATTAACTACTCCAAAATGCTTTTGTAGGAAGCTTGGAGGAAACTCTTTTGAAGGGCCAATACCCTCAACGTTTTCCAATTTGACTTCTCTGACAGACTTGTGAGTCTCTACATCTCTTAGTTTCTTTTCTTTGTATTTTGCAGATCTGTAAAGTGAACAATCTCATGTGTGATATTATTGTAGGATAATAAGTGATTTGTCTCATGGGAGTTCTTCGCTAGCATTTATAAAGGATATGAAATCTCTACGTAGCTTGTAAGAAAACAACAAAGCAGCTGTGTTTCAGATTCCTGATGATGAATACATGTTTTCTTTCCTTGTTTATTGTTCTTCCAGAATATGGTATAACAGTTTAGTTATATGTGTTGCAGGGTGCTGAGGAATAATAAAATTTCTGATTCAATTCCATCCAATATAGGAGATTACCAACAGTTGAGACTGCTGTAAGTATGCCATTATTGGGTGACTATTTAGATACATGTGGAGCTGGAAATGAGTTAGATTGAATTTGATTATTTTTCAAAGCAATGAAACCAGGAACATGTCTGCCATTTATCAGGTTGGATGACCCCAACCTTAAATGGTAAATACTGATCAAATTAAGTGATATAGTTATCAGGTTCCTTATGGCGTGCAAAATGAACTCACCCTGTTTCTTTTTAGCTTCTCTTATCTTTTCTCCATCCTTTTTTTTCTTGTTGGGATGGTGCATCTGGCTTATTTTTTAACGGCTCTAGTTGCATCAGGATTATAAATTTTTAATGGTTGATTACTTCTTGTAGATAGCTGGTTTTATGTATCACACAAACGTGTGATAATAACTTTTTTATCAATACATAATAATAATAATATTGTTTTACATTGTTTAGGGATTTGAGCTTCAACAATATAACAGGACAGATTCCAGATGTACTTTTCAATTTGAGTTCGCTCTCTCACTTGTAATATACCTCATTTTCTTAGTTGCATATTATATATTGCAATATTATTCTTTATTGTATTGAACAGTGTTGTTAAAAGTGCACTTAAAGCGCGCTTAAGCGCAAAGTGCACAGGCCTTGGAGCTTTTCCCCTCTAAAGCGAGGCACCTTCTTAAAAGCTCGCCTTAAGTGCGCATTTTTAGAGCTTTTTTATTAAGCACAAAGCGCGCTTTTTTGAGCTTTTTGTAAATTTTTTTTATAAAAAAAATCCTAATTTGATTTTTAGCCATTAGATCTAAATATGTTTGATATAAGCCATTGATTTAATAATAAAAACTAATAGTGTGGTGTGCTACCATATACCTAAGCCTACCTGTTTAGATATTTTAGACCTTTCGGACCACAACCACACAAACAAACACTCAAGTCAAGCAATAGGTTCAAGTTCTAGTTCACAACATGCTCCTCATGATGGAGATTAAGATGATGAGTGCTACAAATCTTGCGATGACAATGATGATGGTCCCGTGCTTAATGGGGATGATGATTATGTAGATTAGGATTGCATTGCATATTTGCAATGATTTTGTTAGGCAAAGATAAAATTACTTAACATTCTAGTACTTTTTAGCCTTTGCCTTTTTCGTTCTATACTTCTATTTTGATTCAACTATGTTTTGTAATCATGGCCATCAAATATCATGGTTGCATATATTTTGTAAAGCACAAGAGAATTATATAAATGTTATATAAATTATATAAAATTTTTTATTGTAATTTATATGATTAATTGATCACTTGATTGTTGTATTGACCATTAATCAATTTTTTTTTTAATTTATTAATTTTTTTATAAAATGTGCGTTTCACATGGATCAGGCACGCGCTTGCGCTTTGTGCCTAGGCTCCAGGAGGCCTTTGTGCTTAAGTGCGCTCAGCGCTTTTAACAACACTAGTATTGAAGCATGTTTACTGTGTTCATTATCAGGTTTCTTGGAAATAATAAGTTAAGTGGCACTGTGCCTGCACAAAAAAGCATGTCTCTTCTCAACATGTAAGTACGTAAGACATTATTTTCCTTTTAACAATATCATGAAACGTTTAAAATGAAAATGGAAGTGTCGAACAATTAGCTTTTTAATTGAAAAACTCCCTTATTTGTTGATTGAATATGTATAAGACTTTTTTGAATCTTTGCTGTATAAGTGTATATACACAAGAAGTAATATTTTATCTGATGTCGAGGGGGTAGTATGAGTCCTATCTCTTATTAACACTAAGCTATTTTTGGATCATATTTTGGTAGAAATACTTGAGTACCACATCCCTAAATCTTATATGAGCTAAGTGAACATTTATATATAGTGAGCTATAACAATTGCATGGAGAAGATGCTTTTACATTGAATGTTAAAACACACTTAGGTTAATATAAGAATTGATCACCATGTAATAGTTTAGTGATTACTGTAAAATGTATTATGTATCTAACATCCTTGTTATGTTATTCTTGCAGTGATTTGTCTTACAATAATTTAGAGGGAAGCCTTCCTTCTTGGGTCAGGGAACAAAATTTGCAACTGTATGTACAGTTGTATACTATTGTATTTGAAATTTTTTTTTTATATTATATTTATTTTTCTGATATTCTTTAACCTGCTACTCTTGAATAAAAACTAACATTCAGATCTTATGATGCACATAATATGCAGCAATTTAGTTGCCAACAATTTCACAATAGAAAGTTTAAATAGCGGGTAAATTTCTCCATGCTATATTTTCTTATTTTACTGCATGAGTTTTACCATAATGAAACAAATTTTTGTTTCTAATCTAGTTTAAAATGTTATTAGTCTTGTCTATACTACAGGTTTTCTTAATTAGATTAAATCTCAAAGACTATTATATTAGCATTCGACGACTCCATGAAAACACTTGTAGTGAGATAAAGTCATAAAAATAAGAATTTACTAGAGAATAACAATGTCTTTGCTCTATTAAGTTGTTGGCCAGAAATTTTCTCATACACCTTAAGAATCTGTTGTAGAGAATCACATTCATCAATGGTAGCTTTATAGAAAATAATGTTGTTATCTGCAAAAATTATGTGAGAAAGACTAGGACCCCTTTGACAAGCGGATACACCCTCAAAGTGACCATAAGTTACAGATTTTTAAAATAAGTGTTGAAAGAACTTCTGCACAAATTATAAACAAGTAAGGTGACAAAGGGCCCCCTTGATGAAGACCCCAAGGAGTAATATCACCACATGGCTTCCCATTGATCCTAACAGAATAAGAAACAAAAGATATACATTGCATCATTAGATCCCTCCACCTAGAATGGAACCCTAGTTTCTCAATGCTTATCTGCTAAATATAAGAAAAAGGGTATAGTTTTTGGTAAGTTATTTGTTAAATGTGTGGCAAAAATATAAAATCTAGTTTATTTATAGAAAAGATATGTTAAATTTCAAATTAAAGATGAGACAAAAAGCAAAAAGCAATTTCTTTTGTCAAACTCACCCTTAAAGAAACCTCTTTCATCATGGGGCAATGATGGGTCAGTATTATTTGGAGAATGTTTATTTGCATATCACCAAGAGATCATTTCTTATTGCATGAGTGGAAGCTTAATCCGAGGAAGAAGATTTGTATCATTCAGTTATTTCTGCTTTAATAACTAGTGTTTCATTTGCACCATTAAGCACCATATTCCTTGTCTAAGTGCATTTTTGTTCTGCTTTTAGTGTTTTGCCTTCAGGATTGAATTGTCTTCAACGAGGTTTTCCTTGCAATCGAGGCATTGGAAGATGTAAGTACAATTTATAAATCACACCTGAATGCAAGATTGGAAAGCAGGTATTGTCGTTTGAGGCCAAAAAAGGAGAAGATTATACACTAGGATTGGTGTTTCTAAGAAGAGTACATAGTGATGAAACTTCAAACGTTTACAAAATATGGATATGGACATAGTACAATTAAGATGCATCCCAAATTTTTAGTACATATGAATATTGGATCTATATTTTTAAGGGTTAAATTGGCAATGCATCATAGCTATATTTCAGTGTCAATTCAATATACAGTAATTTTTAATGGAAGCTTGATGTACTTTAGGAAAAAAAAAAAATTGCAATGTCCATTGAACCTCTGGCAAGAACCTTTCCTTGGTGATTATTAAAAGCATATTCAATCTTTTGTCCTTAGCGCTAAGTGACACATTCAACTTGCAGCAAAATCAAATTATTTTTCAACTTACATTTTTAGTTTATTTATAATAGACTACTAGAATAGATTAGGTTTCTAAATTCAAGCATGTCCACTACTGAAATGAGTAGCATGCTTATGAACGCACAAATTTAATGACCTTTTCTGAGATTACACATCAATGACTGCTTTTTTTATTATTGGATTTCAGATTATAATTTTTCAATTAAGTGTGGTGGTCCTCAGATTACCTCTTCTAGTGGGATTGTGTATGAGAGTGACATACCTACTGAAAATGAATCCCAGGAACTTGGTTCAGCTTCATATTATGTGATTAACACAGGCCGGTGGGCAGTAAGCAATGTTGGATATTTTAATGGTACTTATAATCCTCACTATACAAGTTCTTCATCATCTCGGTTCTCGAACACTTTAGACTCAGAGCTGTTCCAAACAGCCCGACTCTCTGCTTCATCATTAAGATACTATGGCTTAGGGCTCGAGAATGGAAACTACACTGTGAGCCTCCAGTTTGCAGAAACAGCTTTTAATAACTCTAAAAGTTGGAAAAGTCTTGGGAGACGTGTCTTTAATATTTATATCCAGGTTTGCATCATATTATCAAATTGTTTTTGAATTACTGTGTTTTATTTTAAATGAAGTTTGCATTGCCTAAATTTTTTTTTCACCCTAGTATACAATCACATGGGAAAAAAAAGTGTATGAAGCAAATATATTGACTGTCTTATACATCAATGCAGAAAATTTCATGAATATGATGCATATATACAATTGAAGGGAAATGCCTATTACAAACTGCCTATTACACACAACTTTGTGTACACTAGTCATTTCACTACGATTGAAATTATCTAAGTAATTCTAAATTGACCACTAGAGGTTCTCTATTTTAGTTGACTATGGTAAAACCGTTACCTATGTAATTTCTTCTCGACCTTTGCAATTAATTCCAAAACCCAAAATAGTTTTGATATCCAAAACATGTCTATAATCATGATAAGGATTTTGAATGAAACCTTTGATGTAGTCCCTCTCCAATTCCCCATAAATTACCTCCTTCCTCTTATCCTCATTCCTGTCTTTTTGTGAACTTTTGAATTTGTTTACCCCAGGGGAATCTTGTAGTAAAGGATTTTGACATACGAAAGAATGCCAGTGGTACCTCTTTCCGAGCTGTTCAGATACAATATAATAAGGTTCAGGTATCAGAAAACTACCTTGAAATCCATCTCTTTTGGGCTGGAAAAGGGACTTGCTGTATACCTGATAAAGGCACGTACGGACCTTCTATTTCAGCCCTCAGTGCTACCCCAGGTAATAAAGTGCAAAAACTGTAGTTTCAAATCAGAAGATTAGGTACTAGTTTCCTCACATGTTAGTAACCATGTTATTGACTATCTTATTTTGGTATAGAATTTATACCCACTGTTAATAACAGACCTCCAAGCAGCAACAAGAATAGGACTGGTCTGATTGTGGGTCTCATTGTTGGTGTTGGAATTTTGAGCTTTCTGTCTGTTTTCGTGGTTATCTATATTGTTCAAAGAAGAAAACCGCCAACCAATGATGATGAAGGTGAGCCAAAATCATGTTGCACATAGTTGTCAAACTTCGTTCAGTTTGTTTGACTAGTTAGAAAAATGGAACTCTATATTTCTAACTACTAGTGAGGTGGCCTCTGCATACTGCATATTAGGTTGAATACAAAATGCAGTGTAACATTTCATGTTTACACAAGAATTTTTACAAAAACCTCTTTAATATGTCTCTTAGTAAACTTGCACACTTAAACAGTCATATATGACCAAAAAGGAGTAGGGGAAAATGTTAGTTTCGGGGCCAATGAAGCCTCAGCTTATAAACAGCTTTCCATATGTTAAGCTTGCTACCCAATCTCCAGCTTCAGTCCAACAATGTTCTGGACTAAAACACATTGATGGTTGATGCTTAAGAAAAGAATACTTTCTCAATTTAGCATGTAAACTCTTGCTGCATTTTCTGCGTGAAACCACTCAAGAAATTGATTACTAGATAATGGATTCAGTGTTACAACCTGTGTTTATGTTGAAATTGCAGAGCTCCTTGGAATAGATGCTAAACCATTCATTTTCAGCTATGCTGAATTAAAGACAGCTACAGAAGATTTTAATCCTAATAATAAGCTTGGAGAGGGAGGATTTGGACCTGTTTATAAGGTAATTCCTTATTCCAATCAAGAACTTTAGTGGCTGAAACCAAGCCATTGCCTTAAATTTGACTGTCTGATATAAGTTTAGAACTGCTATACGTCTATTGCTATTTCCAAGCAATAACAATTAACAAATCACATATTGAAACATTACCCTTTATCTTTTTGTTTCTTTCCTTTATATTTTCCTTCTATATTCTTCTATTTTCATTTTTTTCCCTTTTGTGTGAATTTGCACGGCACTCCTTACCATGATAGCTTGTACCTGTGACTGGCGAGAAGTTGACAATTGCAATTATTGTAGAAGTAAATTAATTCATAACCCCATAGCCAGAAGCTCTTTCTTTTTTATTTTATTTTATTTTTTCTATTGTACATGAATCTTTTGTTATTGTTGTCTTACAACTATAGTAAGAGTCGCAAGTTATTCAAAACTGTTAATCAAATGAACAAACGTCCTATTTTCTAGTTGTTTTCTGATTCAGGCCATTTTCCCATTCAAACTTGTCTAAGTTGCCATAACATAAAATATGTTACACTTTTTTTTTATAAATTTTTTGGTGCTGGTTACAAATTCAAAATTATTTTTGTGCCTTTTAAAGGGTTACTGTGGATTTGTGGGACTGTTCAGTCAGTGGAACTTGTTCTTTATACTTGGTATAATCATAAAAGAAAGCATCCTATGTTGAGAAGAGGATCTCAATTGCAATTGAATATTTTATTGAAAATCACTCATTTACAACAAACTAATTAGAGCATTAGCATCCAGGGTGTTAAAACCCCAAATGGCTTTTTAAAAGTTCAAGGTTTAATTGCAATCAACCCAATCTATAAGGTTTAAAATGCAATTTGCCCATAAAAAGAATTATTGGACACACATTCTAAGTTGTCTCACTTTAAACGAACTATGTTATAAATATTGAATGGATGATTCTAGAAATTTAATATCCTCATGGACGGTTTATTGTTTAAGTAGTTGTTTGCGAAAGACTGTTAAAAATGGAGTGTTAAGAAAAAAAACCATCTCTGCTGATGTTTATTATATTTGATAATTATGGGAACCATTAGAGTAATTACAATTTGTGGAAGGTATAGCATTTTGAGTGATCACATTTGGTACAATTAAAGAATTTGCACAATGCTTTAGTATTAGGAGATTCTGACCAAAAAATTGAAGTCATTAGCAAACAAGATTATTTTTTTGTGACTAATTTATTTGTTAGAAGCATCAAATAACGATATTATTTTTCTTTTCTAGAGATTTGTATGGTCATTGGTTACCTGATCTAGGAAATGGGATCCATAAGATGATCTTTTTGGTAGTTTATAGCTAGCTTGCTAGATGTATTGCTTGCATCATTGGAGGGAAAAGGACTCTAGAAAGCAAGTATTTGATTTTAAAAATCCTAGTTTTGGACCAAATGAAAGCAATATAGTGCTTTGTAGAGCATTTATATTAGGAATCTTGTCATCCATGCTAATACTTTTACTTTGAATAGTATGAGTCTATGAGGCATGAAATTGAAAATCATTAAACTGCAAATACAATTTCATGGTGAAGATAACCATTAAGCAGCTACCATGTTTTTTGTTTTATCCATGTACATTTTATATATAAAAATATTGTGTGGTTTTGTTTTACATTGTATGACTTGAGCCGTCAATCAGATAAGAAGTATAAATTGCATCTATTTAGCCATCCATCCTAATTAGCCAAACTCTCATTTTTTTTCATTCTCTTGCACATAACCTAAACAATTTTAAGTCATGATTATAATAGCTTAATTCCTTATTGTCCAAAATTCATTACATTACAAATATCTTATAGCGAGGATAGTGTTTTAGGAAAGTTAAGAATTTTGTGCAAAATAGTGTTATGTGGATTGTGGGGAATCAAATTTTTTGTAATAAGTTATGTGGACTGGTAAGTAATGATATGTTTCTTTAGCTATTTTCTTTAATAAATTTGTTTGAAAATTTGTACTAAATAGGGTAGACTTATTGATGGGGGAGTCATTGCCGTGAAGCAACTATCTGTAGCATCACAACAAGGAAATAATGAGTTCATAACTGAGATTGCTACTCTATCTGCTGTGCAACATCGTAATCTTGTGAAATTGCATGGGTGTTGCATTGAGGGAGATAAAAAACTCCTTGTTTATGAGTATCTGGAGAATGGATGTCTTGCTCAAGCATTATTTAGTATGTGAATAAATCTCTCTCTCTCTCTCTCTCTCTCTCTCTCTCTGTGTATGTGTTATGCTTTACATTTTTGCATGACTCAGGACGCACACGTTTGAATCTCAACTTGTCAACACGCTACGGTATATGCTTGGGTGTTGCAAGAGGTTTAGCTTATCTTCATGAGGACTCACAACTTCGAATTATACATAGAGATATGAAGCCTAGTAATATTCTGCTTGACTCTAACCTTGTCCCCAAAATAGCCGACTTTGGCTTTGCCAAACTTTATAATGATGAAATGACACACATAAGCACCCGCGTTGCAGGCACCTTGTAAGATCCTTTATCTTAATGGGGCTTAGCAAATTGCTTTTGTTTTTGTTTTAATTATATAATTCATTGTATTCTCTTACTTATTTTTGATAAATTTGATAGTTACAATAAGAAATGAGGATTTGAATCCTAAATGCCTTTATTGAAATTACTAGGAGGTGCTAATTGTGTTATAAGATTCTTGGCATATTCTTATATTTTATTTTTGTTGGACTAATTGTGCATATGTTTATTACTAATATAGTGGATATCTTGCACCGGAATATGCCATGCGCGGACACCTTACAGAGAAGGTAGATGTGTTTGGATTTGGTGTTGTGGCTTTAGAGATTATTAGTGGAAGGCCAAATTTTGACAAAAACTTGGTTGAAGAAGAAAAGATGTATCTTCTAGATTGGGTATGAACAATATTTTTTGCTTCATATATGTGATTTTTATCTTCTTCTTCTTCTTCTTCCTTTTTTATTTTTATTTATTTTTTATTTTTATTATTTAATTTATTGGGATCAGGCTATGGTTTTTGGTTCATCACAACCGTTATCTATCCATAACTATAAGTATGTTATTTATGCGTAAACTTGAAGCAACATTGAAGGTTTGAAACGCAATTTTATCATAGGGAACCAGAATAACTTATCCTCTTCCACTTAATAGGAAATGAAATGAAATGAGTCTCCATAGACTGATCCTACCTAGTAAGATCATGGTTGTGTTGACATTTGAGAGAAATTAGCTCAAAATCCTATTTTGATGTAGTTTGGGTTTTCTTAAAGTGGAAAAAAAGTCCATTCTATGTTAAAGAAGTAATTTGATAATTCTTATCCCATAAGAAAGCTATCCTTAGTCCACTAAGAAATTTATTATGTTTTTAATTTGGTCAGTTTGTTTGATACTAGCCTATTTGTTTCAAGGTGAAGCAAACAATGCATTTTAAAAATAAGATACCTTTAAATTTAAACAAACATGTCAGCTTATTTGCTTAAGCCACTAATTTTTATCTCACACTCAAAGCAAGCACTACCAATCTAAAATATATTTAGTGTTGCAAAGAGTTTGATATCTTTAGTCCAATTTTCGGCCATTGTAGAGAGAAGAAGACACTTAAAAGAACTTTGAAATGGGTTTCTTCAATGATTACTATGGAAGTCATTTTTGTGTTGAAAGATACCCAGATGTGTGAATTGAGAGTATGATTATTATTTAAGTGTGGAAGCATCATTGGGTATGGGTATATATATTGTGTTTTCAGCTTAATTTGTGAGTGTCTCCAGTATTTTAGTTGGTATAGGATTTTTTTTTTTTTTTTTTATATATATATTTTTTTTTTTTGTCATGTGTATTTCTCATTTATTCATAAATTGTATTTTTAAAGTTCGCACTTTCCTTGATATTGAAATTTTTATTTGGATTGTCACTTATTGGATCCAAATATGCCATGTCCTTTATTGGATAAATCATAAATATTATCTTTTGATAAGAAAAAAATATATGTATTTTCTTTATCTTTCTCTCAATTTATTAATACCATTGAACTTGGGTTCTTTACTACATATATTTATGATTTAAAATTTTATATTTTTGCAAGTGAATGTGCTTATTTATAAAATTATTTTGAAAATGGTCTTATTTAAATGAAATAATAATTCTTATGACAAAATTTGGCTACAAATAACTTGATTGTAGTCTAAGGTTACAACTCCCATTAAAAAAATTAACAAAACTACATATTTTGAAAATCTAACCATTAAACAGCATGTTCTTTATATTATTAACAAATATATCAAATTTTGTGTCAATTGGAAGTTATTTACTATTTAATTCGTAAACTTATTTGTTGTGCATAATTTTAGGCTGGAAAAACTTAAAATTCAAATATTTGATTAATGACATATCTATTAATTTATGATATTCTAAAAATTTTGCAAGTATAGAGTATATAAGAAGAAAATGTAATCTAATAGTATATTTGTCAAAATTCGCATTTAATAAAAAATATTGAGTGGAGTTGTGACCTTTGGTAACAATCAAGTTTGTTGCTAAACTTTGTAATTAGAATTGAACTTCGTAATTTTTCTAATGCTCGTTTATATTTTTTATTAACCTTATAAAAATCATGAAAAATCTTTTGAAATTTGATTTTCTTGAGATTTTGTTTAATGCTCTCTTAGTCTCTTTCTCTCCCTGTTTTTTGAACTATTTGATTTTATCATTTTTAAACATTCATCTTGACAGTGCTATGATAAATCTTATCTTTCACAGACTTGGCAGCTATATGAAAACAATCGTGAAGTTGAACTTGTGGACCCTACGTTATCAGAAATCAATGAGGAAGATGTAAAACGAGTGATAAGAGTATCTCTTTTGTGCACTCAAGCATCACCTACATTACGACCATCAATGTCACGTGTGGTGGCAATGCTTTTGGGAGACACTAAAGTTGGCACCGTAACTTCAAGACCTGGATATTTGACTGACTGGAAATTTGATGATATAACTAGCTCAAGAAGTGGACCAAGTGGTGTTAAAGCTAAAGAAACAGTTAGTATCTATCATGACTCTTCAGAAAGTACAATCATGGTGGGTCATGCAGATAATTCACCAGTAAATGCTTCTAAGCTCATGCTTGGTAAGATAATCAAAAACCCTAGGTGAGAATTAGTCTTCATCTCTCTCCCCTTTTTTGGGAGATAAATTGCTTGGTGTAATTTTCAGTAATTTTTTTTTCTTCTTCGCTGATGTTTGTGATAAAACTTAATTCGTAACACGTAGAACACTATTCAAGAATTTGCAGAGATTTATATGTCTTTCGGCCTGCAAATTTACTTGTAAAAAAAGTAAAGAAAGTTTTTTTTTTTGGGTGTGAAAATATGTTATGTGAGAATCTACGACATCGTTTGATGAAATTGTCTTAATTTGGACATAAATTCCTACACTTTTTTTTTTCTTTTTTGAAATTAAGTTTGCTGTTTGCTGTCCTAGGTAGCCTATGACCTTGAAGAAATTTAATCACTAGGTACCACCTTCCCATTTGGTAGGACTCTTGGCTGAGGTTCAACACAAGGAACCGTGCGGCCCATCTTCCCTTTTGTTCATGTTAAATGCCTTATAGATACCCTCAATTATTCAAATCTCATGTGTTTATCACATGTCTAATTTTTTGGTCAAAGTTAACCCCCAATTAGATGGTTGGCATTTCGAAAGTTTAGGGAGGATTTTGTAATTCAAGTGAAAGGTTTATGGTGAAAATGTGTAATTTACCCTTATATTTTACTATATTATTTGAGTATTCACATTAATATATGTAAAGTCTCAATTTTTTTGCTAAATCAACCCCCCAAAAATAAACACCTATATCAATTTATGTATCTATTGTGCAAAATGGGATTTTGCTATAGTGCTTGTGCAAATATACATTGTGCATTTCAATTTTTTATTCTTTCTTTGTGTGTCTTGAGAATAAATAAAGAAAGTGGATAGTGATTGTAGTGTGTGAAAAGAGAGAAACAATTAAAAAATTAAGAAAAATTGATATTTTAATGAAATAAAGTTTAGAGTAGATAATCGAATATGTGTTTTAAAAAGTAGTTACCTATAAAATAAAATAAAAATAGGATTTTATGCTAAAATAAGCATGAAATTTTATATAATGTGAATGCTATTATTAACATGCCATTTAAAGAGTTTCAATATAACAGTACAAGTGGTACTAGTAGCTACATTAAATCTCTAGGTTCTACAATGGGCCTGGGCCTTAATATCTCTATCATGCATGTTCCCAAATTCAAGGTGGAATATTGAAGTGAATTTGGAATACGCAAGTTAAAGATCGATGATGGCAAACAATGGTGATAAGTGATGAACAAGAACAATGTCGGAACATAAGTATTATGGCTGGAACACAGTTGTTATGGTTAGTTTGTGGTTGCTATTGTCGGTCTATAGCTGCATGGGTTACAAGAGTGGTGGCATCGTCTCATGGCACCAACATTGGTGCACAGATGATGGCATTGGCGCGCAACACTAACAACCGGAAATACGAAATCGGGATTAAATCTCTAGATTAAATATTTTTGGTTTTCCTTGATTAGATCGGATTTTTTTTTTTTTTGGTTCCAAAATACCTTCACACCCCTAGGTTCAAGTAGAGACAAAACTAAAGGATAGTACAGTAAAAATATATGTCTAAATTGCACTAAAATATTGTCTACAAAATAGGAACATTCTCCCACTAACCCACTTCTTCACAGCAACTATACATTTATTGTTTTTTTTTTTTTCCAAATAGAAAAATAGATTATGAATTATCACATCAATTTTTTTTTTTCTACATGTTGATGCTTTAGAAATTTCATGGTTGAAGACTTACTTTTCACGAATCTTTTTTTTTTTTTTACCTTTCTTTGAACTTATTATTTTACATTTTACTTTTCCATGAAATCTATTTGTCATTTTTAGGTAATGCCTTGATTTCTATCAATTCTCTATTTTTTTTCCCCTTTCTATCTGTCTTAGGAGCTGGAGGTCTGCACTAGATGATGATAGCAGGAAAACTATTTGCACGGAATTCATAAGTTAGTTTGATTTGCACCAAGGCATTGTATTTTGTTNAATAGATTATGAATTATCACATCAATTAAATAGGTTTAACTATAAAAAAAAAAAAAAAAATTTAAAACCACAGGTAACATTATCAAAAAAAAAAAACCGACAGGTAACAAAAACCTCCCACTAACCCACATATAGTTCATCCGTTTCCTATGCACACACTACACACCAAGACTGCCTCCTCACTCTTCTTCCACTCCATCTCCTTCCCAACAAGGCACAACTACAAACCAACCCCAAAACCCGACCACTACAATGTGACTGCAGTAGCCACGGCAGACAGGCAAAGTCTTCCTAGATGCGCACATCCTCAACTTTCAACATTGAACCCCTTAAGAATATTGCTAGCCAAATCAAAGGGCGTAGCATTTAAATGAATTGCTAACAATACATTTTTGGTTCCCCCCCCCCCCCCCCCTTACTTTGTTTTTGAAAATGAAAATAGAAGTGTTTACAATTTGTTAAAGTAGGTTCAAAATTTTGACACTAACAATGACATATGATAAAATTTCATATAAGTTTAGCATCTTATTTGTTCTTCACCCTATAGTTAAATAAGCCTCACACTTTTTCTTTAATTGAACAATTACAGTATATGCCCATGCTTTGGCATATTGGTCTATCTAAACATTGATGACAGCTTTTATTTTAGGAACATACACAATGGTGCCACTTTCCTTGGGAATTCTGCAGCCAACTCTCACTCCCAGATCTTATAATAATTAATAGGTAACACTTCAAATACATAAGGTCTATATGTTTATTCGATTGGTAATTCTATTTTAATTGAGAATTCCCATTGCTTAATGATGCAATACACATGAAAATGAAAACTGGTTTTCATTCTATCACCATTTTAGGAGGAATATGAGATTAGGAAGGGGATTAGGGGCTAAAAGAAGGGCAAGGGAAGTTTAGAAAATTGCGTAAATATGAAATATGTGGTTACAGGCTTACTGCTTTCGATGAAATCTATTACCCTTTCTCTCTTTCTCTTTAATGTGCCCCATCCTTTTAGGCTCCACTTGGTAGGAGGGAATGGAAAGTCCATTCCCTTATTTGGGAGTTTAAGTGGGAGGGAATGGAATGGGTAGGAGAGAACACTCATTCCTCTCTATTCCCTTAAAACCTCAAATTTTCATTCCCCCCGAAATTGGAAGGAATGGGAGGGAATTGAATTAGATTTAATGATTTTTTTACTAAAACTTCCAAAATACCCCTATATATTCAATCCTTTATTTTAAAATAGGGGTCTAATAGTAATATTGTCGTAAAATGATTCTATTCCATTCCCTCCATGTTGCTCCCAAACAGGATTACTTACATTCCATTCATTTTCATTCCTTTCTATTCCTTTATTTTAAAACATCCAATCAAGGTTACTTAATTCCATTTCATTCCATTCTTTTCCATTCCTTTCTCTTACTTAAATACATTCCATTCCATTCCATTCCTTTCCATTCCCTTATGATCATCTCATTCCATTCCATTCCATTTTATTCCCTTATGAACTCTCAAGCAGAGCCTTAATGTAAGTTCATATAATGTATCGAATTCTTAAAGTCATATCCATGTGAATGGATTTGGAAATACTTTATGGTGGCTTCATCTTTGTCTTCTAAAAAAAAAAATAAATGTTTTGTTTTGTTTTTGTTTAGTTTTCGTGTGAGGACTATGTTGTGAAATTTCATAAAATTTTCACGTTTAGGAAAATAATGTGAAAAAAACAAACTAAAAATAAATCACAA
This sequence comes from Quercus suber, assembly GCF_002906115.3. Lineage (NCBI taxonomy): Eukaryota > Viridiplantae > Streptophyta > Magnoliopsida > Fagales > Fagaceae > Quercus > Quercus suber. The sequence continues at coordinate 1,087,879 of NW_027069496.1, read as the reverse complement.
TTACAATGGGAAGATATATATATATATATATATATTGCGTAGAATATTTTTCCCTTTTTTATAATCAAAATGGCCACTCGCACAACAATTTTTTGTGATGGATATTCCCACAACAATTTTAAGTATTTTGTCTCATGATTTCAAACTATGGCAAATTTTTCATCCACATTCTCACCTTTGTTTGGACTCTATTATTTAACCACTAGACCATACACTTTTTTATTTTTATTTTTACTCCTGTAGATAAGAATGGGATACAAGGATCCTTAACTCTAAACTAGCTTCTATTTTTTTTTTTAAAAGGTTAATAATTTTCAATTATCATAATTCGGAGTTGCTACATTCTTCAATCACAAAAAAATCTAGAGGTGTGATGAGAATTATATACTAAAAAATTATTTCACCCACAAACGCATAAATCTCATCACACCTTTAAATCTTTTTGTGATTTAAGAATGCAACCCTGAATTATGATAAAAACCCAACTTTTTAGGACTTTGAGCTTATTTTAGCAGGCCCCCCTCCCCAAAAAAAAAGAAATTTCCCTTTATTTTCTAAAGCGCTTTCAACAAATAAACAATTAGTAAAGCTCATAAAAAATATTTCAAGTTTCTACATTGATCCATCAACTTCTTCATAGTAGCTTTTGTAAATATTTTCACATGTAATTTTTTAATAGTTTTATAAATACAATTTCATTATGCATTTTCACTTTATGTAAATTTATAAGATTTGCTCAGAGAATCTTTTTTTTTTTCCTCCCCCTAAAGGTTAACACTTATAGCATCATCTTCCAATCATTAAAACATTGATTTCTACATTAACAAAATAGCAAAAACTGGATGATAATTATGGAATACTAGCCTTTGAGCACGTGCTCACACGCGTGCTCAGAGACTCTTCTATTTTTTTTTTTTTTTGTAAATGTTAATAATTTGCATCCATTATAATTTGGGATTATTACATTTTTCAATTACAAATTTACTTGAGGGTGTGATGAGTGTTATGCGTATATTCGATCATATTATGCATTTCAAAACTACTGATATAGCCATGATAGTGTGTGCTTATATAATTTGCATCTATTATAATTTCAGATTATTACATTTTTCAATCACAAAAAAACCTAGGGGTGTGATGAGTATTATTGATTTGCAAGTGAAATAATTTTTCATCACACTCCTAGGTTTTTTTTGTGACTGGAAAATGTAATAATCCGAAATTATAATAGATGCAAATTATATAAGCACACACTATTATGGCTACATCAGTAGTTTTGAAATGCATAATATGATCGAATATATGCATAACCCTCATCACACCCTTAGGTAAATTTGTAATTGGAAAATGTAGTAATCCCAAATTATAATGGATGCAAATTATTAACATCCACAAAAAAAAAAAAAAAAAAAAATAGAAGAGCCTCACGCGTGTGCTCAGAGGTTAAAAGCAAATCTGTGACTATTAAAGGATATTTAGAAATTAGAATACAAATCAAGAATAAATTTTTTATTAATTTTGAAATCCATTATTACTAGTTGGTTTTTATCAGTTTGTTTCTAAAAAAAAAAAAAAAAAGTTTTATCAATAGAATAAAATTATCGTTCTTATTTATTTAAAAAATAAATAAATTAGCCACCTATTTGATATTTGTGGGCCATGTCAATTATTTTTAAATGATTAAAAACAATTTGCCCCCTACCTTAAATTCTTGACTCCGTCCTTAAGGTCGTCTATCATATCTGCATCTAGAGTAATTTTTTATTTTGTTAAGTTCACCGTGTTCAATCAATGTTTATAGCATTTTACTTCCAAGGTTACATAAACAAACTAATCATATCGAGCTAGTATGGTGCACCGCACCTTCTGTAAACCAATTCCCACCCCTCTACAGTTGAGGCGTGGGTTAGGCACGTGAGGAAATCACAATTCACACCTGCGGCTTTGGTGCAGAACCAGTTGCATTGTACTGTGTACAACCCTATGCGAGTACTAAGTAGTGAGGTCATTTTCCTCTTTATAGTAGAAAAGAGGTGATGTGTAAGGAAAATGAGGTGAGGTGCATTACATGGTAGGAAATCCCTTATGGCCAGCTAGAATCAATTATAGAAGAGAGAGGGAATGCATAAGATGATGACAGGTGTCCCTATCTCACCACAACATGCGGGGCAAAATTTGCCAAATAGTATATTTCTAAAAAAAAATTAGGTGCGTGGCATGCGTTCAACAAATGCCACTAAAAAAACGCTACTATAGTGTTCGTTTTCCAGTCCAAAGTCAATTTTGCCAAACTCTATTTTCAAAAACAGTCTAACTTACTAAATAACTTTGAATACATACCACGCGCCTAATTTTTTTTTTAAAATGTACTATTTGGCAAATTTTGCCCAACATGCGGCCTAGTTAGTTGCATGGAAAAGTGCTAGACATAATCATGAAAAAGCTAGGTGCATTATTCAACAGGATCCAACTTTAAAGGACCAATTCAAATTAAATTTGGATTTCCTTTTTTGAAAGTAATTAGACATACATTTCAGGGGAAATAACATAATTTTCTAAATTTAAATTGTGGCTCTAAGGCATGCATATCAAATCAATGTAAGATTAATTTGTTTTTTTTCAAAACCAACTGGTCAAATTAGGGGGAAAATTTTGTGGCAATATCCCAGAAAGATTCATCATGGGAATTTTTTTTCCCAAGACAAACCAGTCAAAGGGGAATAAAATTGCAACAATATCCCAGAAAGATTTATCACAGCACTCTAATCAAATTTTATAAAATAATATTTTTTTTCCAAATAAACAGTAAAATGAATCCAATTGTGTAATTCTCTTATTTTCACGACATCTCCCTCCATTCAAGTTTTTTTTTTTTTTCATTAACAATTAAATCCAAAGAAATTTCATGATCTTTAATAGAGGACTAATATTAATCCGATCAAATGGTTTGATTTTAATTGAAGGTCTATTGGATTTACTTAGCCTAATGAAAATTGATTGATATTAATAAAAGATGGGGTTTGACTATTAAATTCATTAAACTCATGAAATCCTTTGAAAATCCCTGATGGTTGAATAAGAGATCTGGAGTTCAATCTCCGCCTACACCAAAAACTGATTAGTGTCTTGGTTTGATGATAAAAAGTTATCATTAGGAGTTGACATCATAAGTTGAAACTCTCTCTCAAAAAAAAAAAAAAAAAAAACTCATATTTTCATCAAAATTTTGGGTTGGACAAAATATAGTACTAACACACACCCTAAATTTGTGTTGACTACCCTTAACTCAAATTAATTTTTGACGTAATTACAAAAGGTAAAAAATGAAAAAAAAAAAAAAAATTCTGAAACACTGCCTCTTTGCCAAATCTCTATCCTTTGGTCTAGTTGATGTATGTTCCAGAGAAATTGTATGACTCCTAGTTAACACTAGTGAAGAAAAGTTATCTCTATCCTGTAGTTTCTATTTTGTTTGTTTGTTTGTTTTGTTTTTTTTTTTTTTTTTTTTTTTTTTTTTTGTTTTGTTTTTTTTTTTTTTTTTTTTTTTGCGTCTGGTAGGGATTGCCATAAGTTAATTTTGGACCTAAAAATTTAAAGCTAAATATAATTATAGTTCTGAAGATGGATTACTGGTTAGATGATAGACTAGCCAATGAGACAAAGAAGAGGGTTTGAAGTGGGGGTTCCCTTGATTTTAGCCATCTTTACAGTATGCTCAGTCATTTGGTTCAAGCTCATCCTCTATGCTAGAACTTGTCTTTTGCACATGAGCTCTTTTGCCCAAGCTCTTGGTGTCTTTATTAAGTGTTCTTGTTCATGATGACATGTCAGGCTATGCTTATGTGACTTTATATGACAACATTCTTTGTATCAAGTTTGAATAGAGTTTAATGTGAAATGTGTTAAACGTTTGGAAAAAGGATTTGGGTGAATTTAGTTTACACAACTGGTGTGGCTCCAAACTTTTTCCCCTTTGAATAACTCAAAATCCTAGTTTATAACTTACAAATGGTTAAATGATCATGCAATGCATTTCCTTTAAATACAACTAATGTGTAGCCCTGTGCATATGCATGATTACATTTAAAAATAATCACAATTATATGGTTAAAATTATATCTTTTTTAAGAAGAGGTTTAAATTATACATGGTATTAGTTTACACTTTTAAAAAAAAAAAAAAAAACTATATATTTTAAAAATATGTAATGGTTTCTCTCTCTCTCTCTCTCTCTCTCTCTCTCTCTCTCTCTCTATATATATANCTAGTATTATTAAGCATTTATTATTTATTGATGTTAAATATATAATATCAAATTAAGAGTAGTAATGGATAATAAAAGCAAATCTGTGACTATTAAAGGATATTTAGAAATTAGAATACAAATCAAGAATAAATTTTTTATTAATTTTGAAATCCATTATTACTAGTTGGTTTTTATCAGTTTGTTTCTAAAAAAAAAAAAAAAAAGTTTTATCAATAGAATAAAATTATCGTTCTTATTTATTTAAAAAATAAATAAATTAGCCACCTATTTGATATTTGTGGGCCATGTCAATTATTTTTAAATGATTAAAAACAATTTGCCCCCTACCTTAAATTCTTGACTCCGTCCTTAAGGTCGTCTATCATATCTGCATCTAGAGTAATTTTTTATTTGTTAAGTTCACCGTGTTCAATCAATGTTTATAGCATTTTACTTCCAAGGTTACATAAACAAACTAATCATATCGAGCTAGTATGGTGCACCGCACCTTCTGTAAACCAATTCCCACCCCTCTACAGTTGAGGCGTGGGTTAGGCACGTGAGGAAATCACAATTCACACCTGCGGCTTTGGTGCAGAACCAGTTGCATTGTACTGTGTACAACCCTATGCGAGTACTAAGTAGTGAGGTCATTTTCCTCTTTATAGTAGAAAAGAGGTGATGTGTAAGGAAAATGAGGTGAGGTGCATTACATGGTAGGAAATCCCTTATGGCCAGCTAGAATCAATTATAGAAGAGAGAGGGAATGCATAAGATGATGACAGGTGTCCCTATCTCACCACAACATGCGGGGCAAAATTTGCCAAATAGTATATTTCTAAAAAAAAATTAGGTGCGTGGCATGCGTTCAACAAATGCCACTAAAAAAACGCTACTATAGTGTTCGTTTTCCAGTCCAAAGTCAATTTTGCCAAACTCTATTTTCAAAAACAGTCTAACTTACTAAATAACTTTGAATACATACCACGCGCCTAATTTTTTTTTTAAAATGTACTATTTGGCAAATTTTGCCCAACATGCGGCCTAGTTAGTTGCATGGAAAAGTGCTAGACATAATCATGAAAAAGCTAGGTGCATTATTCAACAGGATCCAACTTTAAAGGACCAATTCAAATTAAATTTGGATTTCCTTTTTTGAAAGTAATTAGACATACATTTCAGGGGAAATAACATAATTTTCTAAATTTAAATTGTGGCTCTAAGGCATGCATATCAAATCAATGTAAGATTAATTTGTTTTTTTTCAAAACCAACTGGTCAAATTAGGGGGAAAATTTTGTGGCAATATCCCAGAAAGATTCATCATGGGAATTTTTTTTCCCAAGACAAACCAGTCAAAGGGGAATAAAATTGCAACAATATCCCAGAAAGATTTATCACAGCACTCTAATCAAATTTTATAAAATAATATTTTTTTTCCAAATAAACAGTAAAATGAATCCAATTGTGTAATTCTCTTATTTTCACGACATCTCCCTCCATTCAAGTTTTTTTTTTTTTTCATTAACAATTAAATCCAAAGAAATTTCATGATCTTTAATAGAGGACTAATATTAATCCGATCAAATGGTTTGATTTTAATTGAAGGTCTATTGGATTTACTTAGCCTAATGAAAATTGATTGATATTAATAAAAGATGGGGTTTGACTATTAAATTCATTAAACTCATGAAATCCTTTGAAAATCCCTGATGGTTGAATAAGAGATCTGGAGTTCAATCTCCGCCTACACCAAAAACTGATTAGTGTCTTGGTTTGATGATAAAAAGTTATCATTAGGAGTTGACATCATAAGTTGAAACTCTCTCTCAAAAAAAAAAAAAAAAAAAACTCATATTTTCATCAAAATTTTGGGTTGGACAAAATATAGTACTAACACACACCCTAAATTTGTGTTGACTACCCTTAACTCAAATTAATTTTTGACGTAATTACAAAAGGTAAAAAATGAAAAAAAAAAAAAAAATTCTGAAACACTGCCTCTTTGCCAAATCTCTATCCTTTGGTCTAGTTGATGTATGTTCCAGAGAAATTGTATGACTCCTAGTTAACACTAGTGAAGAAAAGTTATCTCTATCCTGTAGTTTCTATTTTGTTTGTTTGTTTGTTTTGTTTTTTTTTTTTTTTTTTTTTTTGTTTTGTTTTGTTTTGTTTTTTTTTTTTTTTTTTTTTTGCGTCTGGTAGGGATTGCCATAAGTTAATTTTGGACCTAAAAATTTAAAGCTAAATATAATTATAGTTCTGAAGATGGATTACTGGTTAGATGATAGACTAGCCAATGAGACAAAGAAGAGGGTTTGAAGTGGGGGTTCCCTTGATTTTAGCCATCTTTACAGTATGCTCAGTCATTTGGTTCAAGCTCATCCTCTATGCTAGAACTTGTCTTTTGCACATGAGCTCTTTTGCCCAAGCTCTTGGTGTCTTTATTAAGTGTTCTTGTTCATGATGACATGTCAGGCTATGCTTATGTGACTTTATATGACAACATTCTTTGTATCAAGTTTGAATAGAGTTTAATGTGAAATGTGTTAAACGTTTGGAAAAAGGATCTCTCTCTCTCTCTCTCTCTATATATATATATATATCATTTAGAATTTAGTTGGATTTAGAGTCTTCAGTTTTTTCACCCTAAAAATTCACTTGCCACAAAAATTAAAAACTTAGATGAACACGTAGCGAAAAATTGGACTTCAATTCCAATCCAATTTATAATTTAATTAGATTTGGAGTTTTCAATTCTTACATTCAATAATCACTTTGCACAAAATTAAAAATTAAATGAGACACGTAGCACAAAATTGAGAATCCAATTAAAATGTAATTGAATTTTTTCTGAGATTTGCCTATATATATATATATATTACACTAGTGTGATACATGACTTAATTAATTATATGTAAATAAATCGAAATTATATTAATAATTAGTGAGACGCGTGATACTTTAATAAAGTTTTACTTACAGTAAATTGAATATATTAATAATTAATAAGTCACATGAAGAACCATATTTGTTTGTTTTTAGACCCCCTAAAACACAATTGGATTAACCTAGTTAATAAGCCAAATTATTACTTAGTCCAAATTCCAGATCTAGGTTAACACAATCATATAATCATATCAATGTAAAGTGCGGAATATAAAGAATACAAAGATATGATCACTCAGGAAAACCAAACCGGTAAAAAACCTGGGGAAGATTTAACCTAGCTATCCTCAAGGTAAAACTAAATCCATTATGAAAGAATCGAAGTTTTACAATAGCAACTTAGACCACTAACATCCTATTGCTACCTCATGTAGAAAACTTACTGACACGGCCACGTGCAAGTTTTGAGACTACGAACTCTTTCTTTCTTAGATTCTCCAGTAAGTACAAGCACTCCTGCTTGCGTATCTTTAAGCTATTTAGTACATCAACTGAATGATCATCAAGCTCTCAATGAAATCTCCTTCTTGATAATCCTAAGCATGTGTGAAGGCAACCACCTCTCAGATCTCACAAGAGATTCACACACACAGCAAATAAAGCAACCTTTAGAAAGTCTTTAGGTACAAAACCCTAAATCCAAAAGAGGCACACGATGCACTCTAATCTCTCTAATAAACTCATGAAAACGTTTTAGGGTTTCCATTATATATAGGAGAGTTTTACTTGAAACCCAATACGTTTAAGTAGAGTTTGGGCTAAACTGGAATTCTGCAGAAAAATAAATCTGCACGTGGTTTGATCGATCGAGTCTAATTTCCATCGATCGAGCCTTGCAGATTTAGTCCAATAATTCTGCAATCACTCGATTCTAATTTTACAAATAAACATACTTTGAGCAAGCCTGAACCTAGACTCTATGTTTTGATCTTGGTTTGCCAACATAGTACAAATTGGAGTTCTAATACATTAGTTTCTAAAGTCTTAGAACCTAATAATCTCCCCCTTTGGCAATCCGTGACAAAACACATCACAAACATGAAATGCTCAAAGTTACAAATAACCCAAATACAATTCAACCTAACTACTATCTATCAATTGCAAGTGTAGACAGCAGTACGACTGAATCAACTTGTAGATTCCTGAAACACTCAACAAATGCATAAACGCATGTGTGGAAAATACAAGTAAAACAAAAATAATAAAACAAAAAATATGCAAACTAACTCTCCTCCTACGTTAGATACATAAAAATTTTATTTTCTCCCCATATCAAAAACAATTTCAACTCCTCCTAAACAAAACAAACAGGTTTCCCACATTTCATCTAAATCTCCCCCTTTTTGTCACATATTGACGAAGACAACTCATTGTTTCCCAAATTAAAAAACATATGCAGCAAAAGACAAGAGAAAATATAGAATTAAGGGAACACAAAACAATTTAACTCTATAGAAAATAAAGACAACTCCTCCTATGAACAACAAAGGTTAAAAGCAAGCTTTTCCCCTATAAAAATAGGAAAAAAACAAAACAAGTTTTGGGAAAAACAGTTTTGGGGAAAAATGAGGAGGTGGGGAAAAAAAACACACAAACCAAAGTTAAAATCTAAGGTGAGGATACATATGAAGAAAAATACTCTCTTTCAATCAATGCAAACTTGACGCTATGTGACCTATAAACAGTTGCATGAGTAAAGAAAATATTTGCATATTGATTATCCATCATATCTCTTAAGAAAAAATATTTTTTGCAGTTCACACATAAAAATAGCATATACTAAAAGTACATAACTCAAAAATTAATCAATCAATTTTTAGATCAAGTTGAGTACCCAATTTAGCAAAGTGTATGCATGTTATGTGTGAAAACAATGAGAGATATGACTGCAAAACTGCAAGATGGATACAGAAAAACAATGTAATGCATGTGAATCCTAAACACAAATGATGCATAAAAAAAATTTGGTCAAAAACTTAGAAACTGAAAATTTTTCAGTGTCGATCGGTCGAGCATCGATCAAATACCAATCGAGCCAGGCAGATTCAAACTAAAAATTTTTATCGCAATTTCGATCAATCAAGAGACAGATTCGATCGATCGAAAATTTGAAAAAATCAAATTTTTGAAAAATAGAGTAGTTTAATGTAGAAACTCCTCAAAGCATAATATTTCATGAAAGAAATGCATGAGTATGAGATTAAAAATTTTTCAAAAACACTAGAATTCAACCAAGATCTTCCAAAAACAAGATTTAAAATCAATTTGTCCTTAAATCTCAAACTTTAAACACATTTTGCATTAAAATCAAGGAACTTTTAATCTTGGATGGCCACAACAAGATCACAAACAATACAATGTACCAAGTTTAGCAAAGAGTAACTTGTGTAGTGTGTGCAACTAGCAAAGGTTTGAGATACATGTGAGGTGATATGTGAATAGTAATCAATCACAATCTGTACAAAATTCATCACATAGAGTTTGAAAGAAACTATCACTTAAAGAGTTACATCATATAACTCTCACGTCTCCTAGAATAAAAGCTTGCAATCATGTAAGTTTCTTGATTTGCCTCATAATGTATACACCAATTTTATTTGATCAGAAACTTATTAGTAATAGCCGGGATAATGTACACACCAATTTTAGCATTTAAACCGAGGCTACACCTTATGTTCTTTTTGTGCATGTGCTACACTTTCTCGAGCACAAAATCTTACGATACGCACTAAGGTGTTCATGATTGGCTAGTAAACAGTGATGAGATGGTTATTTATGCCTTTTTCAAAAAGTTCAAGTCCGACAATCAAATGCATGTGACTTCAAGATCAAGATCATGTGATCAAAAACTATAAATATCTTCCCACACAACATGCACTATAAAACTTAAACTAGTAAAGTGTAATAAATAAGCTCATCCAAGCTAAACAAAGTACATAAACACATTATGTAAAGATAATATGGCCAACCTTGATTTCAAATCCAAGATCTATAATACACAACACAAAAATCTTTTTGGTTTAAAAGAAAATTTTTATGACCAAAAACAAAAAGCACACATTATGCTAAATGATTAAAATGCAAAAGCAATGCATGATAATGATAAACTAAGCTATAGAGGGTACACAAACAAGAAATATCAATTTCTTAATTAACCCATGAGTACATGTACAAACTAGTACATACTCACACAAAATCAGAAAAAAGCTTAGCACTTATCTAACACATGCTATTCAAGTTTCTCCACAATGTCAAGCATGTTCTAAATCAAGAGAGAGATATCATAATTCATGTAAACCTCAAGAAAAATAAAACTAGATACAAAATAAAATATTTTTGTCTTTTTGAAAATTTTCAATGTTTTTGGATTTTTTTTTTTAATAAAAAACAACCTAAAAAACAAAACAACCAAAAACTGAAACAAAACATGTCCATAAACAATTGAAAGAATTAAATCAGGGACATGTTAGCAACACTCACCTTAGAGAATCTTTTCTCACCCATATAGCATGAGTCTTCAGCTTTGTAAGTGAAAATCCATGTGAAGCAAAGTGTATTTGAGGGATTACACCAATCTTCTGAGAAATACTGAAATCCTGCAAATTCCTTTCACAAGCCAACAAGCTCAAATTTTTCAAAAAAATATGAAACAATTTATATGGACTTATGGCAAGAAAAATATCATCACAAATCCTAGACTGAAACACAGAATGCTTAAATTTCAATTTATGACAATTAGGTCGAATGTGACCGGAGACACTACAAAAGTGACAAATAGGAACAAATTTAAGAACATCAGTATTCCTAACAGCAAATCTAGTCTCAAATTTTGGTTTTTGCCTCAACAAAGAACAATTTGATCTAATATGACCAACAACATCACAAAGGTGACAAGTAGGCGCAAAAATAGATTTATTATACTCTCTAACAGTATGTTTAGACATAGGTTTAGAAACTTCAGCGTCTACATCAGAACTTTTACCTTTGTCTAACCTAGCAAAATAAGCATTTTCTTTATTATTCCTCTTGAAAGGAGGGATATAAACTTTCTCAGTTTTAGGCTTAAGAGAAACAGAAACACTTCTATTATCAACAGCAGGCTTGGTACTAGTCAAATTTTCAATTTTAGCTTTAAATTCAACTAACTCTTATCCCAAGCTTTTCATCTTCTCATCTTGAGAGGAAATTTGATTTCTCAAAAATTCATTCTTTTTATTAGATTCATCTAATCTAACAACCAATTTCTCTTTTTCAAGATTAGCCAATTTTATCTTTTCCTTGAATTTCCTTAGCAATTTTCATATATTTCAATAATTCCGTATGAAGAGTTTCACAAGCATCATTAAGATCAACAGAAACAACAGTATCCTTTTTATTCAAATCATTACAATCAAAAATAGTAAGACACTTAAAATTATCCGTGATAACAGGGGTCAAGGATCAACTCTTAGATCAAAAGATCTAAACACAAGAGAGCTACCCACTCTGATATCACTTGTTTGTTTTTAGACCCCTTAAAACACAATCGGATTAACCTAGTTAATAAGCCAAGTTATTACTTAGTCCAAATTCTAGATCTAGGTTAATACAATCATATAATTATATCAATGTAAAGTGCGGAATATAAAGAACACAAAGATATGATCATCCAGGAAAACAATTTAAAGCAAATGAAAATTGTTGGTCAATCAGAAATTGTTTTTTCTGTAGACTGTAAAATAAGGGCACTTATGGCTGAAATTCAAGAGAGTCAATACCGTACCAAAGGTCGTTTTGGTTTGGTCTGGAAAACAAAATATATTGGTATCGATTAATACTGATATACTATTTCAGGATTACCGCTAATTATATATTTATTTATATATTAATATGTTAAAGCTCATACAATTTATTGAAAACATTTAAAATCATAAACCAAGATCTCATTTAAATATCCTAAATCTTAATTTAAAATTTTAATTCATTATTATATAGTAGACATTGATATACTTTTAGAAGAAAATAATATAAATTTTTTTTTTTTCATTTTCAAGATGGCACAACAATAATAGTTGGTGTGTACAGTTCAATTTTTAGCATTTAGCACACCAAAAAACTACCCATATCAGATGTGCCAAATATTATAAATTTTGGCATGGAGCAACAGTAATATTCTAAAAATGAGGTGGTACGACATATGTTCTAAATATTTTTTTTCTTATTTTTATTCATCTCTCTCTCTCTCTCTCTCTCTTGCCTCTATCTTCTCCTCTCTCTCTATTGCCTCTTGAAGTAGCACTAGTGGTTGTGTGGTAATCTCTGCCAATCTCAACGATCACGTTGCTCCCTTGCCTGTCGATCACATCGTTTTGCTACTTGCCGACCTTTTTGTTTTTACTTCCCAATTTGGGTTTTTGGGCGGTGGCTCATGTTGGCACTGGTTTTGGTGTTTTTGTGGGGTGTGGGCTTGGGCTCGGACTATAGAAGGGAAGGAAGGGATATATATATATATATATATTATGTCTCCCTCTCTCCTTCATCTTCTTCTTTTGGATCCAAAAGTCCTATACCAAATTATTTGTTTCATGCTCTGATAGAGAGAGAGAGAGAGAGACAAAGATTGGAATAGTTCAAGCAAATAGTACTTCACCCATCATTCAATTGTTTTTTGGGTTGAGAAAGAGTGTGTGTTGTGATTTTGGGATGAAAGAGGGAGTGTTGTGATTCATATTTTGTTATGATTTTTTTTTTTTAATTTTGTGATTTTAAATCATCTTATTTTTCTTTTTGGGAGAGGAATCTCTTCTATGAAGAGAGCATAGAGAAAGAGAAAACAAAGAAAGAAAGAAAGAGAATGAAGAGAGAGCAAAGTTACGGGAAATATTACCATTGGGGAATAAAAAAAATTCACAACAAGCACTCCTAAAAATATAGAGAAGTGTTTCATCCACAACATTTTGATAAAGCTTTTATAAAAAATTCTAGGTGGTAAGTTTTACTAATTCTAATTTGAAACTGTTGGTGCAAACACAATAACAATGAAAATAACACAAAGAGAAACTGAATAGTACTTCTGAATATTATTAATTTAAAGAGAAAAATTACGTAGCACTATTTGGACTGAGGCACTGCACTCTATTCAAGCTCTTGGTTGGCTAAACTTTGTAACCGATGCAGACCTTCTCTGACTTGTCTCCCCCATGATATAACAACCCAACAATTGTCGTATGACTAGAACAACCTCTACACAATGTGTTCAAGCCCAAAACTCTACCAAAAAGAACACCCTATATGGTAATTATTCAGAATGGGTTGTCAAGTATGAGGATTAAGAGGCTGATTCATTTCCATTTTTGACACCTCCACCCTTCACCTCACCCTTGCGCACGTATCTAGTCCAATATCTGAGTCAATTCATATTAGCCAATTATACATAACACCACTAAGGCATGGGAGAATGCGTGAGTGGTTGAATCCGAACTCTACACGTGGAACAGCTATGAGGCAAGGGAGAGTAGGTGATGACTAAGAGAGCTTGTCTTGGTTTGTGCTAAAGGCGTGACTGCCTTGGGAAGGAAGTAAGATTTACACTTGACATGGTACTCAAGCACTCATCAAAAGTGAGATAGTGACTTCCTAAGGTTAGAGAATATGAGGACACGTCTTATTGGTTGAGTGCACCTTGAGTCTCCTTGGGAACACATGTACTAATCACAGTACTCCTAATGTCCCTCTCAATATCCAAGACTTGTCTCCCAAGTAGTAGCAACGCTACCTACCTACGAGTCCCAGTGCCAAGTTGGCACAGTCCTTATCCCTTAGTTACCAGATAACATCAAAGCTGTAAAAAGATCTTAAGAGAGAGGATATTATGACTTGACACCTATCCTTGTACTTAGTTATGTTCCTTAGAGTATAAAAGGAGCATGCAACTTAACTTCTAGGGTAAGAACCCAACCAGATATTTTGAGATGAAAATGGAAAGTTGGTAGGAAAGAAAGACAACTTTATTGTAAACTGATCTCTTTTTGATACATAATATAAGTTAAGCCAAGCAAGAATGTTATGTTCTTGCTCAAATCGTGGTTTTTTATCCTTTCCCTAGAGCTTTCCATGTACATCATGTGTTATTTTGATAGTCATCTTCTTCTTCTTGTCTAAATGTGCATCTTTTTCATGTCCTACCATCACTTTCTTTATTTCTTGTTGAGTGTCATGTCAAAGTTTGCGTCTTGTCGAGCTTTCTCATGTAAATGTACTGTTAGATAAGTTATTTCACTTCTATAAATAAGCTCCGATTTAACTTGCACGTACATTTTTGGCAACTCCGTTGGGGATCTCTGGTTATTCTCTTTTTTTAAGGGTGTTTTCGTTAAGTTGTACATGTCGACGCCCGACCTCGATCGGAGTGGAAAACTGCCGTCGTAGGGCCTTCTTTCGACCACTCACCATGGCAACGCTCCTGCACACGCAGGGCCCATAAGAGCCCCCTTTTCTAGATTGATTGGTGCAAGTGGTTCGTGTAGAGCTTCAGGTGCTCTCTCTCTCAGTGGAGGAATGTAGGGCTCCCTTTAGAAGTGTGGCAGGATTCTTGGCCAAATTTTAAGGGAGTTACCAAAGGTAAGTGAAGTCACCACCAGTCATTGGGTGTTTCTAAGATGTGATTGGTCACCTATTTCTATTTGATTTTATTACCAATCCTAGGCTAAGAAAAAGGGCATTTTTCCTAATCGAATGTGGATGGTAAAAAACTCTTGATTCTTGAGTCCGGAAGTTTGGTTATGTGTGAGGAAGGTGTTAGGCACCCCATAACGCTTGTCAAAGGATAGTTCTTTGTTTTGATAAAACCTTAAGTTTTGGAGATTGGCAGTAAAAACATGATTTTGGCATTGGCTTTTAGGGCTTTTCATGCATGGGCGCTTTGAGATTTGGCTTTTGAATGGGTGTGGTCCCAATCTATGCTTTCTTAAGGCATTCAATCAAAGTACCAGATTTCCACGGTGAAAATCCGGCGACATGTCACCTTACTTTCGCGGCAGAAATTAGGCATCGCTTTGCCTTAGGTGAAATGGACTATGACAATCACACCGGAAGGAGCAAGCAGGTATATATATATATATATATGTACATCATGCACAAAGCTAGCACACAGAGTAGGAAAATAAATGCCTATATCCCCAGAGCATGGCCCAAAATATAGGTGCAGGAAAGTAAACAAGTGTCGCCATACTCTAGAGATGAGGAAGAATGGTACATGACATGATATACCTAATACAACCCATCTAAGAGAGAAATGAGGGAGGAAGGAAGGGGATTTAAAAGAGTACATAACCAAATGGGAAAGGCTAGACCCATAAAACTATTGAACATTGTCACTTGGTTTATATCGACATGCGTGCGTTCACGCCCTTTTTGCTTGCGCTTGGGAGACTGTGCCCTAGCTCTATACGGCCTCACTCTGTGTGTGTACATGCAAAGGTAGGAACAAGAAACCAGCAGACAAGCAATGGAAGGAAAAAGATGAAAAGGGCATGTGAAAGAGGCATAAAGCAGATAAGCATGATAGACATGGCAAGCATAGCATATGGCAGGAGACATGACGAGTCACAAGATAAACCAATAAACAAGAAAGCATGAAGGCAAACAGGCAAGCAAGCAAACAAGAAAGAAGACAAACAAGCAAAAAGGCAAACAAAAGACGGTGTCCTCGGGGGACAAATGTAGGTTTGGATCGAATGTCCACAACTTCATTGTGTTGAAGCCTGGACGACACAATAGTAAGCTAGACTCATGCATGAACATGGAAGCAAGCATATGAAGGTGCATAGAAAGCCAACGGGTGGCACAAACGAGCATGGTAAGCATATCATCGCACGGAGCAGAAAAGGGGAATGGTATGCATGTAGCAACCGGCATCATGGCGATGCGTCCTAAATGGTTACTTCCAAACAGGGCCTCACGGGCATCGGATGTAACCACACAACCACAAACCCGTTAAGGGCGTCAAGCATGGCAAAGCCTAAAACTAGAGAGGCTAACACAAGCATAAAGCATAGAAGCAAGCAAGCATAGACTTGCAAATAAGGGTGATCCAAACCCTTTTATGTGGGCCTTGGTGTATAGACGATGGCAAAGACCATAGGGTCTAGATCGGGTCCTAACCATTAGGCCAAATATAAGAAAAGGCGATAAAAGGAAGAAAAAGGGCTACAATAGCACATGGCATGACAAACAAGGTCTAGCCTAAGCACATAAACATGGCATGAAGCACGCAAGCACATAGATGATGGCATAAAGCATGTAGAGAACATCGATCTAAGCATGTAAACACGTCGATCTACATATATAAGCATGGAAATATGCATGTAGGCATGTAAATGTACATCTAAGCATGTGGATGTAAGTATAAAAGCAAGGAAGAACACAAATCCAAGCATACAAGGATCTAACCATATAGCATGGAAATAAACACATAGACACAGATCCAAGCAAGGCATAGCCAACAACATCATACAAGCATGTGAGCATGTAAGCCTAACATCATCCTAGAACAAAAAGAGGAACAAAGCATAGGAAAACATGGCACGTAGCATAAAGCATGTAGATCTAAACATATAAACATGTAAGGATGTAGATCTAAGCATGAAACATGGCATAAGTAAAAAAAAAGCAAGGAGATTGAGTCTAGAAGCACAAATAAAGCAAGCAACATGATAAAGAAAACAATAAATCATGTTATTAAGGCAAAAAGAGTAAGATAAATGCTAGAACAAGATTTAGAAAGTTAAGGGTGTGGATAATATCTAAAAAGCTACATCCACACCCCTAAACCCCAAATCCGAAGTGTAGAACCAGGGAGAAGAAGATTGGGTATAAGAACAATACCTTGTGTTTTTGGTGAAGAGAGAAGAATCAAGAGACTTTGATGTGTTTTTTTTTTTTTTTTTTTTTTTTTTTTTTTTTTTTTTTTTTTTTTTTTTTTTATGTTTGAGAGGGAGAAAAAATATGTAGAAAATGTCTAGGCAGAGAGCAGGACCCAAGGAGACTTTATTTATTTATTTATTTTTTTGGTCTGGAGGGTACCTGGGGGCCTTGTATAACCCCACCATGTTTTTTGAGGTAGCGACCCTTCAAGGGCTGCCACCTTCAAACTTCCTCAAATCGGGTTGATCTTGACACCCCTGGAAAGATCCTAACTTCTTGTTTCTAAAAAGGTATGAACTTGAAAATCCAATGGTCAAATCAAAAGTTATGGCTTTCAGAAGTTAGTGGTGCATCGATTGGTGCGTTATCCTGATTTTCATGATATCTCGGCCGTTCTAACTCCGATTTTGACCCATAAATAGTCATTGAATTGAGAATTTGATAATATTCGCAATGACATTGGTTTTAACCTATTCTGACGGCCGGATCAAAATTAGGGTTTCTGGGGCCCGTTAGGAGTCAACTAAGTCAAACTTGGTCAAAGCTACTAAAATGTTTTGAAAAGTGTTGTTTTGTGAAGATTTTGACCTTTTAACCTTTGGTCAGCCCTAGGTTGGTCAAGGGCATTTTAGTCATTTTAGCTGAAAAAGGCACTTCGGGTGCTCCAACGTCCGAATGGGTTGCACCACGTCATTCTGGATGTTCTTACGGCCCTATGGAGAGAAAGTAATATTTTTGGATTTTTGGGGGGCACGACATGCAAATTGAGAGCAGACAAAATACGGTAACAACAACACACCTTTGCTTATAGTCACTTTATCCATGCCTCCGAGAAAGAAAGTGGTTAATGGGATATTGGCTGGTGTGGATGAGAACCATTGGTCAAAACCAAGTACAGATCACATATCCATGCATTCTGAGGGAGCAGAATCTTCAGGTGGAACGGCTCATCATGAGAGTAGGTTGATGATGGCTACCATTAAAGACCTTCAACGTTCTCAAGCTGCTATGTGGGCAGAGTTTGAATCCTTATGTCAAGAGACAGTTGTACCTTACGCTCCTCAAGGTCCTCAAGGGTCCCTTTATTTAACTATGGAAGATATACATGTTATACTATTTGAAGCTAAGAAGATGGAGCTGTTTATGTTGACACCAGGCCTCCTTATCCTAAAGAAATAGCTAGGAAACCTTATCCTGCTAACTAAACACCTCTTATATTCCCTAAGTATAATGGTATAACGGGGAATGCTAGAGAGCATATTAGGCGGTATGTAGATGCGTTGATAGCTCACTCTCATGACCACGAGTTGAGGCTCAGAGAGTTTTCTAAGTCTCTAGAAGGTCGAGCTTTCACTTGGTATACCAATCTAGCATCGGAATCAGTTCTAAGCTGGAATGATTTGGCAACACAGTTCATGAAAAAGTTCTTCGCTTTGGAAGAAAAGCTCACGTTGTTAGATCTACAACATGATAAGCAAAGGATGATTGAGGGATTGTTGGAGTATATTTGTAGGTTTAGAGATCTCTCTTTGCTGTGTTATGATCTTGTAGAGGAAGAAAGGCTGGTGGATGTTTGAATATCGGCCTTACTTAGCGAATCTTCAGATCTCTAGTTTCACGAGACTTACAGAGGCTGCAAAGAGAACAAGTATGTCTGTAAGGAAGCCTTCAAAAGGTTCAACTTCACAAACTGTGAGTGCTCCTAGACAACCGTGGAGGAGAGAAAACAAGAAAGTGGAGGTTGTTATGACAGAAGAACTTAAGAAAGTGGCCAAAGGAAACAAGAGGGACAAAGGTGGTATTCCCCTTCCTTTTACCGTGTCCACTGAAGAGTTGTGTAGCATTCTAGAAGTTTGGGTGAAAGATGGTGTAGTGACGTTGCCTAAATGTAAGCACAAGCATATAGAAGAGGAAAAGCGAAATCCACTTTATTGTAGGTATCACAGGAGATGTGACCACCACACTATGGATTGCTATGCCTTGAGAAATATCTTCCATTATAGGGTAGCCAAGGAAGATTTGGTTATCAAAGCTAGGAAGAGATCTGACCCAAGAATGCGTAGGCCAAAGGTGGCAATGACTTTCTTCATAGGTCGTGAGGATCCTATAGAAGAAGAAGCAGAGAACATGGCTAGCAGTAGCTCAGCTCCGCCATCATTAGTAGATGAAGAGATGATAGTGAGAATCTAGAAGGAAGATGAAATACATTCCTTTCTTGAAGGAATAGGCCTTAGACCAATAGCTAGAAGAGAAGCAGCCCAGGCCTTGACCAAGGTGATGGAAATGAACCATGAAGTGGCCGCTGTTGAAGGGAGTTTAATGCAAGTGGCATACTAGGAAGCAAAGGACTCAGTCACTTTTTCTAATAAAGATTTAGTCAACTGAGCTATTGATGGCGATAGAACTTTATATGTTACTGCCTTTGTGAGAGCATCTTGAATCAAAAGGGCATTGGTGAACATTGGTGCGTCCACTAATATTCTACCTCTCCCAACTTTTGATGCTTTGGGAATCCCGAGAGAAAGAATTATTCTAGAGGGCAAGAATAGGAGCTCTACAGCAGAATACTCTTGGGCATGTGTCTTTGAACCTTAGGGTTAGGCCAATTCGGGCACCTACTCTCATGCATGTAATGGATGGTAATACATCTTACTACATCATCTTAGGTCATCTGTGGTTGAAGGCATATAAAGTAGTGGCTTCCACATATCATCAATATGTGAAGGCCATTTGGAGGAATAAGCAGGTAGTCATTAAGGCCACTAAGACGCCTTTTGATAGAGAAGAACTTCATTTCACTGAAGAGGCTTTATACCAAGAATACAAACCTAAAGGCAAGAATAGGATTCTTCCTTTCAATCAAGTAGAAGAGGAAGGTGATGGCGAAATGGTAGAACTAGAAAGGCCTTCCAAGATAAGAAGGGTCATCGAGCCTAATGGCCAGGTGGTATATGAATTCTGACAGTCAAGGGAAGGAGATGAGGAGGATGGCGAGCCTAATTCCCTTAATCCAACATAACAGCCAAAGGAAGTTCATACAGCTGAGGAGTTTGTGAAAGAAGCCCCTGAGTGTATGAATGATGGTGTTAAGAATGTACAAGAAGACCTTGTTGAAGTCAACCTGGGTGATGGTGAAAAAGGTGAAAAAATGGTGGAGATTAGCAAGAATCTATCAGAAAAAGAGAAAAGATAGTTGGTAGCTTTGCTGAAAGAATACAATGATGTTTTTGCTTGGAATTATCAATAAATGCCAGGTTTAAGTCCAAACTTGGTAGTGCATAAGTTAAAGGTGGATCCTAATGCCAAACCTATGAAGCAGCCGCCAAGGAAATATCGTTTAGATGTGGAAGAAAAGATAAAGCTTGAGGTGCAGAAGCTTTTGAAGGCAGGATTCATTGAAGAGATTGAATGTCCAAGCTGGTTAGCTAACATAGTTCCAGTAAAGAAGAAAAACGGTCAGATAACGATCTGTAGATTTTTAGAATATCAATAAAGTCTGCCAAAATGATGAGTTCCTACTTCCTAATGTTGATATCCTGGTAGATGTAGCGGTTGCACACAAGCATTTATTTATTTATTTTATGGATGGTTATCGTGGGTATAATCAAATTCTTATGGATCCAGTAGATGCTCCGAAAACTGCTTTCAGGACACCTTTTGGAAACTAATTCTATAGGGTGATTCCTTTTGGATTGAAGAATGCTGATGCAATATACCAAAGAACTATGACTTTGATCTTTGGAGACATGCTTCATAAGGAGGTGGAGGATTACATCAATGATCTTGTGGCGAGGGCAAAGAATTATGTTGAACATTTGATGCATCTAAGACAGGTCTTTGAAAGATGCAGGGAGCACAACTTGAGGATGAATTCCTCTAAGTGTGCCTTTAGGGCATCTTCAAGGAAGTTCTTAGGATTTCTTGTTCATCATAGGGAAATTGATTTAGACCCTATGAAGTCTGAAGTAATAACTACCTTTAGTCCTCCTATAACTCTAAAAGAGTTAAGAAGTTTTGTGGGAAAGGTTTCTTATTTGAGGAGATTCATTTCAAGCTTAGCTGAGATTTTAAAGCCTCTTATGGAGCAGACAAAGAAATGAGTAACCTTTGTATGGTGTGATCAATGCCAGAAATCATTTAAATTGTAGGCATGTCATAAATAATTAAATTGTTTAATTATATGAGACTATTTATAAATGAACTAATGGGACATTATCATAGCTCTTGAGATGCATTGTATGTGATTTAGTCACAAAAGATATAAATCACAAATTCCTTGTAAACTCAAAACATATTTCGTAGTCGGTGATGGAATTGGACATTTTATCTGCAAAGACTATAACACGTCAACTAAGATGATTTGTCTTGATCATAGAAGTGGAGACTTCTAGTTGATGTGTCTTAAGAGTTAAGACATATTGAACTAGACCGCTGTGAGATTAATTATTCAATCAACAACTGTCAACTGAATAATTAATCTCACGACTTCTAATTTCATAGATTCTCAATCCTGAAAGGATAGTGAACCTGATCATGAAATGTAGGTTACTTTGAAATATCAGGAGTGAGATCTAATATTCACGTTTGAAACCTTCGTACGTTGGGTAATCACACATAGTGTTGAGGGAACACTTATTCTAAAAATGGAATCCATAATCTATTTTTATAGAGACACGAAATATCCCCTTGAGATAAGTTTAATGGGAACTGGTTATTCAGGATGCTCACTTTAGTAAGGAGTTACTAAAGCTTATATATATTGAAATGGATTTCAATAAATGTGAATAACTAAAAGATTAAACCAGGTACTCAAGGATAAAATAATTGTTTACAAAGTGACAATTCCTTATGACTTTGTTCACTATGGATATTTCATGGAGGGATTAAATGATATCATTAGAGTCTTGGGATATAATTTATTAATAAAGCCTAGAGTGTAATTATATTTATATAGTAGTATTAAATATAATTAATGGTAACTTTGGACTTTTCAAGAATTGACAGAAAGGCCCAAGACCTATTGGAACTAGAGTCTTATTTGTTCCCTTTGGTCCCATCTTAAGCCACAAACTAAAGCCCAATTAGGTAGGCCCCAAAAGGCTAACCCAATTAGATAATCAGTTTTTATTTAATAAGAGTTATTAAATAAAGTAACTACCAAGATAGTTAGTATGTACATATTTTGAAAAGAAAAGAAAACAGTTTTTCTTTACAAGGAGAAGAAGAAGGATTTTTCTTTGAGAATCTACGTACAAAAGATTGATTGAGAGACCAGACTTCTTGGGCACCATGTGGAATTGAGATAAAGATTAAAGGTATTCTTAAGTCTTGGTTTTGAACTTCACAGCATTAAGGTACACTTTCTATTCTTTGTTCTAGAATTCAAGATTGCACATTATCTCTCATGAATGAAGTAGATCCGTGATTGTTGCCTCCATTGTATATATTGTATGAGATGCAAAACCAGATTTTCCAACAATTGGTATCAGAGCGGTCTTCAATGTCATGCTTGAATAACATGTGATTGAGTTTTTAGAATAAAAAAAAAATAGTTCTCTTAGTGATTTAATTTTCTGCAGTAAAATTTCTACATAATTTTGTTTTAGATTTATGGTGCCGTGTCATGATTTTTAATATTCATGCTTTAATGGTGTCGTATTCATGGAGTTTGTATGTATCAAGTGATTAACTTGAAACCAAAAGCATCAAAGTAATAGAAATTCAAAGCTTTCCTCTCTTTCCTTTTCTTAGCAACCAATCAGACAGAAGAAAATATAATGAAAATTTAAAATAGGAACTCCTCATTAAAACACAGACATACTAGCCTTTTCCAGCAGTATCTTTGAGCTGCTTCAACTAATGTCTACACTCTATGCCATTGCCTTTATATATAGACTCAAAAATTAGCACAACCAAGAAATGTAGAAGTCATAGAATCTACAATCAAACATACAAGTTCAAGAGTTCATTATGCTCAAACTGTAACTTAGGAGCTAACCAAAGCCAAAGAGCAGTTCCAGTAAGAACATTAGTATCAAACATTTTCAACATTGCCTGATTAGAGTCCATTCGAAAGGTTGATTAGTCATCTGAAGCATAAACCCTTACCAATCTCACAGTCTTCTCATTAGCCATTAATTGCTGATCGGCAAAAATGAGTCATTTCCCCCTTAAAAAGCTCTGATAGTAGTGGGTGTCAAAACTTGCCCTAGATAATATCGAAGATAACAATGCCTGCAAATATGATATCCCTACTGCAGACTTGATAGGCCAAAAACATATTGACCCCTTGTGATGAATTAATTGATTAATTAGCCAAGTTTATTAATTAATCAAATTACCATGTAAAGGCGTGGTAACACAAAAAAATCACCAATTAAACTAAGTATGCAACGGAAAATAAATTGAAATGGTGATTTATTTATAAATGGAGAAAACCTACACGGCAAAAATCCCACAGGGTGATTTTAAGGTCACCACTCTCGAGAATCCACTATTATCACAACAAGCGGTTACAAATAAAGGAATCACAGTATCTTATACCAACCTACAGTTGAACCATTACTCTAATACCTAATTGGACTTGTTCTATATTGATAATCTCTCCATGTAATGCACGACTCCCAGTACGTGACTAACCAATTGCACGGATCTCAGTACGTAACTTCAATTACCAACTAGAGAAGGTTGTTGGTTGCAAAGTTCTTCAGTTCATCCAGATGATGAAGATCAAGAAGATGTTTGGTCACAAAACCCTACGGTGTACAAACACAGTAGTTTCTTCATAAGAAAGATGAACTAAGGCAAATTCTATCTCCAGTCACATTTTGCACGAATAAACTTATCGCAACACTTGTGCAACTTGTGTCACCTTTGATGACCTTTAAAATAATCCTTTTATATGTCTAGGGTTATAAGAAAAGAAAGCCCAAACATACAATCATGGATTGGATGAAAAACAGTCCTGAAAAACTAAACTTCATAAATCTTGACAGATACCTTATCTGTCGAGTTGCTACCAAGCCACAGGTTAGAACAGCTTTTCAAGGCTTGATAGATGCTAGCTGTCGAGCTTTAATGAACAGAACTTTTCACACTTGAATCTTGGACAGACTTGTATGGCTTTAACACTTGAACTTGAAATAAGGTTTCTTGAAGTATCAAACATATCCTAAATCTACCCAATTACAAGTAAAGTGCATTTTGTCAAAGGAATAGCCAATTACATAAAATAGTGACATATGTTCCTAACACGTGAAACACATATGTCCTAACAATCTCCTTCTTTGGCAATCCGTGACAAAACCACAGCAAACAAATGAACATACGAGAGAAGTCATAAATCACTCAACCCATATTCACTTGTTAAATATAATAAAATCTATCTTAACACAAACTCTCGAAAAACTTTGCAAGAAGAGAGTTTGTGGCAAGTAGACTTTGACAACCTATATTTCTGAAACACTTTAAACAAAACTCATTATGGCATCTTAGTGTGAAACAGAAATAATAGATCGCATACAAGATATAAGAATCATATATATAAAAAAAGAAAAGAAACAACACATGCAAGGATAGGTGAAAGAACATACATCAATATATAAAGAATATAAGTACAATGTATGTCAAAATGGTCACAAGACCCATGTACAAGATATAAATGTATCTAAAGTAGAAAGAAAAGAAAAAAATACATGAAATCCTCACTACATCCCTCAATATAGACATTCCCCCTAACAAAAATCTCCTATACTAACTCTCCCCCTAACTATGACAACTCTCATAATCAAAACTACTCACCTTTTTTGTCACGAGTAACAAAGGGTAAGAGTGTTAAGTAGATATCTCATTAGTACTAGAAAAGCTAGCGTCTCCATCATCCTCATCATCAGAAGTAGTAGCACCATCATCATCATCCTCATCTTTAGAAGCCTTTAGAGTAGGTGGAGGAGAAGCAATGAAGCCACCCATGACTGCTTGCTATCGTGCAATACGACCAACACGGGTGTTCACCTGACACAACTCATCACTATGAGTGTCGAGGCAAGCATCCATGCGCTGAAGTTGCACCATGATGTCCCCGAGAGTCACACCGTTCAAAGAAGAAGAGGGAGTAGATGTGGATGAAGCCGAAGGAATTGCTAACCCAGACCGCCTCGATCGAAACTGTGCCTTGCTCCATTTAACAATAGTGGCATCTATAGCACCCATGACAGGGAAGTGGTCGAGCATAGGAAAGGAAATAGAAAAATGGTGAAAAATCCTCGTGATAGCTTAAGGGAAGATGAGCTTATCACGGGTCGCTGAATCCTTATACACATCTATGATAGAAAGAATGAAATAAGAGGGAAAATCTATACTAAGATACTTAAGAAGGGAAAGCAAAAACTGAGCATAGGGCTTTGTGATAGAGTTATAGTAAGATAAGGGATGAAGAACAAAAGCCATAACCATGTTTAAAAACCGAGGGCCTTTAGCAAAGCCCTAACAGTAAGTGAACTGACGCTCACTCCAAATAGAAGGGTGCTTACAGAAAGCAAAAATAAGCTCGTCTTTAGACACTATCTTAAGACGATCACAGCCAGGGTAGTCAGGATGCTCTAACCTAGGGATAAAAAGCAACTTAAGAGCTCGATAGATAAGGCAGGTATCAAAAGGTGTCGAGGAGGTGTCGAGATTGCTTAAAAAAAGTTTTTCAAAGAAGAGAAAAACACAGACATGAATGCAATCAAACATGCAACTCAACCAAGGATCTAAACAAAATTTTGAACTTTCAAAATCATCTCTCAATAATAAAAAAGTTAAGCACATAGATCCCAAAAACACACACACACACACACACACACACACACACACACACTAAACAAGTCTAACCAATTTTATGTTTCAAAAATAAGTCAAGATAGTTTAGTGAACATACATTAACACATGTAAACCTTGTGATGGCCAAATCACATTGTACCTGCACATGTATCAAGAGTAGCAAAGAATATTGCGTGTTGTGTGTGAAAAACATCGCAAGATTGCATAAGTGTATACATATTATGACGATTTGAGAAATGAGAAAATCACTTTAACTCACACACAATCATAACTGTTTGATGGGGACTATCACCTTCGAGGTACATCCTATAACTTCAACATCTCCTAGAATATATGCTTGCAATCATATATAAAGCATTTTGATCTTTTTGTTTTTTATTTTTCTTTACATATTTTTCTTTTAATAAGCATATCATGCATGGGCATATAAGAGAAAGAAAAGAAATACCCAATGATGTTAAGCATTTTACATTCCAATTTTGCTATACCGAAGCATACAAATGTCATTGACATTGCACTTTTGCTATGCTAAAGCATACAAATGCTATTTCATGATTGGCAGGTAACAGTGGTGAGATTGTTATTTATGCCTTTCTCTTAGGATTTTTTAGTCCTTCTTGTCAAAAAGAGTGATACAAGTGTTAAGTACAAGAGATCACTTAACCTTACTCATCACAAACACGAGCCACAAAACTCACTTGCTTAGTTGTGCATAGAGATGTTCATCTAAGTTACAAAAGATATAAAGTTTAGAAAATTTTTTTTCAATGGTCATTCAAGGTACACAAGTACCAATGTACACAAAACACACTATTTTTGTATTTTTTTTTTCAAATTTTTATTTTTATTTTTATACAAAATACAGAACAAAGAAAAAACTGAAAACAAAACCAAATAAAAACATGTTAAACAAAACAAAGCAAAGCATAAAACTAGACTGTCTCAAAATAGTAAAGCAAAACACACAAGTAATACAAGGCAAAAATAAGAAAGGGAGAGAGAGAAGAAGTGACAGAATCACTTGGAGCCCTTTTCCTTCCACACCTTGGAAGAACTTTTTCATCTAGCAAATCCTTTACTTGGTGGTGAGGGAGAAGATTTAAAATCGTTCAAGTTCGAAAGGAGCATGAGGGCTTTGAGAAGATCTCCAAGAGGAGCGAAAGAGGATGGAAACTGATTCTGGTTTCCCAATGCGATTATGTCGTTGCTCTGTTGAGTGGCTAACCACTTATATCAATTAGGTCGAGTATGACCCGCTGCTTCACATTGATGACAGAGATGCTACTTCTTCTTTTTAGGCTTTTGAGAGTTAGTCTTCTTAGCCCTAGGGTTTTTAGTCTCATTCTTAGTAAGTTTAGGGGGTGCTCCTAAGATAGGCTTACCCTTATCTATGTTCTCACTAACTAATTCATTTTTAACTTCATTGTTCTCTGTTTCAACATTATTAGTAGGAGGAACAAAAATAGTAGTACTAGTAGAAGCAATACTAGGAGAAGAGAAATCATACCCTAAACTGGTTTGATCGGAAGTAGATTTCTAAAGACTGAGCATTTCATCAAGCTTAGCGCTTGAGGTCCTTTCCAGTTGAGCTCTGACTTGGAACAGTTTTGTCTCAAGCTTCTTGATCTTCTTAGCCAAGAAGTTATTCTCAAACCTTAATGCTCCAATAGTCTGAATGGCTTCATCAAACTTTGTGGAAAGCTCTTTATGCTCAAGCTCCACATCACTAAGCTTCTTAGTGGTCAACCTATACAACTTCTCATGCTTTTCTAAGACCTTGTATAACTTTGCATAGGCTGTGTGGATGTCATCTTGTTCATCCATCTTCTTAAACTTGGACTCCACCAATTCCTCTTCTCCATCCACATCTTCAACAATCCCCTCAGTAGGATTGACAGTGGTAGGGAAGGCATTCAGGATTCCGTTATCCTTATTATTAGAATCATATTCAAGCTCGATGTCAATCAATGTAGCAGCAAGTGCCTTGCTCTTTCCAATGGTCTTGAGATATGTGGGGCACTCTTGTTTCATGTGACTGAAGCCTTGACACCCAAAGCACTTTGGTCCTGAGGGAACAGTGTACTGACCGTCATCCCAAGCATCATTCTTCCCTTTATCTTGGCTTTTGAACTGTAAGGAGCTATATTGCTTACGGTCTTTGTCGGAGCCCTTCCCATTGGCATTCTTCATGAACTTCTTGAATTACCTTGTAATGTAGGACTTCATCTTAGAATCTTCATCGTCTGAAGACTCATTAGTATCACTGCTCTTGGCCTTTAATGCCATGCTCTTGCCCTTACCCGACTTATCAATTCTCGTTAAACCTAATTCATAGGTCTACAGATTACCAACCAGCTCTGTCAAATGAATCTTGTCAATGTCCTTTGATTCCTCGATTGTAGTGATCTTGGCATGGAATCTCTCGAGTAGAGATCTGAGCACCATTCTTACAATCTTTGGTTCAGGAATGGTTTCCTTAAGATTAAAAGCTGAGTTCACTATGTCTTTGAGCTTTGCATAGAACTCACCAAATGACTCATCCTCCTCCATCTTGATCTCTTCGAAGCTAGTTGTGAGCCTTTGAAGCTTCGAGTCCTTAAAAGCATTTGTTCCCTCATAGGTTGTCTAGAGAATGGTCCATGCTTTCTTCGCAGTTTTAGTGGAGGATATTTTCTTGAACTCCTCATTGGTGACTGCACTAAATAAGGCATTCAATGCTCTGCTGTTGAAATTTGCCGCATTGATCTTAGTATCGTCCTAATCGGCCGGTGCTTCCATCGGCATGGTCCAGCTTATCTCCATAGCGTGCCACACTTTCTCATTTGGAGACTGCAAGAAAGCTCTTATGTATATTTTCCAGTATGTATAGTTCGTACCATCAAATAAATGAGGTATAATAAGAGACTGTCCTCTATCCATGAAAAACAGGGGTCAATGGATCACACAGCAAAGATTAACCCTAATTAGAGTGTCCCTGCTCTGATATTACTTGATAGGCCAAAAACATATTGACCCCTTATGATGAATTAATTTATTAATTAGCCAAGTTTATTAATTAATATAATTAACATGCAAACATGTGGTAGCACAAATAAATCACCAATTAAACTAAGTATGCAGCGGAAAACAAATTAACACAGTGATTTGTTTACGAATGGGAAAAACCTACATAGCAAAAACTCTACCGGGTGATTTTAAGGTCACCACTCCCGAGAATTTACTATTATCACAACAAGTGGTTATAAGTAAAGGAATCTCAGTACCTTATACCAATCTACAGTTGAACCTTTACCCCAATGCCCAATTGGACTTATTCAGTAGTGACAATCTCTCTTTGTAATGCACGGCTCCCAGTACGTGACTAACCAATTACGCAGATCCCAGTACATGACTTCAATTACCAACTAGAAAAGATTGTTAGCTGCAAAGTTCTTCAGTTCATCCAGACGATGAAGATTAAGAAGATGCTTAGTCACAAAACCCTACGGTGTACAAACATAGCAGCTTTTTCACAAGAAAGATGAACTAGGGCAAATTTTGTCTTCGGTCACAATTTGCATGAACAAACTTTGCTCAACACTTGTGCAACTTGTGTCACCTTTGACGGCCCTTAAAATAATCATTTTATATGTTTAGGGTTATGAGAAAAGAAAGCCCAAACATACAATCATGGATTGGATGAAAAATAGTCCTGAAAAATTGAACTTCATAAATCTCGACAAATACCCTATCTGTCGAGCTGCTGCCAAGCCATGGGCTAGAACAGCTCTTCAAAGCTCGATAGATGCTAGCTATCGGGCTTTAATGAACAACACTTTTCACACTTGAATCTTGGTGAACAGCACTTTTCACACTTGAATCTTGGACAGACTTGCATGGCTTTAACATTTGAACTTAAAACAAGGTTTCTTGAAGCATCAAACATATCCTAGATCTACTCAATTATAAGTCAAGTGCATTTTGTCAAAGAATTAGTCAATTACATAAAATAGTGACATATGTTCCTAACACATGAAACACATATGTCCTAACAAGACTCACTCATTTCAAATTAAGCCATGGATGAAGAAGAAGAAGGCTGAGTGGTGGTCCTATTACTGTCTTGGACCTCATTCTCATCTCAGCAAGGACATTAGGAGCTATAGTTGGATCTAGCCAACCTATCCCCTTGGAGTCAGAGAGGCATTTCTGTATGAATTGATAGCCAATCTTCCCAATGTTGTGCGCATCTTTAGATGATCAAGAAACTGATACAAACCAAATAACTTTCTAAACCTTTAAGTTGAGGTATTTTGTCTTCTTCTCCCCCCCCGGGGTGCTCGAAATGAGAAAAGGAAAAACGTGGGTATGTTCCTAGAAGACTGACTGTTTCTCTTTCATCAAAACCTCTTAAGGGCAAAAAGGTGAAGTTTCTGTTATATTATCATCTGGTCATGGAATTTCAACCAGTGCTTCTCTATATGAATGAACGTTGTTTCATAAAAAAAAAAAATAAAAAAAAAATAAATAAATAAAAAAACATTAAAACATTAAACGATTATCCTATATAGCTGTTTCACTAAGAATAGAAATTTCAAAATTTTTTTAGCATAAACTTCAAAAAATCAACATCAAGTTAGAAAAGAAGTCCAAACTTCTCAGAATAAACTTCAAAAGTCAATATCAAGTTAGAAAAGCCTAGACTTCTTAGAATTTATTTATTTTCCTAACAAATATGGACCTGTGGGACCTTATTTAACAAAAAGAACATGACTCTTTTAATTTCATTATTAAGACTAACATGGTGACTTTCAACTTCAAGGTCCAGTTACACATCCATACCATCAAAGACATAGGATTGGATCTGTGCTCTGGTGTGGCTGACAAGGCTCGGTATTGAATAGAAGTAACAACAATAACAAACACATTATCCTGAAAATATATATAGATCAGAAATTTAAGCATATAAAATAGTTTAAAACAAAATGATAGTGCTTAGCCTAAAATATTTGTGCTTTACTGCTTTAAACTCAAAAAATAAAAATAAAATATTCGAGATTAATTCTGCAGTCACTCTTGATTTGACAACAATTAAGCAAAACACATCTTCAGACAAACATTTCTTGCAAATCAGTATGATACTAATTCTTTCCAATCAATTTTGGGTTCCCTTGCTTCAAACCTAGAAAAGAAGAACTGACATTTATACTAGACAAATTGATTGTTTTGCTCTATCTGATTGCTACAGAACAGAAAAATTATTGTAAATTGAAAATTTAAAATGTTACCTTTGTCTTCCCATATAATTTCCAAATTATATGATTCTTTTTTTCACACTAATACTAATTCAAAAAAATTAAGTCCATCTAAGACCCAATGACACTATGTGGCTATCACACGAACAATAGTTTACAAGCATTTTCCAACTAAATTCCTAACAAGAAAAAGAAATGAGAAATTAAGGCAAATATATATATATATATATATGCAACAAACCTTTTGTCTTTGTTTCACATCAAACATCCAGCTGCTGCACATATAACGAAAGGTGACCAGCTAACTGCTGTCCCAAAACCCAAGGCAAACAATGGCATCCAGGCTCAAGCACACCATCAAACTTCACAGGAGTTGTTCTTCATTGTCAGTTTAACAATATTTGGAAAAAGAAAAGTATTTCTCTTTTTTTTTTTCTTTTTTTTTTCTTTTTTTAATTTTGACCGGAAAAAAACCATAATCAAAAAGTGCCTGAAACATGTAGTTGGCTAATTAAAGGTGACTAACAATTTTAGGAAACGAAAACAGCAAAAATGGAAAGTATCTCAATTCTTTAACTTTCTAAGCTTTCCCCAAAACTAATATGTAAAGACTCCTCTTGACATATAAAAATGTAAAGAGGTACTGACTCTTTTAAAGTCTGTTTCTTACATTTTACTCAAGTTTCATTCAAGAATCATTATCCACAACCAATCATCAAATCCTAAGCCTGAAACTGTTGCTAAAACCCTTAGGTGAAAGGACTTCTGATATTAACAAAAATACCTTAAAAGAGAGAGAGAGTAGGAATATTAAGGATCAAGAACAGACCTGCATAATGCCATCTCTGGACAATATGAGCGCATGTAACTACCCCGAGACAAAAGCCATTTCAAGCTCCTCCTTAATGAAATCAATTTTGTCAAAATCCTTTTAAGGTCTGAAATAGTTTTTATTACTACTAGCCACAGACCCACGTGATGCGTGGGAATATAAATATTACGTAATGATGTGTAATATATAAAAAAAAATAACAATTACTTCAAGTATTGTCTATCCCAAGCCAAATACTTAAAAATGAACAGACCTATATAAGACCCACAACACAAAAGAGGTAGTAATAAAAAGGGGGAAAAACCAGCAATCAAAAGAAACAATACTATTAATCTAATCCTTACATTAAGTTTTAAGTAATAGACATCAGTTGTGAATTTAAATTTGTGCCAAGGAACTGCATAAATCAAATTATTTGCATCAAGGGGTTTGTTGATTTTTTGTGTTTTCTTTTTCTAGCAACAGATTCCAAACCCGAAGAAGTACATTCTTGAAAGTGGGAAACTTTTACACCCACCTAATTAGGAGAGAAGATTGTAGAAGCCGAAAGGTCCATGGGACAATTAAGTGACATCCTAAAAAATCCACATACAACAGCTATGAGACATGGTGGAAAATAGAAAACCCCCCCACCTTTGCCCAAACATGTTTGCAGAATGTCAATGATACACACAATATTTTCCTAAACCCATGTATATGAACTATATGACAAAGTGAAAAGATAAAACATGCATCATTTCTCAAAACATGTCTGAAGAAAATACAAAATTAATTGAATCACCTGAAACAGGAATTCAATCATATAAACAGAGAAACAGGTACATAGCTAGCTATGTTCATATATGTTAATTATGCAGGAAAAAACTCACAAACTTCATGTGGAGATACAGAGGGAAAAACTGCAAATATGTTCACCTACAAATATCATAATGATCAAAATGAATAAAATCCATTATACAAAATTTAACATTTAAATAATTAAATAAATAAATAAAGGAAGAAGGTATGGTATGTGTTTAAAAAATGAAAGTACCTGGAGTCCGTGTGAATTAAAATCAGAAAGAATATGAAAAACATAAAAGTGGTGTGTGCGCTGTAATTCTTCTCAAGCTATGAAAAATTACAGTCTGTATCCCTCTCTATTCCTCTATCAATTATTTTCTCTGATTTCCCTCTTTTATTCTTTCAATTCTCTTCGAGGTCAGGCTACCTCGAATTAGCCATAAACTCTTGAATTAGGATCTTAACTATGGGGTCTTTAAAGGACAACTACAGAACACTAAGGTAGTTGTCCTGAACCTAGACATTCCAAAACTCATGACCTTAGTAGAAGGGATACACCCAAAAAAAAAAAAAATGGAAAAAGAAATTTCAATCACTAAACTATTATATACAAATATAAGAGTATGGCCTTGAACTTCAAGTAATCATAGTTAGAGGTGGGAGGTGTTTAGGCCATTCCAAATTGAAATAGCTAAAAGAGGATCTCTCTGCCAGTTATAGAAAGGGTACAACTTATTTCTCTATTTTCTTCTTGAATATTCCATTCTTATATGTTAAAGAAAAGAGAAAAATTATTGAGCTGCAGCCTAGAAGAGCTTAAGCATATACAGTTCTGCTTCTGTATAACTTTAAAGACACTGAGACAAATAAATAAAATGAAACTGAGTTAGCATGAAGCTAGGTCCCACCATTAGATTTTCCCAAAAATACAAAATTAATTGAATCACCCAAAACAGGAATTCAATCATGTAAAGAGAGAAATAGGTACATAGCTAGCTATGTTCATATATGTTAATTATGCAGAAAAAAACTCACAAACTTCATGTGGCGAAGAAGAGGGAAAAAAAAATTAGCAACTGCAAAGATGTTCACCTGCAAATATCATAATGATCAAAATAAATAAAACCCATTATACAAATTTTAACATTTAAATAAATACATAAAAAAGCAAGCAAGTCCGACAGTATATCTGGACCATCTGCAGCACTGGAGAAGAAAGAACTCATGCTACGAGATACAACAATAACAGATGATAACAAATATAAGGCCCCCAACTAAGTGCACAATACCTGTCAAGGGACACATCATAAGTAGACTTAGTATCACATTTTTTGCCCATCCCATAACCGATTTTAATAGCATCTTCCAAGGCAATTTGTCTACTTACAAATATTGGTGCCTACACAAAGCAAATTTTAAACTGATTATAGAAGCTTTAAAGAAACATTCATGACACACACACACACACACACACACTTAAACAACAGCCAATTAAAATTATATATATATATATATATATATAAAAAACCACCAATTGAAAACTCCATTCACATCAAAGTAACTTCAAATGTCTTGAACTTGAAAGTCTGAATTTCATTATTGTGCAAAATTGACTTGTACCAAATGCAATGCTAATCTGTGGAAAATATATACCTTGCATCTATTTGCCACATTTATGGCATTTGAGGAACGTGCATCCACACTTAGAATGTCATTTTTCCCAAGCTACAGATAAAAATGCCTTGATGTAACATAAAACTGAATTGAACATAATCAAGGCATACTAATCGTAAATTTCTAATCACCTTGCTAAAATATAGTCTGGC
The DNA here is from genome assembly GCF_002906115.3 of Quercus suber. Taxonomy (NCBI): domain Eukaryota; kingdom Viridiplantae; phylum Streptophyta; class Magnoliopsida; order Fagales; family Fagaceae; genus Quercus; species Quercus suber. The sequence continues at coordinate 1,053,283 of NW_027069496.1, read as the reverse complement.
AAAGTAAAGTATTAACGACTCTTTCTGTAATTCTCACCATCGTAACCTGAAATCAAAAGGGGAAAAGAAGAAAGAGAAAACTTTAAAATAATTGAATAGATTTATACCCCAATTTTCATATAAAAAAGGACTTAATAACACAGATGTGCAGTGATATTAAGCCAGAAATTGAGAGACATACACCCAGTCATATTCACACCTTGGACCTTATAAGTTCTTTTTGGATTAGCAAACTAACCGAAGTTTGCAATATTTGTTCTATTATTGAGATCCAGTGTTACATTGTGGGAGCATATTAGCACTCCATCTCAACTGCCGGAGGATGTCTGTTTCTATGAAATTTGCCCCCTCTTCAATACCTTTCACCTAGTGTTGTGTTCAAGTTTTAAAGGTCTGAAGTGAATCATCAAATATACTGTTTTAGAAAGCCAAAGGTCTGAAGTTTTGAAACTGTCTTTGGAAGAGAGAGAGGTTCGCATTAGCTAACTGAAGGGCTGAAGTTTTGAAACCGTGGAACATCGATAGAGCAAAATAGGGGATACAGACAGGGTTGGTGTTATAGAGTAAAGGCTATTAAGAATGGGTTTGGGCGTTATGGTGTACAGCATTTTGATAGTCCTCTGATAGAATGTGGGGAAGGGGAAGGAACACGGTTTGCGTGAGAAATCTGCCATTAGAAGGTGGGGAAAGGGGAAGGAACACGTTTTGCATGAGAAACAAAAGGGAAGGAAATCCAAGAAGTTGTAACCGTGATTTTCAAAGGGTTTTCGGTTGAGAAGGCTTGGGTTTGGGCTTTTATGTTAGAAATAAATTTAGAAGAAATGGGCTGGTGGAATTAAATTTATAGGATGTGGGCTTTATAGTAGAGATAGGCTGAAAATAATTTTAATTTTATTAGTATTTTAAAATTGTAGGATAANTATTACTTATATAAATTACTGTTGTCCAAAAGGATGGAAGCATCACAGTCTAGATCAAGAAAACCCACAAAACATTGAGGCCAACAAATTAAACTTAAAACTAAATGGCAGGATTAAATTGGAATAATGAATTGATACTCCCAAAAATCAGAAAACATATTTTATTATCTGATTGTGGAAGGTCGGCCAGTGCTCTAAAATATGAATGACTCCATCCTGTTAAAGAGATAGAAAGGGCCACCAGCCTGTGATGTTAAATATAGAAGTTTACATCATAACACTCCAATAAAAAGAGTTACTAAGAGCTGCTCTTTATTTCCAGTTTAACTGAATTTGGAATAAGAAAAGTATTTCCCTTTTCTTTTTTTTTTTTTTTTTTTTTTTTTTTTGTGTGGATATTTTAGGCCTGAAAAATTATAACCAAAAAGTTCCTGAAACAACTAGTAAAGTTTTATGCAACAATTTGTGGAAACAAAAAACAGCAAAAATCACTAGGAACATATTTTCAATTCATTAAGTTTCTAAGCTTTCCCCACAATCAATATGTAATTTAGAGACTTATTGATAGAGTCCTCAACATATAAAAAAGTAATGAAAATGCCAACTCTTTTAAAATCTATTTCTTGCATTTTCCCCAAGTTTCATTTAAGCATCATTATCCACAATCAATCATCAAATCCTAAACCATAAGCTGTTGCTAAAAGGACCCTTAATATTGATAAAAAATATCTTAAAGAGAGAGAGAGAGAGCATATGAAAATTCAAGATAGAGAACAGACCAGCATAATGCCATCTCTAGTGGCAATGGAGACAATATTAGCACATGAAAGAACCCCCCAGCCAAGCCTTTTCAAACTCCTTGATGAAATCAAGTTTATCAACAACTCTCAAGGTATGATTGGGTATGGAATGATTTTTATAACCATTGTTGTCATCCAAAGGGACCAAAGCATCACAGCCATGTTTAATATTTTAATAAAATAAACTTCATACGCATACTAAGAATCACACTACACATAAGAATAGCAAACAAAAATTCACAAAGCCAACATAATTCAGAATCAAAAGTCACTTCCTGGGGCCATATATTAGGCTACATAAAACAAATAAAACACCCACATCAGAAAACATAAAGCAACAAATGTACATAAACCCACCCTAATAATGAAACTCTACAAGAAACATGATTGAAATAAAAGGTATCTAATTGAAAATATAGAGGAAATAAAAGGTAGCACTAGAGTAATTAACACCACCCTAAAAAAAAAATAAAAAAATAAAAAAAAAAAAAAAAAAAAAAAAAAAAAAACCTCTCTTCATTCAATCCAACCAACATGATCTTTAATATGTAAAATGAAGGTAATATTACAAGGATGTAATAATAATAATTGAAATATATATTAGAATATGACCTGATTATTTGACGCTGCAACTAAGCAGTGAATTTGCCCCTTTAAAGAAATATCGTTGACCAAGATGTAGTTAGACTTGAAACAGAATATAGAAATTTCTTCTCACACCAGAGCATAAAGTGGGGTCATTGAATGAAGTTTAACCTAAATAAAGAATTGAAAAGTGGTGGTTACATAGTAGTAGCCTATGTACTCTCCTGTATGGCTATACCTCAAACATAGAAGCTTTTTTTCTTTTTTTTTAATAGGAAGCATAGAAGCTTATGCACCCAGTAACACTAGTAATAAGCCTCACATTAACACAAGTACAGCCATTCCTAACTAACATAAAGGAAATTAAAAATTAACAATCTTCTTAAAAATATAATGACAGTTTTAAGGAACCAAAATAATTATGAAATAGATTATTTTCAAATTTATTAGTATATAAGAATATACCTTGAATTAGTATCTGCATCCAGCAAATTCTTCTTCAATGAGTTTGTCCATGAGCATTCTTTTTGGATCTTCGTACCTTGTTATGTCTTCCTCCATAAACAATATTCACAAGCCATTTCGGTTTCCCACTTGAGAACACAAGATAAACCAAACCCAATCCAAACATGAATCCACAACTGTACCCCAACAATACAACTTTCCAATGAAACCCATTTTCAAATTTGTAATCATCTTCTTGAGTGGTTGATGATGGCAATAATTGTTGTCCCTCATCATTGCCACAAGCTTTTGTCATTGGAAATCCACATAACCCCAACTTCCTATTGTAAGAATCATTTGTAAAGGTATTGAACTGTTTACCTTGAGGTATCAACCCAAAAAGATAGTTTTCTGATAGGTTTAAAACTGCCAATGATGTGAAATCTACCAATTGTAAAGGAATTTCACCTATGAGCTTGTTTAAGGAGAGATCTAACCATTCGAGATTGGTTAATTTTCCCAACGATGGAGGCATACAACCTGTAAGATTATTGTGTGGAAAATTAAGCCCTTAAGTGATTGAAGCTCTCCAATTTCCTTTGAATTATTGTTGGAGAAATCAATGGTTGTGAATAGACTTTGGATTTTCACCAAATCAATAAAAAAACCTTTCATCACCACTATCACAGAATCTTGATAATAACTATCACCCATATATTTCATTTACCTTTGTCCATGTTCGAATTCATCATGGCTTTTAAATATTTGAAAAATTTTGTTGGCAAAAGCCCATGGAACTCATTGTGAGAGAGGTCTATGATTCGCAAATTAGGGAATGGGAATTTGGTCTTGGGGTTGCCTAAGGCACTATGAAAGTTGTTTGATACCAAGATAAGAACCTGCAACTCTGGAAGAGTTTCCAACCAACTAGGGAAGGTGCTATTAATCTTGTTGTTACCAAAAACCCTTTCATCACCACTGTCACAGAATCTTGATAATAACTATCACCCATATATTTCACTTTACCTTTGTTCGTGTTCGCATTCATCATGGCTTTTAAATATTTGAAAATTTTTGTTGGCAAAAGCCCATGGACCTCATTGTGAGAGAGGTCTATGATTCGCAAATCAAGGAATGAGAATTTGGTCTTGGGGTTGCCTAAGGCACTATGAAAGTTTTTTGATTGCAAGATAAGAACCTGCAACTCTAGAAGAGTTTCCAACCAACTAGAGAAGGTGCTATTAATCTTGTTGTTACCAAAATCTAGAGTTTCCAACTTTCTACAATGGACCAATGATTGTGGTAATGACCCTTCCAATTGGTTGCCATTGAGTTTAATACTTCTCAAGTAATAGCCCTTTGCAAATGTTGAGGGGATAGTACCATGAAGATTGTTACTTTGCAAATCCAAATCTATGAGATGATTAATTAAGTTCCCCAAACATGGAGGAATCATGTTACTCAAGTGATTATAAGACAAATCAAGGTATTGGAGGGAACTGAGATTGCAAATAGAGGAAGAGATCTGTCCAGTTATATTATTCCTTGAGACTGAAAAGAAAGATATGCCTAGTGGAGGTACTGGAAGTGATCCTTGAAGCAAGTTAGAACGAAAATCAAGATATCTCAAGTTCTTCCACAAAAGGTGTCCTACACTTGTCAATGAGTTGTATGAAAGATTCAAGTAATACAATGAATCCTTCCCCACCTCCAAAAACCACTTTGGAATATTGCCTTTGATTTGATTATTGGAAAGGTCTAAGTGGTCAATATATTCTGCAGTTTGTAAAAAGTGTGGAATTTCAATTATGTTGGAAGAAGACAATTGTAATGAATAAATTTTGGGCAAGATATTGGTGGCAAAGGTGAAGGAGCTTAGTGATAGGAGAGGGTTATTTGACATATCAAGAGTTTCAAGACTTTTGAGCTTTGAGAATATTTTTGACTCCACATTGCCACTTAAATTATTGAAGGAAACTGTTAGTGTAAAAAGGCTCACCAATTTAGAGATTGACACTGGAAGGGGACCATGTAGGTTGTTATTATTCAACTAAAGATAAACCAATCAGTTATGCTGGAATTCATCAATCTATCCAGTGAATCAGTTATTGTCTAGATATAAGAACTGCGAAGATGGTATGTCATACAACCAAGATGGTATAGTGCTATTCAACAAGTTATGAGATAAACAGAGATAAAACAATTTGGAAGGAATTTGACTAACTAATTGACTATTGGAAGAACTGTTTGAAAAAGAAACTTGTGTTTGGTTTGTAGAAAGATTTGGAAGTCGACCTATGAAATTGTTGTCTAATAGATCTAAGCTAGTAAGTCTTGCATTGTTTAGGAGGGACCATGGACATTGACCACCAAAGTTATTATATGAAAGGTCCAAAGAAGTTATTTGTGTGAGGTTTGAAAGAAATGTTGGATTCAATGAACCTATGAAATTGCATCCACCGACAAACAATTCTTTTAAGGACTTGAGAATGCTGATTAAATTAGGTAAGTTAATTGGGAATCCAGTTTCAGAGAGACCCAAGGACTTGAAAGGAGTACTCCAATTATACGTTCGAAGGGAACCAGTGAGATTGTAGTTGCAATTTATATCGAGCAGCTGGAGGTTTGGGAGGTGGAATATATTATCAGGAAATCTCCCTTTCAATCCACATTTGTTAAGACGAAGAGATGTCAAAGAGGAAGACAAATTCATGAAAGAATTAGGTGGAATAGAAGACGTGTTAACATGATCCAAAACAAGTTCAGTTAGATGGGTTAGGTTTTGAATAAGCCTTTTCAAATTAGGCGTTTCTATTCTCATGCCAAAATTAAAAGAGAGATCAACTGAAACTAGTTTGGATAAGTGGGAGATTTTAGAAGGAAAATTACCAGCAACAAAGGACTCAATGAGGTTGAGATGTGTCATGTTCGCAAAGCCATCAAACTTAGATGAAATTGCGGAATGATTGAAATAGTTGTAAGCAAGGTTGAGCCGCTCGAGATGGTGAAGAGAGAAAAGGGTGGTATTGGGATGGATGGGACCATAAAGCCAACTGCAACTGAGGTCGACAGCAATGACATGACCTGTCATCATATCACAGGTGATCCCATCCCACCCACAACAATCTATACCCATTTTCCATGAATTCTTCAGAGGATAACAATCTATTCCAAATCATTGCTTATATATGGTGCAGCTGATGAAGGATGTTCTTGACTCCTTGGTTTCCCACATTTTTATTTTACCATGATTTAATTTGGCTTAGAAGGGGTTTCCAATCCATTGCCTGAAATATAAGCACTTCTAAAAACATCCTTAAGGAATACTGTATTGATCTTAATTCCTGTAATGTACACTCATGACCAACATTGTGAAATTGTGTTTTAAAATTCTTATTTCACAATTTAGCTAAAATAATTTTTATTTTAAAATTAAAATTTCAGTTCATGTGGTAGAATGTGTAAGGTAAGTGTGTATTACGGAGTATATGACATTGCGATATCATTACTCAATTCTAATTAGGTGTTATAAAATTTCAATTCATGCATACAGTAGTGGAGCCAACATCATAATTGGTTTCTTTTTGGGAAAAAGGTAAGGGGATTTAATTAATGATGGATTAGTTACAATTTGATTCAATTAAAAATAATTTAAAATAAAATATAAATATATATATATATATATTAATAGTTAAAGTTGAGAAAAAATCCAATTAGATTTCAAATTAGAATTCAATTAAGGTCTAATTTTACGCCATGTGTCTAATCTAATTTAAGTTTTTAAATTTTTGTACCAAGTGAGTTAATTTAATGTAAAAATTGGATTTCAATTAGAGTTTAATTTTACACGACATATCCCATCTAATCTTAAAAAAATAAATTAAATTTTTGTGCCAAAGAGTTAATGTAGTGTAGAAAACGAGGAATTCAATATAAATAAACCCAGGTAATATATATATATATATATAACCAAATCTTAAAGAAAATTTATTAGAATCAAAATTAGTTTTTGCCTTCGTTATCTTTTCATACAAATTAAATTATTTAGATTTTTTTTTCTAAACTAATGAGTATATTTTTTATACTGTTTCTGTTTAGATATTTTATATGTGAAGATCTTGAACGTAACAAACTATAATTGAGCTAAATGATCACACGCACATATCCGCATTCAATTTAGGAGATATAGATATTATTGAACCAATTTATTCTTTTATTTTGTATTGTATTTAGTATAATTTTACAGACAATAATAGTGAATTGATATTGTATATGTAGTATCCAATAGTGATTTTCAAAATTATATACATAACAACAGTGTAATTACAAACTTGGAGTAACCAATATCATTAAAATTGCAAGGAAAAATCATTTTAGTACCTCCAAATATCCTGGTCGAACTAAAGTCCTATATATTTAATAACCCAAACCAACATCAATAGTACCACTACAATTCATCATTCATGTGCATAAGTACGGGTTACATACTAATTAGAATAATAATTGATGATTATTTTTTTTTTCTTTTTTTTTCTTTCTTTCCTTTTGTAATGGAAAAAAATTTCATAATTGTCTGGTTTAGTAGAGCTATAAACTTACGTTCTATTGTGAGTATCCAAAAAACAGAACTCAAGTTCAATTTTGAAGATATTTTCCATTCTTTTTGCTAAGAAAACTATATATATACCCATAAAATTCTTGTGTATTACAGTTGCATTCTCATCCCTTGTCAATGACACATTTCCAAAGCCTTTTTAGTAAGTCAAATTTAGATCAGCTATTAACAAAAATTGAATTGTTGTCGCTTTTATTTTGCTTCATGCTAAATCACAAGAGCTACTTAGTACTCCATCTTTTATATCTAATCATACTGAAATGCCAATTTAATAACCGGCATATAATCTTTTTTAGACCGTAGCAAAATAGTTCAACGCTTGATGTGTTAGGCATATGCTCGTAGCATTAGAAGTCCCTTTTTTTAAAGGGAAACACCATTAAAAAGTCAGAAAATCAGGTTATTCGAATTAGGTATATATAAAAAAAACTCCTTATAATTAATCAAGTATCATAATAATCCTATCTACTATTTTTCAAAAATAAGAATAATCCCATAAAAAAAAACTTTAGATTTCAATTCACTCAATCCTATCTACTTTTTTAATCCCTTTGGTATGGACTTCTAAATGAACTTACCAGCTGTATGATTTGGAACTACGGATTCCTGCACAACAAACTAGGCTTGGAAAGTTTCTCAAAAAAAAAAAAAAAAAGGCTTGGAAAAGTATGATGTATGATTTGAGTTCTAGTCTAAGAAAATTGCTCTAAAGAAACTTTTTCTTTTGATAATTCAATAGTTCCAACGGAGGACCTAAATAAACATTTTTGAGAACCAATTGATTGAATGACAGAGTCAGTATGATATGCTGAATAATCAAATACTATGAAAAACAATGTTAGCACTAGGATTGTAATCTATACAGGCCAAACCATATATAAAAGTTCACCATTGATCCTTCAAGTTTTTAACCCTTTAAAGTTTGAGTTTGTTTTCATTTTAGCTCTTTAAGTTTCAAAATTTTCATTTTTGGTCCTTCATTTTTTATTTCAATTTCATAATAGCAATGTGACTTAATGAACACTACTTTTATCTGGTTCTTAATGGTTTGATTACTAACCCAAATAAATAACATAGTCAATATAAAAAGATAATCAAAATTTTAAATAATAATTTGATATTTTTGAACTTATTAATTTTTTACTACAATATGATAGCCATAGAGTAAAGCTAGTAAGAATGTGCAATACAAATACTGAGATTGAGTACAATATTATAAGTGATACAGCAATAAAAAAAAAAAAAAAAAGGCTTGGAAAAGTATGATGTATGATTTGAGTTCTAGTCTAAGAAAATTGCTCTAAAGAAACTTTTTCTTTTGATAATTCAATAGTTCCAACGGAGGACCTAAATAAACATTTTTGAGAACCAATTGATTGAATGACAGAGTCAGTATGATATGCTGAATAATCAAATACTATGAAAAACAATGTTAGCACTAGGATTGTAATCTATACAGGCCAAACCATATATAAAAGTTCACCATTGATCCTTCAAGTTTTTAACCCTTTAAAGTTTGAGTTTGTTTTCATTTTAGCTCTTTAAGTTTCAAAATTTTCATTTTTGGTCCTTCATTTTTTATTTCAATTTCATAATAGCAATGTGACTTAATGAACACTACTTTTATCTGGTTCTTAATGGTTTGATTACTAACCCAAATAAATAACATAGTCAATATAAAAAGATAATCAAAATTTTAAATAATAATTTGATATTTTTGAACTTATTAATTTTTTACTACAATATGATAGCCATAGAGTAAAGCTAGTAAGAATGTGCAATACAAATACTGAGATTGAGTAAAAAAAAAAAAAAAAAAAAAAAAAAAAAGTAAAACTGGACTCACATCTCTAACTCGATAGATACATACATACATAAATAAAAGTAGAAGAAGCATTGTTAAGGGAGTGACTGAGAAAGACAAACACTGAATTTCAGTTTGTCTTCCTCTCGAACCATAATCATAGTGCTTAGAGATGGATTCCATGGGTCTAAAGTGATTCTCCACAAAATAGTTGAACTATGAAACCGTAACCCAATCACCTTTGAAGTCCTCCGAGTCTACAACCAGAACATCCTTCTCCTTCTTATTATTCACCGCGGAGGAGGAAAAAGAAAAGAAAAGAGGAACAAATTGGGGCCGCTGGGTTTTGAATTAGGGATCTCTTTATTTACAATATTGCCACTATCTTTTTTCTTTTTTTTTTTCTTTTTTTTTTCTTTTTTTTTTAATAAAGGTAAAATGGGCCTGGACTTATATATTAGGTCCTAAATGCAATAAAATAAGGGGGAAAAAAAGATATTAGGTCCTACACTTTTAATTTTGTTAATTAAAATTACAAACTTATAAAATTGTTTCAATTTGAAATATCTTCCATCTTTCTTGTTTATTTCCATTATTCTAGACAATAAGTGTAAAAAAAATATTATTTTTATTTTTATCTTAGATAGAATTCTATTTTATCATAATCTAATTGTACCTATATGAAACTTCTTCATAAAAACTTGGTCTTTTTTGTCTTTACTCTTTTTGTGGTTTGATGGTTGATGCCTAAACATGTGTATTTTACATGTTTGCAGATACGGCTGTCGGTCATACACCCCAAAATCTCAGCTAAACAAAGAGAGGAAGAAACAATTGCAAGTGAAAATTATTCTCTTCAAAGTAAAAAACCGGACTTACTGTGTCCCATCTAAAACCAACACCATTTTTTTTTTTTTGCTGGGTAATTGCAGGGGATAGAACCCCGACCTAACGGTTACAACGGAACCAAATACCACTAGGCTACTAGGCCTGGTGGTCTAAAACCAACACTGTTAACATTTTTCCTAAACAATAATCGTAGAGCAGAATATTTTATAAGATGACTAAAAGAAGAATTTAATAAAATTCCATCTTCTAGCAGTGCTTTCAAGTGGAGACCAGAAAAGTGCTGTAATGGGACCGTATCTGCACTGAAGCAAAGCAAAGGCTTCATATCTGAGGAGCAAAAATTGGAAAATTAAGTTCACACAAGTAATTCATATTGCACCATGATTCCAATCCTTGAAACAATATTACAATATGCCCACTACCTTTAGACGAGCAACTTGCAGAAAACTTCCATAAAGCAACCTGAATGTAAGACAAACATTTTTAGTTCTAAACCAAGAATGTCTAGATCACATGTCATTTTACCAAAAGCAAAAACCTATTTCCTTATTCCCAACATGTAAGAGCCTGATTAAGCATTGGCCCGTAACAACTAGGATGCAATGTGAAGCCAAGCAGAAAAAAATGTAGTAAATAAATAATAAAAAGAACAAGATATTTGAAATGAAAATATTACAGTTCCATCATGGCATCCAGCAAGCAGGAAAATCATGCGGGGGTGAAGCTGACCACTCCGCTGTCAGAGGGATGCTACATAACAAAACAATAGTTGAGTGTAAATCATCCTTTAATCATGTAAAGTAAACCAAATAACAAGGTCAACAAAGATGGTTGCCTATAACAAATAGTTACAGGAACTTGTTACAATTCAATATTAATTATGTCCAGTTCCCTGTAGGATGTAGCCAAAAGGGATGGGGATTTTCATGTTCTACAAATCCTCTACCCCATTCTTTATGGACGGAGGAAATGCCTGATGAGCTAGAGCTCATTGGCAAAGCTAACTTTTTGTTCCATTCCAGTAAAATTCCAAAGTACTTATCAAAAAGGTAGAATCTGCTACCTCTGTATGCCACCGCATTTCAACATTGAGCATCTGAATACAGACTCCAATTTTACAAAGCAGGGATCAGTACTCTCCTGATGCACAGAAGAATAGATAAGTTTCATTGTACAAGGAAGAGGAACCTCCCACCTGCATTGATAGGTATGGAAAGGAAAAGAAGAAATTACAAAACCATCTAAAGAAGACTTGATATATATGAACAAGAGAAGCTGAGACAATATTTAAGGAACATGGAAATAAGCTGATTTTATATGTACTGTAATAAAATAAGTAAATCTATATTAGACAATTCATTTCGGAGTAGCAGTTAACAGATAAACAAGAAAGTATTAAAAGGAAAGAAACTCTTTGAACTTGCTACAAGAAGCCACAACCCAAAAATTTCTGTTTACAAGAAAAGGAACCAACCTGAAAATCTACAATTACAATTGAGTAGGCCCCATAACTATGTGCAATACTAGCACATGATTAAGGAAGGAAACAAGCATCAATCACGAACAACATCATATCATCAGTGATGATAACCTCAACCTTGACCTTGACCTTACAAGATAGGAGATGCCACATGAGCTAGAACTCATTGCATCATTAGAAATATTCATATAAGAGATTCAAAAGTCAATATAAAGCCTTAAGATACTTTTAATTTTTCAACATTATCCAACCAAAAATGACTATCACCCTAAATCTGTTGACATGAGCAGTCCAGTAGTTCACTTGTGTGACTGCACTATATTTAGAACAGGGTGCTACATGCTATGCATGTTTTGCTCATTATTTATTCCTTCTTCCAGTTAATTTATAACTTGAATTTATCCACACACATCTATAATAAGAATAAAATAAACCTCTGTAGATAATGGGCTCATGAATAGGGTGGCATCATTTGAATGTTTTTTTGATAGGTAATTAAAAATTTATTGATATTAAAGATAAAAATAAAAGAGTTACCCAAGTATACAGAGAGAATACAACTGGTGACCATGTATTCAACTACCCTTTCACCCATCAAGACATTCATATCATTAAGGATAATTTAGTAATTCAAAGAGTCACCCCTTGAGCTATTCATAAACAGCTACAACTATAATTTGTGGCAATACTAAGTAAGTTTAAAACAGAAAGGTCCAAGATTGAAGAGCACAATATAAGCTTTGGTTAACTCATCACACACCCTCCTTTACTTGATATACCGCCTGTGTTTTTTTCCAAATCTTAAACCAAAGTCAATTATAATAACAAGTACGGAAACCATGACAAGCAATGCCTAGTACAGATTTCAACATTGCATATACATACATGTATGCATACAGCGATACATGGACCCTTTTATGTATTTCTAATATTTTTGGGCATGAAATTGTTTGATATGACATGAAATTCAAACGGCCAAATATTGTTTTCGTCCCTAAAATTTGCACAAATTTTATCCACCCTAAGCTTTAAAACATCACTTTTTATCCCTAAACTATTTAAATGTTTCACTTTCTGTCTCTTAAAATTAATAATAATAATAAATCATCCTTAAAATATTGAAAAAAGTATGGTTATTCATCCTTATTTTTGCTACAAACTATTGAAAAAAGATATTTTCAAAGCTCAGTGACTAAAACACAAAAATTTAGGGACGAAAATAATATTTTAACCAAATTACTATCACGTGTGATGCCATTGCTGCCTATTCAAGATGGAAAATCTATCATATATCCGATACATATAATACCACCTCAGTGGTACAAGTAAAACTGGACTCATATCTCTAACACATACATACATACATACATACATACATAAAACTTAAAAGTAGCAGGAGCATTGTTTAGTATTGACCTTAAGAAAGTGAGTGAGGAAGACAAACGCTGAATTTCAGTTTGTTGAAGAGCATAATAATCTTCATCGTCTTCTGCACAGAGCTTAGAGATGGTTTCTGAAAGGGGGAAAGTATCTCTTAAGCCCGAATAAACGGATCCATAATTTGCACGGGCCCCCTGTGGACGGACCTGATGGGAACGGGCCGGATATGGACAGGGTGACGAATGGTGGGCTAGTTATCCATGGGCCTGCTGAGCTCCTAATGAAGGATATTTTGACCCATTCTCATAAAAGCCCAAATAGAGTCCTTGCGCTAGTAGGACTCTGGAAATCTTGTATAATTGGTAAAAATCTTCCGCATAAGGAGGAGACTTATTCATCACGTTTAGGATTCTACAAGAAGAGTCCTATAAGGAAAAGACTTCCGCACCAAGGAAGGGATGTCAACCTCGAGCCACTATAAAAGCCCCAAGACCCTCACAAGCCAAAGTACGCATCATTAACCCTCTCTAGCACTCTAGAGCTGTGAGCATACTTTCTAACTTGACCTTCAGAGGGTATTTGGCCGGCACCACACCGGTGCTCTCTGTTAGGTCCTCTTTTCTCTGTGCAGGTGTCGTTTCGAGGGTACGAGCATTGTGCAACTCACTGTTGATATTTTCGGCATCATCAGTTGGCGCCGTCTGTGGGAAACGCTTTTAAGTGATTAAGCCACATTATCGTTTCCTGGACTAAAAGGTTGCATGGTACTCACTCGCTCAATGGCAACTACTAATGACGGACAAGGAGAGGAACCACCCACGACTGCCCTCGAGAGACAAGTTCAGACTCTCGGTGCCGCCGTGGAGCGTCTCACCAAACGGAACCTCAACTTGGAAGAACAGCTGCGCCAGAAGATCAGGAAGGGACTAGCGCTCCAAACAGGAATCAGGAGAGACCTGAGGGCAGCCACGCCCCAAGCAGGCCGGAGAGGCAGCATGTGAGCATGCCATCCCTCACGGATGCGACTCCACCACATATCGCCGCCGAGATGCAGGCAATGAGGGAACAAATGGAGGTCATGATGAACGCCCTCAAGGGGCGAGTCTCAAGCGACCTTGACGATCTGGTCAATCGTACCGATTCACCCTTCACTGCTGCCGTGAATTCCTTCCCCCTACCCACAAGTTTCACATGCCAAATATAGATAGCTATGACGGGATGAAGGATCCTCTTGATCACCTGGAAACTTTCAAAACCCTGATGCATCTACAAGGGGTGCCAGACGAAATCATGTGCAGGGCCTTCCCAACCACGCTGAAGGGCTCCGCGAGGATTTGGTTCAGTCGACTGACCCCGAATTCCATCAGCACTTTCAAAGAACTAAGCGCTCAGTTCACCTCACACTTCATAGGGGGACACAGGTACAAGAAGTCCACAGCATGTTTGATGAGCATCAGGCAGAGAGAAGACGAGACGCTAAGATCTTACATAACCCGCTTCAATAAGGAGGCCCTCTCAATTGACGAAGCCGACGACAAGATACTGGTGGCAGCTTTCACTAACGGATTGTGGGAGGGCAAGTTTTTGTTCTCGCTATACAAAAACGACCCCAAAACCATGTCAGAAGTACTCTACAGGGCCACCAAGTACATGAACGCGGAGGACGCGCTGCTCGCACGGGAAGAAAGGCCCAAGAAGGGAGAACGCCAGGCGGACATGCGCTAGGACCAAGGGCAGAAGAGACAGAGGACAGGGGACAGAAGGGACGACAGACGCCCAAAACCCCCAAGTGGAAGGTTCACAAGTTTCACCCCCCTGAACGCTCGATCGATCCAA
>NW_027069496.1:1019213-1034508 GCF_002906115.3 Quercus suber | reverse complement strand
GGGGCAGAGACGGAGACGGCGGACAAGTCTAGATCGGGATACAACCTCCTCACCTGACGGAGGCATCGTCGAACCGTCGTTAAAAACCAGACTCAGCTCGCAATAACCTCACTGGAGTCACGTACTCGCGTACGGCGTCCTCCTTGGCACGACGGACTTCATTGTCCTTGTCCACCAACTCCTTTTTCAAACCTTCCACCAGCTGAACGGCATCATCCTGGGCCGTCTCGGCCATCCTCAGTTTTTTTCTCCTGGGTGACCCTCCAGGCCTTCAGGTCGAGCAGTTCCCCCTCCGTCATCTTGGCCTTCTCACGTAGTCGGCCAATGGTCGTCTCATGGTTGAGACACCGTCCCATGAGGCCCTTCGTCATGATCATAGCCTGAGTTCGACGAAAATAAGTTAACAAAATATAAGACAAAAATTGATGAACGGATGGAATAGGATGACGGACCATTACCTGAGCAATGCTGAAGAGGCCGTCTCACCCATAGCCTCCGTCGAGTGATTCCCAAGATCCTCGTAGTCGTCGGTAGTGATGATCGACGACATCCTTTCCAAGCATACTTGGAATCCTCACGGAGCAAAACGGGTGGTTTTTTCTGCTCGCCTGGCTGACCCGTCATCAACCCCTTGCCTTTACCGTGCTTGGACGGAGGCACTGACTTGCTCCCCTCAGCCATCAAGCCGAGGACCGGGTCTAAAGGGACCTTGGCTGCTTAGGCGGACGGTCGCTCTTCACGGGCAGCTTCCGTTTTAGAGAGGGCTTACTAGAGCCCTCCTCATGGGGTCCGTCCCGGCCTGCTTGTTCTTCGCGGCTTGAAGTCTTATGGCCGCTCGTCTTTTGGCATCCTCCATCTCTGAAAAGGATGACGGATTATGGAGCAAAGTAAGGATAAAAAAAAAAAAAAAAAAAAAAAAAAAAAAAAAAAAAAGAGAGAGAGAGAAGTGATAAGGGCATGAGGTGGACGGACTTACGCAGACGGGTCGTTTTCTCGTACTTTAAAGCCGCCGGAGTGGGTTCAGGACCGTCGCAATACCAATGGATAGTATCGAGGTTGACGAGCTTGGCCCACGTCCTCTCCTCTGGCGTTGTCTTGAAAAAATTTTCTCAAGGAAACTGAATTCCTCGAGTGTAACTTGGGGACGCCGTCGAACTGCAAAATAGAAGACGGAGGTTAGAAACATTACAAGTTACATGAATGAACGGAGTGGTTTACGACGGACCATACCAGATGAGTTTAAAATGCCCCAAACTGTGTCGACGGGCATGAAGTCCGTCTCCCCTGGATGACTCATCCAGTCGTCTCCTTCCATAAAGAAGTAACGACTCTTCCAATCCCTATTTGAGTCCGGGGTCTCATAGATGACTTTCAGAATGGGACTCCTAGGGACAAAGCTGTACATACCCCTTGACTTATCTATTTCGTCTGGACGGTAGCAATGGAGGAACTCTCTTATTGTAAGCCTCCTTGCTCCGTCTGACATAGCTCCGTACAGGACCTCCATGGCGATAAAAACTCTCCAGGCGTTGGGGGACACCTGGCTGACGGATATGCCTAGGTAGCTTAAGAGTTCGCGGTGTAGTGAACTCAATGGGAACCTCAACCCAGCCTTTAACACCTGCTCGTACACGCCCACTCCGTCCACTCCTTCGTAATAACATTTCTCTGACACGTAAGGTAGACGGAGTGGGATATGCTCAGGAATCTGGTAGCGGTCCCTTATTGTATTGAAGTGACCCTCCTTGATGGTCGACGTAAAAGCGTGGACCGTCCACTCTGGGGGCAAGATGAACTCCCTAAGTCCATCAACCCCCACGACGGACCTCACTATTTGTTCTTCGTCATCTGAAACCTCCTGGACTTCAATCATCTCCAGGCCCTCATGTGTTGAGGACGAGGAAAGGACGACGGACTACTCTCGCTCGAGACGTCGTGGTCTTTGGGACTTGACGGGTATATCCCCTCGTAGTCCGCCCCGTCGGGAACGACCGACTGGTTACTTGACGCACTAGACATTTCCTACATATAATTACAAAACCTAAGACTCTGACGGGTTGGAGATAACGACGGACGCATTAAGTACAAATAAAAGAAAAAAGAAAGGACGAATATAAAATAACTCACCAGAAGCTTGAAGTAGATAACAGATTTAGAGTACAACCTGTGTTTATGTTAAATTGCAGAGCTCCTTGGGATAGATGCTAAAACATTCACTTTCAGCTATGCTGAACTAAAGGCAGCTACAGAAGCTTTTAGTCCTGATAATAAGCTTGGAGAGGGAGGCTTTGGACCTGTTTATAAGGTAAGCCCTTATTCTAAGTAAAAACTTTAGTGGCTGAACCCAAGCGATTACCTTAAAGATTATTCTCTGATATAAGTTTAGAGCTGCTATACATCTATTTCTATATTCAAGCAATAACAATAATCAAATTACAGATTGCAACATCACCTTTTTCTTTTGTCTCTTACCTTTCTTTTCTTTAATTTTTTGTTGTGAATTTGCATAGCACTTCATGCCATGATCTTTTGTTCCTGTGATTGGCGAGAAGCTGAAATTGCAATTATTGTAAAAGTAAATCGATCCATAAATAAATGAAGATGCTTAACCTCATATCCATTCCTTTTCTATTTCTTTTACTAGTTATAATGCACATGCATCTTCTGCTATTATTATCTTTCTACTTTAGTATTAGTAAAAAATTATTCAAAGTTCATAATAAAAATGAACGAACCTATTTTTGTTTCTCAAAAAAAAAAAAAAAAAACGAACCTATTTTCTGACTCGGGCTATTTTCCCCAATTCACTTTTCTAAGCTGCAATATAATAAAATCTGTAACACATTTTTTTTCCTTTATTTGGCCTGGTTACACATTTAAAATAATGGTTTTTGTTCCTCTCTTTTTTTGGGGCTATCGTGGATTTGTAGGGCTGTTCAGTCTTCAATGTAACTTGTTATTTATACTTGGTATGCTTATAAAAGAAAGCATAAGATGGTGAAATGATGTAAATTTTTCATGTATATCTCAATTTCAAAAAGTGAATTTGTTATGGTAAGAGCCTTATGGCTCAATCAGCACCTCCTGTTATTTCCAATGGAGATATCGAAGGTTCAAATCCCCCCATCCCCCAACAATCGAATTATCAATAAAAAGAAGAACTGAATCTGCAATTATAAGTCACTCATTTACAGCAAACTACTTATAGAGGGTGATGAATTGATGAAAAAGGGCAAATTAAATTTTAAACCTTGTAGTTTGTGGTTGATTTCAAATAAACCCTAAACTTAATTTAAAACTTTGTAGTTTCTCAAAGTTTTAGTTAACCCCATCCATCCATATTTTCAATGTCGTTTAATTACACCAAAATGGTGCATTTTTCTAAGTCTAAAATAATGCCTTAATATATATATATATATATATTAGTTTGTGCCTTGTCAAATTTTTGTGTTTGGGAAATGATGTAATTTTTTCACCAAAAAAATAATTATTGGCCATATCCTAAGTAGTCAAGTAGTCTCACTTTAAACAAACTAAGTAACAAATCTTGAATTGATGATTCCAAAACATTATATCCTCATGGACGGTTTATAGTTTGAGTAGTTGTTTAAAATAGATTGTTAAAAGTCAAATGTTCAAGAAAAAACCATTTATGGCTGACATTTATTAGATTTGATAATAATGGGAACCATTAGATGAGTAATTACATCTTGTAGAGGGTATCACATTTTGAGTAATCAAATTTGGTATGAATAACCACCGCACATCATTGGTGTGAAGGTCACTCTATAAGCCACCGCGCATCATTGGTGTGAAGGTCACTCTATAAGTATAAGTGATAGTGAGGTATGGGGGATAAAGGACAGAGTTCAAGTCTCTAAGAAGGAGTTTCACGTACATATACACTTAGATTATGTTAAAATAAAATTTCTATTTTGTATTAAAAAATAAAGAATTTTCAAAATGTTTTAGTATTAGGAGATTCTAACAAAATAATTGAAGTCATCAGTAAACAAGAAAAATTTTTGTTACTAGTTTATTAGCTAGGAGCATCAAATAAAGGGAACTTTTTTCTTTTTTTTTTCTTTTTTTTTTCCCTAGACATTTGTATGGTTTGTTACCTGATCTATGAAATGGGATCCATATTCCATACGATTATCTCTTTGCTTGTTTTTAGCTTGCTACATGCATTGCTTCATTGCTTGTATCATTGGAGAAAAAACCACTCTAGAAAGCTAGTTTTTTAATCTAACAATTAAAGTTTTGGACCTAATGAGAGCAATCTAGAGCTTGGTAGATCATTTATGTTGGGTATTCTTGTCATCTTATCCCCATATGATACTTTTCCTTTGAACGGTATGAGATATAAAATTGAAAATGATTAGACTGGATATATAATTCCTGGTGAAAAATAATCATTAAGCAACTACAATGTTTTGAGTTTTATCCTCATCAATTTAATGTATAAATGATCGTGTGGTTTTCTTTTACATATCTCCTTTTCTATTTACACTAATAGATTAAAATCATGTGTAGATGAGTAATTATGTTAAACGATTTTCATTGATATTTTGTTTGGTACTTTGTATTATTTAGGGAACACTTAATGATGGGAGAGTAATTGTTGTAAAGCAACTCTCGGTTACATCACACCAAGGAAAGAACCAATTCATAACTGAGATTGCTACTATATCGGCTGTGCAACACCGTAACCTTGTGAAGTTGTATGGATGTTGCATTGAGGGAGATAAACGACTCCTTATGTATGAGTTTCTAGAGAATAAAAGTCTTGATCAAGCATTATTTTGTATGTGAATGTATCATTGTTGTTGCTCTTTTGCTCTCTTTGTGTGTGTGTGTGTGTGTGCACGCGCGTGCGCATATATATGTGTGTGTGTGTGTTTTTATGTATTTGTTTATACAATGTTGATTTAATTTATATGCTTGAATGAGACAGGAAAAAAACTTTGAATCTCAATTGGTCAACACGCTTTGATATATGCTTAGGTGTAGCAAAAGGTTTAGCTTATCTTCATGAGGAGTCACGGCTTCGAATTGTACACAGATGTGAAGGCTAGTAATATCCTGCTTGACATTGATCTCATCCCCAAGATATCAGACTTCGGCTTGGCCAAGCTTTATGATGATAAAAAAGCCCACATAAGCACCTGTGTTGCAGGGACCATGTAAGATCCTAGAGGCATAGGCATAGCTTGTCACCTTGTCCCTATGAATTACACAATTCTTTATTTTATATTATTTAAGTAATGTTAAGACTAAACTATGCATGTGATCATTGTTGATGTAGTGGGTATCTTGCACCGGAGTACGCCATGCGTGGGCACCTTACAGAGAAGGCTGATGTGTTTGCCTTTGGTGTTGTTGCTCTAGAGGTTGTTAGTGGGAGGCCAAATTCTGACTCAAGCTTAGAAGAAGAAAAAATATATCTTCTTGAATGGGTATGAACAATATTTTCACGCTCCATATATGAGATTGTTATCTTTCTTTAATTAGATGGATTTTTGTTCTTCAAAACTTATCAGTAGCTTGTTTGGATACATGTTTTGGGTTCATGATAGTCACGATCCATCCACAACAAAAAAAAAAAAAAAAAAAAAGTTTTTGCTTCTACCAAAATTTGAAGTATCATTAAAAGTTAGATCAATAAATATATAAAAAGTTTTTTTTCTTTATAAATAAAAAAATAAAACTTGGATCTTATGAAGAACAAAGTTTGGACGTCCAAAGGAAGCAATAATTTTAATTGCTAATTTAGATTATTTGAAAAGAAGTCAACTTTGCATCATAATAGGAAATGAAATGAGTCTCCATACCCGAAGCTACGCTTGTAAGAGCCTACTTTTGTGTGAACGACATTATTTAATAGCCTCTTACAAAGTTATTTTTATGAAATTTAAGAAAAGAAATAAGTTTTTTTTAAAATGTTTTTGTTCATATTTATTCATTATGTTGAGGTGATCATGGTTTTGAAGTTTACACTTTCTTTGATGTTGAAGTATATGTCAATCTTAATTTATCACTAATCCTTACGTCTAGAACATTTAAATGAGTGCTTAAAAATGAAGTGATTGATTAGATTCACAAATGAGCTTGTGGATGAATTTAGGGTCATCCGGGTTTTATCTAGATCCCCTGTGATTCAGACTATTTGAATACTCACTACCAATACCTTTATACTATATTATGAACACTTGGATAGTTAGACTCATTGAAACAATTGGATTACTTACTTCCACCACTTCTTTACTATATTCTGAACCTGAAGAAAGTTTTCTTATTGAAACAAAAGTATCACTCACTGCCACCACTTGTACACAACATTGTAAAGCTACTCTGATAACATATATATCTTTACTTAGGGTTGGCAGTTGCATGAAATCAACCATGAAGTTGATCTTGCAGACTCAAGCATCCCCAACATTGCGACCATCAATGTCGCGTGTGGTGGCAATGCTCTCAGGAGATATTGAAGTGAGCACTGTAACTTCAAGACCAGGATATTTGACAGATTGGAAATATGATGATATAATTGTTACTAGCTATTTCAACTCATCATCAGCCAGTACAAGCATTGTGGTTGATGTAGGGAATTCACCAGCAAATGCTTCTAAACCTGTGCTTGGTGATACTATCAAATAGGGTTGATGAGAATTCGTCATTTTTTTTTTTCTTCAAATTTTTTCTTGTGTGTAAATTAAAAAGATTTTTGTGTATTTATATAATCATGGATGTAATTATTTAGCATGGATTTTGCAATCTTCCTTTGGTGAGTTTGTCTTGTGACAAAAACACTATCAAATGTGACACTATTCAAGAAGTTATAGAAATGTTTCACATGGAGATTTACCTTATTTATTTATTTATTTAAAATTTCACTGGTTGAAGTTCATAATTGAAAATAAATTAACTCTTTCACTTATCTGCTCACCGTATACCATCGTGAAATACTGAATGAGTTTGACCAAGTAAGGCATCTAACCCTGATATTTAAGCTATGTTGGCATGTGAGACATTGTTGAGTGATAGTCACAGAATCCATTCAATTGAGACATACAAGAAAAAAAGAGACTTAATCCCCAAAGAATCTTTTCTATATTCAAGTTACCCTAAAGAAAATTACTACTTGATTGGCAAGCACAAGAATATTACATCTAGAAATCAATTATCACAACATCAAATCACTTTCAAAGTTCTAAAACTCATTATATGTATCACAAAGTCCAACTTCAAATCAAAGAAACAACTACAAGTCAATTTAATCCAACCTCATAACTCATTGAGGTAAAATCTCAAACACTTGACATGCAACTAACAAACCCACAACACTATCAACTTTTCACATGTATCAAAATCACTCCAAAGGTGTAAAAAAATCAAAAATAAATCTCAATCTTCCATATAGATTAAAAGAACTCATTTGGTTGCCCCAGAAATCCAACCCTTGTGTGTACGTTTAGTACTTAAATCCTACTTTCCCCAAACTACATTCACTCACTGAAAAGTCAAAAGCAAGCCCTCTTTCCTAAATTCTTCAATGGAAGGACCAAGCTCAATTTCTAAAGATCAATGTACCTCAATACTCCTTGAATTTATTTTTTTATCCCCTGTTTGGATGCCTAGAAAAGGAATATATATATATATGAGCTTAAATTCGGTCAGGAGCTGGCGCAAAACACTACTTTTACGCCAGCCAATGAAAATATGCCACATTGTTATTTGGCTTATTTCACAATTCTTAACTCCTTTGGATTTTCTTTCTGTCTCTGTTGGGAGACTTAAGAGAGAAGAGCGCAGAAAAAAAAAAAAAAAAAAAAAAACATAGCATCAAATCCATTGCTCTTCCCCGCACTAATCCATGCATCAACACAGTGGCAATGGGCATTAAATCTGAAAGTAAAAAGAGAGCCAGAAAACAAACATATCAACCTTAAAAAGTAAAAGCTTTTAAACTTTAAGCTACCAAAAGACCCAGATTCAGCACCAAACAAAACCCACAAAAATTAATCATGAAATATCTCATTTATAAATTCAAAGCCATTGGAATTCATCCAAGATCAGTTCTAAACTTGACATGAAGAGCTAAAAATCCTCCATAACAACACAAAACACTACCAGTAATGTTATAAATAAATTAATAAATAAATAAAAGCCAAAAAAGGAAACGCTCTGAGTATCACAATCACTCACATTGGTACTCTGAAACTACCAAATAGGCATACTCTATTCTAATTTCTAAGACTGTGAACCCAAACAAACAAAGAAGCAAAGAATTAGAATGTGGGGTAGCTCCTCTGGCATATTCATAGCAATAAACAAACAAAACCCATTAGAACAAATTCTAGAACAAATTTCGGCCCATTACAGTGTATTTTGGCTATTTCGGTGCGGTTCGATGAATACTGGCCAAATTGCAAGCTTCTGCCGGAATGGGTTTTGGTGTTACTTTTCTTTTCCTTCAACTTGTTTCTGTCTGAAACTTTCAGATTTAATCCCACTACCACTGTGTTGATGCATGGATCAGTGCAAGGAAGATGAGTACACAAGAGAAGGAAAGCAATGGATTTAATGGTATGGAAAAGAAAAAAAAAAAAAAAAAGCAAGAAGAATGAGTTAACAGAGGGAACGTAGAGACAGAAAATCTAAAGAAGAAGAAGAAGAAGAAGAAGAAGAGTGGATCCGTGAGAGGAGGGAGATGAAACACAAGAAAAAGTCAAATAACAACGTGGCATGTTTTCATTAGCTGGCGTAAAAGCTATGTTTTACGCCAGCTCCGGGCCGAATTTAAACTCTATATATATATATATAGCAAAAGAAAAGAATTTGGGTCCTAGTTTATCTATTTAGTTAATTAAACTCTTTCCCTCTCTAAATTTGAAAAATGAATGAAAGTCTCACCTATTGTTTAGCCGATATATCCAATTATTTAATTATTATACTCAGCTAAGTGGAAAGTTAACTGGTTAAGCAATTCCAAGTTTTTAAAATTTTCTGTAAGTAAATAGAAACATGCATATTAATTAATTAATTAATATTATATATATATATATATTTCAATGCTTATAAAATTTGTTTTATANTATCAATAGGATTAGAGCATGTCTCTCATGATTAGATTCATCATTTTTTAAATAGCTTCAATTTTTGGATTTACTGATAATTTACCAATAAAATTAGAGCATGACTCTCATGTTAAAGTATCAATAGGAGTTTTTAGAAGTAGAACAATAGTTTATTTTATTTTATTTTTTTGCTAAGTCAATAGTTAAATTATTTGAATTCACCATTTGAAGTGTTGGAATAATTGTTAAACGATTAATTCATATTTGTCTAAAAAACAGGCAATATTTCCCATCAAGTATAGGCATTGTATTTGCCTAGAGGATTGAATTAAGCTCACGTGTATTGTATGTGAAACAAACCAATTAGTCCTATTATATTTAAATTCATAATTTAGATCACCTATAACAGGTGGCATTCGCTGTATGGTAGGACCAACGAACTTTGTACAAAAGCAAAGAATTCAAGACAAAATGTGCACAATAATCAAACCCTTGCTTGCAAGATTAATCCACATATTATTAGATGATGGGGCACGTGTTTTAGTTTGGATGTCTTTCAAAAATGATAATATTTACACTTTTATTTTTGCCTAGATTTTCATAACATATTGAACCCACCGGCCAACACTAAATTATGTAGCAAGAAAGTTTGAATAAGCTAGAAAATTCATTGAATAGGCTGATCCCAAGTCCCAACAAACCTGTTTGGCCACACTCCCCCAAAAGCAAAATTCTCTCTTTTAAGAATCCCTTTTGTTATGTTTGGACAGAATGTTATGAATTTTTGAGGTAAAGGGAAAATTTTGATTCTTCATAACTTTTATAAGTATGAAAATACACGTTCATGAAGATAAGAGAGGTGAAGAGGGCATCTAGCTATAAATGTCTAATGTGATCGTGTCCAATTATTCTCTTTTTTCGGCTCGTAAGGAATTTCAAAACCCCAATCAAACACTTTGGAGAATGGTCAATACATAAAGTGGAATATAAACGAGTTGATGCCGATTTGGGAGTTTCTTTGACCTAGAGTCCTGGCGGCACCAGACTCCCCGTCAGTAGAATTTTGTTCCTCGTGTAGGACTTAGTTCCCTTACGTAACAACGTTACGTACAGGGCTTGTGGGTACTTTCTTCGTGGGGCCAGGGAAACAGTGTGAGCCATGGATTCTTTAACTAGAGAATGGAATCGTTTGTCTCTCTCAAAACAAGAGGGGGATACTTTTGATTTTGAGAACCAGAACCTTAAACCAGGAAGCATGTTAGTGGCGAAATTCTTTACAAAGCGAGCTCTCAGTATAGAAGTTGTGGCTCGCACACTCCGACCACTGTGGAAGACAAAACATGAGTTTCGCATCAAAGATCTAGGAAACCATCTTATTCTCTTTACTTTTGAGGACGAGTTGGATGCAGAGTATAAGAAAACACTGAGAGCTTTGGAAGAAGAAGAAAGGAAAATCAAGCTAGAGAGAATATTTGGAATGAAGAAAATATCTCAATTGTATTGAATGAATGTATCTGTACATGATCTGGTTTAAATACACAAAACAGAGCAAACAGAAATTCCCAGGAAGAGTGGAAACGGTTACAGCACGTGTTTGGTTAGTTAAATCACGTGTGAAGTGCTTTACTTAAAATATAACACTAAACTACAAGCGTTTACAATGTATAACTAAAAACTACAAGGCTATGCTGTCGTTCAACTTGTGCAACTTGTGTTCATCATCACTGCACTTCTTTCTTCTNGTTCTGAATCACGATCTTGATAAAGAAACATTAATGTTTGATGCATACGACAAGTACACACCGCCTTAAAAATCGTAATTTAAAAACATGATTTCACAATTAACTGGTATTGCGTTTTGAAAACAAGATTTTAACTTGTGTAGCTGTTGAAATTCATTCTCAAACCTAAGCTCCTACAATGGTGGATTGCAAAGAGAGGCAGAGAGCAAGAAGCAAAGATTGAGAAATGAATTTTCTATATGATAAATATCTTGCTCGGTTCCTTATATAGCAAGTACAGGTCGGGAAAGGAGTATCAGATATCTAACTAACCAACCTATAACTACTATACACTGTAAAACTACAAGTCTCTGTAAAACTACAAGTCGTTTTGCTCTCATTTAATCTATCTACATGTAGTTTATGTACACATTGTTACAAACTAAACAATCTTTAACAATATCATCCACTCCGTACACACGGGTGTCAGGGTGTGTAATATATTTAGAGCTTTTAAGAAAATGGTAGAATGTTTAGTTTAAGGTGAATCAGTCTTGAAAATCCTCCTGTGGATAAGTTGCATATATAGTTTGCTTCGAGAAAATATTGTTGAAGACTTGAAAGTGATATATGCTTGTTTAGGAGACGGCGACGTTTTGGGTTGGTACGTGGGTACTCAGTTCTTAACTTTCAACTACTCTAATGTATTTTTAATTACTTTTATTTCCCTTTTCTTCCAAATAATAACATAAAATGATTTTGGGTGATTTAATGTAAAGAAAATCACCCACAAAAAATGAAACTGCCTACGACGGAGCCAAGACTTCGAAATAAAGGGCGAAATTTTTTTTTTTTTTTAAATCATTATAAAACTTTAAATAAGCATTTATTTAGAGTGTGTTTGAGAACAACTTTTAATTTTTATGTACAATTTTTTAAAATCTTATTTTTTTTCCCGCATTTTCTCACTTTTTCAAAAAAATTTAAGATATAAGTATACTTTAGCACACTTTTAGCAAAAAACTAGATAAGTTATTCCCAAACAGACACTTAGTATTAACAAACAGTTAACAAAAAAAAAAGGATACAAAATCATTATTTCTTAATACATTACAATGCAATCATTAATGAAAATAGAACTAAGAGTTTTTTTAAATCTTTGAAATCATTTATGGTTGAATATGTACTAATTGTCGCAGTGATATTCCTTTCAATGAATAAAATTATAGCATTTATCAAAAGAATAATGCTAGAGATTTAAACTATTTTACAAAAATTTTTTACAAACTGCTGATGTGATGAATGATTATTGGTAAATGGAAAAATGATATTAATTGTGTGCCTAATGAAAAGTGAAAACCAATAAAAGGTTGGCTACATCAACATTTTGTAAAAATGTTGTAAAATAGTTTGTGCTTGTAACATTACTCTTCATCAAAAACCTATCTTCCATTTTGTTGTGAAGGTTAATTTTGGTGATATTCATAGTTGAAAATGTTCGATTTGTAGTTGTAGTAGAAACTAAAAGAGTAAGCCCAAGTATGACCACTCAACAAACATGTGGGTTAATATTCTAATTTTTTAGTTCACAACATCCACGCAACAAGTATGACCACTCTAGTTCTATTTAAATTTTTTTAAAAGACTGTGTTGTTTTTTTCGAGTAAAATTGGTTGAATAGTCTTAATTTTTTTAGCTTTGTTATTAGTAATTTTTTTTTTGTGCAAATTTTTTTGGGCTCATTAATTTTGTTTTAGATTTTAGATCTATAAGTTTTTTTTATGAACTTTAAAGGATTAATGATATTGTTAAGGGGGGTTAAATGTAATTTTATCGAAACAAATTGCTAAAATCAATACTTTTTTTAGGAACGCTAAAATTAATACCTATATAAACATACACACACACACTAATATTTTATATATAAAAAATTTTGGGGGGGGGGGGGGCGCATTGCCCCCAAAGCCTAGGAATAGCTTCGTACCTGCTAGCAATGCATTTCTTATAAACTTGAAACTTAAATAATTGAATTGAACAAGAGTAAAGTTAAGAGTTAAATTGAATTTTAGGCAAAGTTAGAAGATGTAATTTGTAATTTAACCAAAATAATATTTATTTTATAATTTAAATAATTTGATCTTAATTCAAATATACTTGATGAAGTAAAACACGTGTTATATATTTTTTAAATTAGATGAAAATTAAAACTTTTTAAAGAGAAATTAAAACTATTTGAGATTATAATAGTATGTCCATAAATAGTATGTATTTTGTATATTACTTTGGTTGAAATTATGACCAAATATCTCTAAAAAAAATGTATACTTGTAGTTAAGTGGCATAGTATTGTCTTATTTAAGAGTAAGTATCTTATGAGACAAATGCATGTGCTTAATATCTCACTAACATGCAAGGGTGCGGGCCAAGCGTCCCCTGAACTTTCAAATTTTTGACTAATAATATTGTAATAACCTGAAATACCTTTATTTGCCCCCTTGACACAAAAGACAAAAAAATAATGTCTTAATTAAGTGAATTCACGGTACCCTTCCTAGTAGTAGACTTCTATTCCTACTACAATTCTATATATAAAACCAATGGATCCCACTTAGTAATGATTTAAAAAAAAAAAAAAAAAAAAATCTGTACATTGATTCATTGAATAGTAGTCTGAACATAAAAACTTGATGACTAGACAAAACGTACTACAAGTCTATAACTATAAATTATAATATAAAACCCTGGGTCCACTTGGTAATGATTAAAAATAAATAAATAACAACTTTGCTCCACCTACCCGGAATAGAAATCGGTACTGGCATAGAACTTTGAAAAAAAAAAAGTATATAGGGTCTGTTTAGATACTACTTATTGTTGAAAATTAAAAATTTATCCCGTTTTAAAGTTATTGTTGCTTTTTTTCGTACTTACTGGTTTGTGAATAGTGCGCGAGACCCAAGAAAAAAAGGCAAAATGCACACGCCTGCCGCTACACAAATGCACACATGTAATGCAAACAAAGTACGACTCCCATCAAAAAGGAAAAAAAAAAATTCTTTTCATACCAGTCTCTTTCTTTAGACCTCATAGGTTCTATGGAGTTTTTAAAAGCATTCAAGTTGGGTTTTTAATTCACACATTCAAATATTCATAGGTATGCATACTCTTAATACTTTTGCTTTGATTTATTTATTTATTTATTTTTAAAGAATCAAATTATATGTTTAAGCTATTTATATTTAGATGGATCTCTTGATTTAACCATTCTTAATCATAAATTGTAATTTTTTTCTATAGTTTAATGATATGACACTATTTGTAGTTAATTGACATATAGTTGTTTATTTATTTTGTTATTAATATTGATTAATTTTTTATATTAATTTTTTTACTTTCAATCTTGTCTTTTAATCTTGTTCTCCTGACCTAAATTCTTGGTTTCGCCACTGCTGACATGTGAGTCCCACGCATGTGAGACCTACATGTCAGTAAGACATTGGGCGTATGCGCCTGTCTCATACAAGATTTTCGCCTTGTT
Organism: Quercus suber; assembly: GCF_002906115.3. NCBI lineage: Eukaryota > Viridiplantae > Streptophyta > Magnoliopsida > Fagales > Fagaceae > Quercus > Quercus suber. Next base: position 1,020,169 of record NW_027069496.1, on the reverse strand, counting down.
TAAGGACAAAACTTAGATTCAATATTTCGCCTTGTTTAGGCTCGTCTTTTCTGTTTTCTGATTTTATTCATGTGCACCATAGTGGTAATTTGGTTGTTGATGCTTTGGCTAAAAAAGCTAAGAACATGGTAGAGTGCCAGATTTGGTTAGAGGCCATGTGCCTGAAGTCATTGTCCCTCTTGTTGGTTTTGATGTTCATTAATTTTTGTTCTTCATTATATGCCCAGACTCACTGTCTGGTTTCCCAAAAAAAATATTTGCTCCCCGGCCCACTCGTTATAAATGAAGGAAAAAAACACTAACCTTTTTTTTTTTTTTTTTTTTACAAGAATCATTTAAATCCCACATGGTTTGAAGGGAATTTTTTTCCTTTTAAAAAAATTTACTGAATTATTTTAACATGCAAAAAATATAGTCCAAATACTTCATCAAAAATTGTAATATATCTGCACATAATTTAATAAACATTTTTTTTATACAAAACTTATATGATTTTGAAAATGTTGAACTGAATGAAACATTGAAGTGTTGCTTATATTCTATTCTGTATATTTAATGCACATTTGTTTTTATTGCATGTCAACCCAACACAAACACACTATGTTGAGGAGAGAGATTAGATTAAGAACAAGAAACCATTCTCAGTGTGGTTTATATGAAAGCAACTAGATTATCACTCATATGGTTAGGTTCATGTATTCATCGAAACTGGATTCAGCATTGCACTAATGCACAACAGAGTTATGAGCACATGAAATATCTATTTTCATTCTGATAGACAAATTATGTTCAACATAATGAACCGAGTGTTTTTATGTTCACCTACTTATTTTCTATGAAGCAAGGGTGCGTTTTGGAACTCGGTACGGGTGTGTGACTCAGCAATTTTAAAAAAGGTGGGTGCGGGTACGGCAAGACTCAGTGATTAAAAATTATTTAATTAAATGTTTATTAAA
>NW_027069496.1:905055-1014412 GCF_002906115.3 Quercus suber | reverse complement strand
ATATACAGTTAGATTAGGCAACTATCTTATATAAAAAAATTAAAAATAAAACATTAATCAATGTAATGTAATAAAACTTAATTGATAAAAGATAAATGGTAAAGCTTTTGCACTAAACTTTAAGTTAATATCATGTGCATTCTTGGTACGGTGGTCACTCTATAAGTATAAATGTTTGTGGGATATAGGGGGCAAGGGTCGGGTTCAAGTTTCTAGAAAGGAGTTTTACACATATATACACTTAGATTAGGCTAAAGTAAAAATTATATATTGTATAATTTTTTTTAAAAGTTATTTAATTAAATATAATCATGTGATTACTTTAATCAATAAATTACATTGCTGAGTTTAATTGCCTTTAAAAATGATAATAAAATTTTACTATACATTAAGGAGTCTAATGTTAAACAATTAAAGAAGTGTACATAAATTTTGCCTATATACAAAATATCATTCACATATCAAATATTAGGGTTTTATCTGAAATACTGAATAATAACTAGCAGTACTAACCACTAAGGGAACATCGACTGCAAACATAATAGGGAGAAAAAAAATGCAAATGAAACAATGACAAAAAAGAGGAAATGTTACATGGTTTGTTCACAACATGAAACCAATAATTCCAAGTTTGTGAAATTTTTATAGGCGTAAATGCACTTTTAGTCCCTACATTTTGACTTTTTTCCATTTTGGTCCTTACCTTTTAATTTTACCACTTTTAGTCCCTAAACCAATTAATGTGTGTTATTTTTGTCCAGCACCACCACTACTAGATCCATCACCACCAAATCCTACAATCAAATTTCAACCACAACTCAAATATATTTTCAACCATTGAACAACTCAAACCCCCCACACCATCACGAGTCAAAGAAAGAGGCACCGAGTGGGTGAGTCCAAGAAAAGAAGAGATAGAGGGAGAGATCAAGGAGGCTATCTTGATGGTGGCTGGTGGCGGTGAATGGTGAGGAAGGAAACCACAGCCACCACCACCAATCTAAGTTTCACAGCACACACAAGGATGAGATGCCGTGTTGCCCATCTTTTTCTCTGATCCATGCTGGCCACCAAGCACCAAAGCCTCCATGATCAAAACCCAGAAGAGGGATAAGCAAATCTGCTTGCCGTTGGTTTGATAATTTTTGGATTTGACTATTTTGTTTGGGTTTGAGAAAATTGGGGGTTTTGGTTTGTTTTTCCTGTGGGCATCTGACCTAATCTTCATTGACAATTCATTTTCTCTCTCACAATTCAACCAATTTGGATTTTTTTGTGTTTGTTTCTCAAGAAAATTTATGGGTTTGAAGGTTAAGGTTTGCTTTTTTGGAGTTTGGCTTGGTTGTTTGGTTTATGGGTCTTCTAGGTTTGGTTGTTTTACTGGAGATTCAGATTTGGTTTTAGGAGATTGATTTTGCAGGAGATCTAGGTTTGAGAGTTGTAGTTGTAACTGTAACCGCCAACTCACTGGGTTTGAAACATTTTGCAAGAGATCAATTTTTCTTTGCTTAGCTATGTGTAATTTGATAAAATACAAAAATGACTTGAATAACCTGATGTTTGTTATTGTGCTCTTTCTTATTTTAAATTTGAGTTTGTGTTTGGTTCTGGGTTTGTGCTCTTATGTTCTTGTGTTGATGTTTAAATCAGTGATCATGTTCTTGTGTGTTCTTGTTCAAAATGAATTAGATCTAAATTTATGTATTTTATTGCTTTTAATTCTATTTTTTCTTTTTTTATTTAGTTAAAATTAATAAATTATTAAAAAAAATTAGATGCTAATATGGCATTTTTTTTATAATATTTTAATTCCCATGTCAGCCACCTCAGATATTTTCGTTAGTTGACTGACGGAAAGGACGAAAATACGTGTTAATTGGTTTAGGAACTAAAAGTGATAAAATTAAAATGTAGGAACCAAAATAGAAAAAAGCCAAAAATATGGGAACTAAAAGTGCATTTACGCCATTTTTATATTACTAGTTGGGGCAGCACATGTAAGGCACAAGCTTGCCATAGAAAAAGAATAGTAATTAAGCTCAATACTTTTTTAAAGTACATAGAGATTTACATTAATCAAAAGAGACATTAATTTTAAGAAGGCGTAAATGCACTTTTAGTCCCTACATTTTGTGGTCATTTCTATTTTGGTCCCTACATTTTCATTTTACCACTTTTAGTCCCTAAACCAATTAACGCGTGACATTTAAGTCCTTACTGTCACCCAACTAATAGAAAAAGCTGACATGGCTGAAGGCACATTAAAATAATAATTAAAAAATCTATTTTGCATTAAAAAAAATGCCACATCAACATCTAAATTAAAAAAAATTAATATATTAATTTTAATTAAATAAAAAGAATTAAAAACAAGAACATCAAACCAAGAAATAAACTCAGCAACGATATCAAACCCAAAATCAAAGAGCAAACCCAGAATAAAAGAACATAAACATCAAACCTACAGAAAAAAAAAAAAAAAAAAATGAACATCACCAAATCAAAGAGCATGAACATCACCGCAACGTGTCCCAGTTGTCCATCATCATCCACGCCTAAAAGAAAACCCAGATGCAGATCCACCAAACCCAATTTGAAACTAATTCCAAATATTTCAAACAAAAGCCCCAAATTCAAAGATTCAAACTAATCCCAAAATCATTGGCTACAAACCCAAATCCACCAATACCCTAACTGTCCAATACCATTCTAAACCCAGATCCACAACAGAGCTTGATCTGTGGCCAACAACCCCAAAGAAAACCAGATCCAATCGATCCCGATCTCGATCCCGCCCCACCTAACTCGGATCTCTTCATCTCAAGCTTGACCAGCATGGACCTAGCCTAAGATCGTCACTGCCTTGTGCAGCAATAGCATCCCACGAGCTCCTCATCGCACATGGACGTTGGTCAGAATGACGGAGATTGAGTCGAAGGATTGGCTATGGCGTTTAAGCTCCTCTCCTTCAATCTCGATCATCTCCAAAAGGTTTTGGTTTTCTCTCTCTCTCTGCTTTTGTTTTGTTGTGTGAGAAAATTTTGATACAAAAACTTGTAGGAGCCGAAGCTTCTTTGAGTCGATGCAGAGCGGATCTGGAGGCAAATGCTAGAGGTGGCTGTTGGAAGCTACCGAGCATTCATTGCCGCATCCGGTACATTGTCTACTATTTAAGAAGTGTGGTGGTCGGGTTCTAGGTTTCAATGTGAGTTTGGTGATTGAAGAAGTATGGGTTGTGGCTTCTGGGATTTGATGATTTTCTGGTTATGAACTTTCTGGGCTTATGGCTTGGGGATTTGATGATTTTGCTGGGGTTGAAAATGAGGGCTTTGAGATTTATGATTTCGTTTTTTAGCTGAATTTATTGGGTTTTTTTGTGTGTTTGTTTCTCAAGAAAATTTCTGGGGATGAACCCAAGGAACATGAACATGTTCTTCAGAAAAAAATAATGAAAGAAATAATTTTTTTTAAAATTTAATTATCTTATTTTATTTTAAAAGAATTTAGAAAAAAAAATGAAAATGTCTTTTTTTATTATTATTTTATGCTAACTTGGCATTTATTAAATAATAAATAATTTTTTTTTATTATTTTATTCACCACGTCAACATTTACTATGTTAACAGTGTACTCCGTTTGCCATGTTAGCTTTTTTTGTTAGTTGAGTGATGGTAAGGACTTAAATGTCATGCGTTAATTGGTTTAGGGACTAAAAGTGGTAAAATGAAAATGTAGGGACCAAAATAGAAATGACCCCAAAATGTAAGGACTAAAAGTGCATTTACGCCTTTTAAGAATTTTAATAATTATATCATAAAAAGTTAATCTCATTAGTATAAGAATTTTGATCAACCACAAAGTTATGGTCGCTATTTAACATATAAATATCTATTTTACTATAATAGTTTTTTAGTACTTATTGGCTAAAGGCAATATATCAACTCACTAAAAACTTATAAGAATGATAACGAATATCATCATCTTCCAACAATAAACAACTGAGTTTTGCTAAGAAAAAAAAAAAAACATGTGTTATCAAATTTTCCATTAGATAAATTATAAGTTTCAAAAATTTAAACCTATAAAATCAATGTTCTTTATATAACAAATAAAATACCTTATAACATCATTCCAACTTTCCAAGAATTACTACCATCTAAAACTCAAAATACGTGAAGAAAATTTCTGAAATGTTAAAATTTAGTGAGAGTATTTTAGACATTACACAATAAAATATTTTAAGAATCATAAGTTTTCATTAGTTAATGAGAGAATAACAATAAGACATATTTTCTCTTTTTCAAAATATTAAGGGAAAAATTGCTTGATTATAAAGTTTAAGGAGGAATTGTAAACTACCCCAAACATAAAGGATGAAAAGTGTTTTTATCCTAAGTTTTTGTTTTTGTTTTTGTGGGTAAGACTATGTGTTTTTACTTAAAATGGTGTGCAAAAAACAAAATACAAAAATGTTAACCCAAGAAAATTATATGTAAAACAGTGAAGTTTGGCTCAACAAAACTTACTAAACCAACAAAAAATTTATAAAAACACAATAGAATGACACAACATTTTCATAATACCATTATAATTTTGTTATATTTTATTTTGACTTGTAAAGAATTGAAGTTTAGCAGTTTTGAAAATATTGTGTCGACACCAAGATGTCTTAACATTTTCACAAAAAAAATGTTATGTCCATGGCATTTTTACAATAAACCATAAGTAGTAGGTTGTTGCATGTTATTATTGGTGGGCAAACAAGTAGTTTCATTGGATAGTTAAAGTTAGAACTAATAACAATTTACTACGTATGATTTGTTATGAAAGTGTTGTGAAAAATATTGTGGATGTAGTACATCTTTTTTCTCAATACCTTTATTTTTTGTTGTGGTTTGTTCTAGTATAATATTTTATTATTTTATTTTGACTTATAAGGAAAAATAACACCTCAACAATTGTGAAAATATTGTACTAATTTGTTATGCTAATATTTTATTACAATGTTTAACAGTGTGAATTGGACAAACCAAAATAATGTAGCAAATCTACTGCAACTTTACACATTCACAAGAAAAGAAAAAAAGATAAAGATAAAGAAGCTGCCAACGAAATAGTGAAAATTGAATAAACCAAATTTACTATATCGAAGCTACTATAACTTTTCCCATTCACACTTTTTATATATAGATTTATCTTCTTCTTTTTTTTGCAATTATGTATAATATTTGCCACTTTTTTTTATATCTACAACATAAGCTTACAAAGTAAACATATAAAGACCCTTTTTATAGCAAAAATATCCTTAAAAAAAATTAAAAAAACAAAGCTCAAACTAAGCTGGCGTACTTGAAGGAAAAAAAAAGGAAAAAAAAAAAAAGAAAAAAAAAGAAGAGAAGAAAGAGCGCAGCTCAACAATTGAATAAACAAAAGACATTATTTATGAGCTATTGGCTCTTTTTATATAGTTAATGGATATATAAAGAGGACAAATTTTTTTTATAATTCGATAATTACACTAAACTAGTCGCTAGCCTGTGCAATGCACGGGAAAACTATTGAGTATGACTTATTATTTTATATGAATGTTTTACAAATATAACTTTTGTAACCTCTTTGGTCACATATTAAGATTCCAATCTTAAAAATTTGATATGAAACATTAAATTACTAACTTTCTTTTTGTTTTAGTATTAACATTTTCTTGGAAAATATCAATCAAACAGAAAATTAAAAATAAAATTAGTATTCAATAATCCAATAAATGTTGCGATGTATTTTTTTTTTTTAAATACCAGGTATTTTAACACATACATGGAAAGAGAGGAAGAAGTCTTAAAGCAACTTACAGTGGTGTATACACAGCATAATAGTCATATATATATATATATATATTACTTATATATGACTATTGGATATTATTATGCCATATCCAATAGTCATATATATATATATATATATGTATTCATTTAATTATATATGACTATTATTAAGCCAAATGATATAGTTTAATGAATTTTATTTATTACAAATTTCAAAAAAGAAAATTATAATAAAGTGATCAAAATGGTTATTGAGGAAAAAATAATTCACATTTTGGTTTTTCTTGTAAATAAACAAATATATTAGTATATTTATAATTTTATAAATCATGAAACTTCTCCACTCCCAAGTCCAGCAACCTACCCACGTGATATCACATTCCAATGCTTTTGCCTTTTTATATTTCCAAGTCTCATTTAGTCATCTCACTATACCAGTTTGAAAACTCTACAGACTTACAAAGTACAGATGCAAGCCTTCAAGAACCAAGAGGAATGCTTCTTCATCCATCCCAACCCATGGCTGAATTCTTTCTTCTACTTTCTTTTTTTCCCTCACAAATCAATTAGTAGCAAATCTGAAGTTTTATGTTTAATCATTGATGTGAGGAAAAATAAACACGGAACAAAATTAAGAACATTGATTTGAAAACACAAAGTGTCTCGCAACTGCCACCACGACATCAAGGTAGAGTTGAGGAAGAAGGAGACGATAGAGTTTGTGGAGCAAAGGAGTTGGACTTTCTTTTTAAAACAAACTAGTAAGTTGCCCGTGAGATGCATAGATAATTTTATGAAAAATAGTTTTGAATAACGTTGTACATAAATTATAAAGAAAAAGTAAACTAAATTAGAGTAAAGAAACATATACATTTTGAGATATTAAAAATTGGTTTAGTAACTTCACTGCATATTTGTAGCCTTCATAAGGTAATATTATTATTTTTTTAAATCATGAAACCAAAAATAAATGCAAAAGAGTAATGGGACAATGAAATAAACTAATTTGTGTTGTGTTTGCATATTTCATACTATGAAATAAAAGTATACCTAACTCTCGACTATCTTCCACTCATCGATAGTGCGACATTAAGACATGGTGTGGGCAAGTGTGTACGCATGTGTTTTATAGATGATTTAAAATTAAACCATGATAGAATATGACTTTACATTACACACCAAATATTCTCCCTACTTATATACCCAAAACAAAAACTAATTAACCAAATTACCTAACCTAAATCATATTTAACCTCCTAATTTAAAAATAAAAAAAGATTACCCGTAGTGGTTTTGGTTTCTTGATGGTGGTGGGAGGTCAGTATAATGGAGGTGGTAACCCCTCAGATTCCTCTTTCTCTCTCTTTCAAATGTTTTGTTAGTCTCAGGTCGTTTATTTTGGTAATATATAGTGAAATAATGTCTTTTATTTAACAATCCACAACATTTTTGTATCTCTCTATATCTTTTTAGAGTCTTATCTCGTTAGTTATTACTATTAGCCCTTACTTATTATTATTATTATTATTATTTTTTAAATACTAAAACAGTGGGTATGCTAAAAGACATGAAGAATAGTGAAAGGTGTGGTGTAAACTTAGGCAATTAATGAGATATTAATGAAATAACAGTAAAATAAGATAATGTAAACTTTTGAGTAACAATAAAAAAAATAAAAAATAAAAAACTTAATGAAAGAGGTAAAAAAGGGTTAAATGCAAAATTAGAGTGCCACTTGGCAAGACTGTTGGAAAATCTAGTTTTGTATCTCATATAAAACACACAGCAGAAGCAACAAACATAGATCTATTTCATTCATGATTGATAACATGCACTATATAAATTTCAGAATTTAAGAACAAGATAGCGTACCTTGGTGTGGCGAAATTCAAAACAAAAGATTATAAGTACTTGTGAACACTTTTAATCTTCACTCCAATTCCACTTTACGCCCAAGAAGTGTGGTCTCTTAATTAGTTTTCAAGGGAGAATAATCGAGTGGCTTCACTCACACATACACACCATTTCACAATGATGTCTCTCTATTTCTAATTTTCTAATAAAAAATTCTGTATGTTTCTCCCTTTATAACTAACTGATTATCTAATTGGGCAGACTTATTGGGCTTTAGTGTGTGGCTTAGAGTGGGACTAAAAGGGACCAATAAGACACTAGCTCCAATAGGTTTTGGACTTTTCTGTCAACTCTTTACAAGTCCAAAGTTACCATTAATTATATTTAATACCACTATATAAATATAATTGCACTCTAGGCCTTATTAATAAATTATATCCAAAAACTTTATTATACATGCAACTCCTTTATAAAATATTCATAGTAATATAAAGTCATTAATGAAGACTGCCATTTTGTGGATTACTACATTTTAATCCTTGAGTACCCGGTTTAATCCTTTAAAGTTATTCATCATATATTTATGAAGTCTAACTTCATAAATACATACTTTAGTAATTTCTTACCAAAGTGGTTAGGCCTAACTCTTTGAATAACTGAACCCATTAAACTTATCTCAAGAAAATATTTTATATCTCCAGGAAATATTTTATATCTCCGTTAAGAGATTATGAATTTCATCTTGAAAATATATGTTCCATTAACACCAAATGTAGCTGCCCAACATACTGAGATTTTGACCATTACTTTAGATCTCACTCCTGATATATCAAAGCAACCTACATTTCGTGATCAGGTCCATTATTCTCTCATGATTAAAAGTTCATGCAAATAGAAGTCATGAGATTTATTATTCATTTGACAGTCGTTAGAAGAATAATAAATCTCACAACGGTCCAGTTCAATATGTCTTAACTTTTAAAATATAGCAACATATCAACTAGAAGTCTCCACTTTCATAATCAAGACAAATCATCTTAGTTGATATGTTATAGTATTCACAGATGAAATATCCAATTTCATCACCGACTACAAACTAAAATTCTAAATTTACAAAGAACTTGTGATTTATATCTTCTGTAACTTTTCACATAAATCACATACTATGCATCTCATGAACTATATGATAATGTCCGAATATTCATGTTACCATTATTTTAGATAATAATAAAACAACTTTATTAATCACAACATTAAGTCATACATAATGTCATATATAATAACGTACATAGCATCATCAATAGGATTTAAGGGCACTAATCCTAACAAAGACCTCTGCACTCTCACATGAAGTCTTTGAGAGAGAAATATTTTGTAACAACTTTTATTCTACAATATTCCTCCAATTTTTTTTTTTTTTTACTCATTCCTTGAACTGAATAATTATAATGGTTATGTATGTGCAATTTATAATTGTTGTTTCACTGCATATTTATAGCCTTCTCAAGGTAAAATTAATTTTTCACCCTAAAAAAAAAAGGTAAGATTAATTTTTTTTTTAAATCATGAAACAAAAAATAAATGCAAAAGAATAACAGGACCGTGAAAATCAAACAATTTGTGTTGTGTTCACATATTTAATACTATAAAATAAAAGTATGTCCAACTCTCTCACTGTCTTCCACTCATTGATAGTGTGACATTAAAACATGGTGTGGGCAAATGTATATGCACGTGTCTTATAGATAATTTAAAACCATGGTAGAATATGGCTTTACATTGTATACCAAATATTCTCTTTACTTATATACCCAAAACAAAAACTATCCAACCAAATTTCCCAAACCTAAATCATATTTAATCTCTTAATTTAAAAAGAAAAAAAAATACCTATAGGGGTTTCGGCGTCTTGATTGTGGTGGGAGGCTAATATGACGGAGGCGACGTCCCTTCAGATTTCTCTTTCTCTCTCTTTCAAATGTTTTGTCATTCTCAGGTCTTTTAGAGTGAAATAATGCGTTTTATTTAACAATCCACAACATTTTTATGTCTCTCTATCTCTCTCCAAGGCCTCATCTGATTAGTTATTACTATTAGTCCTTAATTATTATTTTTTTCTTTTTTTTAAATATTAAAATGGTGGGTATGCTAAAAAACATGAAAAAGAGAGAAATGTACGATTTAAGTTTAGGTAATTAATGAGAGACTAATGAGATAACAGTAAAATAAGTTAATGTAAACTTTTGGATAACAGTAAAAAAAATTATTAAAAGAGGTAAAAAAAAATGTTAAGGGGAGTGTTGACTTTTCTGAGGCATGTAGTGAGGCTTTATATGTATCTTTTCTTTTCTTACCTTTTAGATACATTGATCATGTATATGAGGTCCTTTGACCATTTTACATACATTGTACTTGTTTTCTATATATGTGGATGTATGTTTCTTTCACCTCTCTCTTCATGTGTTGTTTCTTTTCTATCTTTATACACATGTTCTTTATACTTGTATGCAATCTATTTATTTCTATTTCACACAAGATGCCTTGATGAGTTTTGTTTAAAGTGTTTCAGAAATACAAGTTGTCAAAATCTACTTGCCATAAACTCTCTTCTTGCAAAGTTTTTCAAGAGTTTGTGTTAGGATAGATTTTATTGTATTCAAACAAGTGAATATGAGTTAAGTGATTTATGACTTCTCTCATATGCTCATTTGTTTGTTGTGGTTTTGTCACGGATTGCCAAAAGGGGAGATTGTTAGGACATATATGTTTTCACTTGTTAAGAACATATGTCACTTATTTATGTATATTGGCTAATCCTTTGACAAAACGCACTCTACTTGTAATTGGGTAGTTCTAGGTGTTTTTAATACTTCAAGAAACAAGGTTTCAAGGTCAAGTGTTGAAGTCATCAAGTCTGTCCAAGAAAAAGCAAGCTGAAGTGCAAAGTTTTTAAAGCTCGACACCTGCTCGACAGCTACCTCGACACCTGCTATCTGTCGAGATTTAAAAACTCAGATTTCCAATCTGATTTTCTTGGGATCCGTGAATATGTTTTTGGGCCTTCTTTTCTTCTAACCCTAAACATATAAAAAGATTGTTTTAAGAGCCGTCAAGTGTGACACAAGTTGCAATATCATTGAGCAATCCCTGTTCAAGCAAATTGTGATCAAAAGACGAAGTTCTTGACCTAGTTCATCTTCCTTCAAGAAGTTGCTGTGTATTTCTTCCTGCTATTCATCATAAAGGATGAACTGAAGAACTTTGCAGCCAACCTTTCTTCCTTAGTTGGTGTTCTGAAGTCGCGAACTGAGATCCGCGCATTGGTTAGTCACATACTTGGGAGCCGTGCATCAAAGGTGGGAACTGTCGCTGCAGATCAAGTCCAATTGGGTATTGGGGTAAGGGTTCAACTGTAGATTGGTAAGGTACTTGGGATTCCTTTACTTGTAACTGCTTGATTTGATAATAGTGGAGTTTTGGAAGTGGTGACCTGAAAATCACCCGGCGGGGTTTTTGCCGCGAGGTTTTTCCCCATTCGTAAACAAATCACCGTGTTATTTAATTTCCGCTGCATATTTAGTTTTTGGTGATTTGTTTGTGCTTCCACGCAATTGCATGATAAATTGATTAATTAAAAACTTGACTAATTAATTAATTGGTTTTATCACAAGGGGTCATTCAGTTTGTGGCCTATCAGAAATTTTTGGGTTAGAAATAGGTTTTTTTTTTTTTTTTTTTTGGGTATGGTAGGTTTTGATTCTTGGAGATCTCTGTTGGTTTATGGGTATGGTGGGTATGGTGGGTTTTGATTGAGGAATCTGGGTATTGTGGGTATGGTGTCTTTGACGTGGGTTTATTTTTTGACTGTATACCATGTGTTAGTAAAAAAAGGTTTTTTTTTTTTAATAAAATAAATTTGTAATGATCTTGTGTTGGATGTAGTGGTGGTGGTGATACCGATGTGCTCTTCTCTCACTTTTTCATTTTAATCTTATAGATCTAGGGCTTTTGGTTTGGATTTTGATATCTTTGTTCTATGGGTTTTTATGTCTCTCTTTTTTTTGTCTCATAGATCTGGGGTTTTTGGTTTGGATTTGTATTTGTTTGTTGTTTGGGTTTTGATGGCTCTTTTTTGTCTCATAGTTTTGAAGTTTTTGGTTTGGATTTGGATTTGTTTTTTGTTTGGGTTTTGATCTCTGTTGTTAAGCTTGAGACCTGAAATCACCTGATGGATCCGACCCGCTCAATCGATGACCCGTGTCACCGAGTTCGAGTCAAACATTTGGTTGGCTATGGGTCCATTTTCTGTTCACCCGATTCAATCGGTTCGAGTGCAGGTTAGATCCAATCCTGATCCAACCCGACTCGTGGACAGCCTTATTGTGAACATTTTCTACATGCAACATGTGGTCTCCATGTGTGGGCCCCGCATCATTGGGAGGGCTAGGCAGGAGATGCCAACTCTTCTGGATCTGAGGTTTGTCCAAATGCTAATTTCTGGCATTCTTTTCATTTGTTTAATAAAAAATTTATCACTTTTCATTTTTTTTTCTTTTTCTCTGAAATGTCACTTTTTAATTTTAGATAAGGGGATAGATCAGGGACGGACCTAGGAATTCGAGTTAAAGAGGGTCAAAGTATAAGTAAAAACAAAATCATGAAATTTCAAATTAGCACCTATTTAGTATTAACAAACTATCAATAAGGTTAATACACAAAATCATTGTTTCGTAGTACATTATAATGCAATCATCTATTAACAAAGACAAAGACACAAAACAAAATTGTTTTTTACTACATTAGAGCATTTGCATCAGCTCATACAAAAATTTCTGTCTATTTTAGCATAATAACTTACTTTTTTTGTTGTATATATTCACTTTTTAAAATACTCCATACCAGATTATTTATTTTATACTACATTTCATTATAATACTATTTCCTAATCAATTTTTTATTATCATCTCAAATCATCTCTCTCTTCCTTAAGCAAAAACCATTGCCTTCAATCTAAATAATTTATAAAATATTCATTTGCATAGCAACAGTAATTATGTAAATTTTCCCAATCAACCCAAAATATACTTATATCAGTCTATGTATTATCGTACAAAAATACATTTGTGCTATATAGTAATTATGTTTGCAAAAATACATTTGTGCTATAGTAATTGTATAAATTTACACAGTTGCTGTTGCACAAATATATTTTTGCACATGTACATAGACTGATGTGGGTGTATTTTGTGGGTGATTGGACAAATTTTGGATTTTATGCTATTTTACAACTGATTTAATTGCTATTACAATAAAATCAATGAAAATTGTAAGAGAGGGGACCTAAAGTTTTTGAAAAAATGGATCCAAATATAAAATTTTTAAAAATATATTTATATATATATATAAATTTTTTTCTTTTTTTTTATTAAGACATACCAAGGGGGTCAAGCCCCCTTGGACCCCACCTAGGTCTGTCCCTGGATAAGATCGACTATTTAGGGAGCCTAATTAACATTAAGTGGGAGTTGTCACCTTCATCGACCAATAGATTATCTTGTCGAATAATATGGGCATACAGGCTGAGAAAGCTTAGGCTGTATAATATTTTCTTTGATAGATACGATAGATTTGAACAAAGTTAGCTAGGGTGATAGTTTCTTTGGAGTATAATAAGCGTCTATATTTGATTGACTGAAAAATGTAAAGACTCTATATTCCTTCTTGAAACATAAAGGAAAAGATACAGTCAAATATCCTTCCCAATGTGGCGATGTCTGTTTTATATTTGGTGTGGAAAGGAATTCTAAGTCATTAATGCCACTGCCATATTAGTGTTATCCTGTTCCAGATATCAACATGGTTTATGTCTTCCGATGTAAAAAAATTTATTGAGAAATAATTTTGCTTTCGTGCAAATGTTTTCAAACACGGTAAGTCTAATAAGCACAATAAATTTTACCATTTCTTTTTCATGATTGTTAAGTTGACATGTTAAGATTAGCATACAATAAAACTTGTATGAGGTGAATTCATGAGAAAGTAATGTTGCAACAATTAATCATAACTAGTATGTGACCCCGTGCTACCGCACGGGACTGGTTAATTGTAATGATGCTATTAGTTAATTTTTTTTGTTATCACACGGATGATAGAATTAAATCAAACAATGAAAAATATATATTGCATTTTATTATTTAAGTAATGCTATTGGTCTTTTTTTTTCTTTTTTCTTTTTTTGGTTTATCATACATAGGATAACATTAGATAAAACAATGAATAAAAAAAAAATATTGCATTTTATTATTTAAAATATATAAATGGACATTAAAAAATAAAAACTTATCATTGAGCTAGGAATCTTCTTGGAGGCACCAATGAAACGCTAATGTATGAGAGTGTGAAGTAAGGAAGAGTGGGATTGAACATTGTATTTAAACCCGGCCTTACTCTGAGAAATCCGTAAGGAGGAGGAGATGGTAGTGTGTGGATCTAGTTGGTAGAGGTTGAGAGAGGAGGAGACATGGGATGACGATATGGAATTAGGAGGAGATGATGTTTTACTTTTATAGTCTTTCTCGTTGGACTCCTTGGTTCTAGTTGTGGAATTAGAAGAGCTCCAAACTTTATTGAGATCACCCATAAAAGTGTGCAGGTGAGATGTTCTTGCTTAGACCAATGAATATTATCATTGTGGTTTTCTTGGCTTCCGTATTAAATGTTAATACATCATTTATTTGGGCACAAAAATTAGAAAATTTAGATAAGATACATGACACAAAATTGGAGTCCAATTTATAATCTCCATAAAAGTGTGCAGGCAAGATGTTCTTGCTTAGGTTAATGAGCACTATTATTGTGGTTTTCTTGACTTCCGTGTTAAATGTTAATGCATCATTTATTTGGGCACAAAAAATAGAAAATTTAGATAAGATACATGACACAAAATTTGAGTCAAATTTATAATCTAATTAGATTTTTTTTTTGAGTTTTGGTTAGGACAAGTGGCGCAAAATTGAGAATCCAATTTAAATCTAATTGGATTTTCTCTCTGCTTCACCTATTATTATATATATAGATTTATACCTTAAATAAAATGTAAAAAAAAAAAATGAAATTTATTGGGTAACTAGCGTTACTATTTCAAACCCGACGATTATCTTGATGTGTTGATTCGTGGTTTGGCATTTTGTATTGCTCATTTACCTACGAAACTTTATGTTATAAACCGAATTTTGTATTAACACACATTATTTAGTATGAGAACGACCATCTTGTTCTTGATTATAAATTTTAGGTTAAAATTACAATCCATCACAACAAGACATTACTCAATATAGTGTTAGGTAGGATTATCTTAAGAACAAGTAATAATTTCAAAGGAGTAAAGAACAAGGAGAAAAGTTCATTGAATGAAAGGTAATCACAATTTAATAAAAATATAGTTATGTTGTTGAAATTTTGTCTTCTAATATAATGCAAATTTTTAAAAATATATTTATATATATATATAAATTTTTTTCTTTTTTTTTATTAAGACATACCAAGGGGGTCAAGCCCCCTTGGACCCCACCTAGGTCTGTCCCTGGATAAGATCGACTATTTAGGGAGCCTAATTAACATTAAGTGGGAGTTGTCACCTTCATCGACCAATAGATTATCTTGTCGAATAATATGGGCATACAGGCTGAGAAAGCTTAGGCTGTATAATATTTTCTTTGATAGATACGATAGATTTGAACAAAGTTAGCTAGGGTGATAGTTTCTTTGGAGTATAATAAGCGTCTATATTTGATTGACTGAAAAATGTAAAGACTCTATATTCCTTCTTGAAACATAAAGGAAAAGATACAGTCAAATATCCTTCCCAATGTGGCGATGTCTGTTTTATATTTGGTGTGGAAAGGAATTCTAAGTCATTAATGCCACTGCCATATTAGTGTTATCCTGTTCCAGATATCAACATGGTTTATGTCTTCCGATGTAAAAAAATTTATTGAGAAATAATTTTGCTTTCGTGCAAATGTTTTCAAACACGGTAAGTCTAATAAGCACAATAAATTTTACCATTTCTTTTTCATGATTGTTAAGTTGACATGTTAAGATTAGCATACTAAAACTTGTATGAGGTGAATTCATGAGAAAGTAATGTTGCAACAATTAATCATAATTTATACCTTAAATAAAATGTCAAAAAAATAATGAAATTTATTGGGTAACTAGCGTTACTATTTCAAACCCGACGATTATCTTGATGTGTTGATTCATGGTTTGGCATTTTGTATTGCTCATTTACCTACGAAACTTTATGTTATAAACCGAATTTTGTATTAACACACATTATTTAGTATGAGAACGACCATCTTGTTCTTGATTATAAATTTTAGGTTAAAATTACAATCCATCACAACAAGACATTACTCAATATAGTGTTAGGTAGGATTATCTTAAGAACAAGTAATAATTTCAAAGGAGTAAAGAACAAGGAGAAAAGTTCATTGAATGAAAGGTAATCACAATTTAATAAAAATATAGTTATGTTGTTGAAATTTTGTCTTCTAATATAATGCTATCTAATCCAAATTTCAAGATATATTCCAACCCTTTTGGACGGGGAAATTGAATATAAGACCAACGATATTTGTAATAATATAATTTGAAGGGTGACACCTCATAGGAAATCGATCTTTTCCATTTCATTAGAAATGGAAAATTGAGAAAACTTATTTCACAATCAAAATTTACTAATTAGTTGTCTTGGATTTAATAATATATAGTGTTTCGTCATTAATATGTCTTTAGATTTATAATATTTAATTTAAACAACGAAATAAATCTATTTGAATTGGAGAGTTTCTTTCGCCTTAAAGCACTAGTTTTTTTTAGTTCTGAGAGGAGAAAAGAATATGAAATAAGCAAGGTTTTGAAATGTTAAAATTGTTTTATTCATTACTGTTTAATTCAAATGCATTGCTGAAGCATCAACCAGAGACTACATGACTATACGAAGGACAACTATATCAAATCTTTCGTGCTTTTGCCTCCAATTGTCTATTGTTAATTTGGCTTTTCGATTTTGTGAATTAATAGGTATCTGAAGGAATTTATTACAATATATACCAAAGATTAGACATCATAAAATGGTATCACATTGCAAATTGTTAGAAGGCTAATTTTTTTCATTAACTGGTTAATCAAAAGACACAAAAACTTTACATGATTACATCACAATCCCTTTCGCATATGCAGGGTTATAGATTTTTCATATTCTATTTTTTGATCAGTTAGCTCTTTACGTGTTTCACAAAAAGTTGGCAAAAAGATGAGTACTCATGAAGCTTGGAATAGGAATAGTGGGCCAAAATGAGCATTTGTCCCTTTCGCTCAAAACAAGTAGCAAAATACTCATATTTTGAAACTATTTAGCCATATGCCCCTGTTTTAAACTCAATTTTCTAAAAATCGAGTTTCAATGGAAAACTTGATTTTCAGAAAATCGAGTTATAGGCAAAAAACTATTAAAAAAAAAATTACATAAAACTCAAGTTCCACGTAACATTTTGCAAGTAACTCGATTTTCATTAAATCAAGTTTCAGAACATGGACATTTTGCTACTTGTTTTGAGCGAAATAGGTAAAAACCCATTTTGGCCAGGAATACTGTCAAGAGATATATAATAAACTGTAATGAATACATGTACAATGGATATAATATATTACTGATATATACAACATATATAATAATAGATTAACAATCTAATAGACTAATACCATACAAGTAATCTATCGCTGTCTCGTTATTATTGGAACATAACAATGGAGAGTGAAAGGGAGAAAATACACGCCTGGATGTCTATTGTGATTGTACGGGCCGGCTATAGTCCGCAGACGTTAGAATGGACGAGCCCATCATTTGCACGGGGCCTTAAGTGGACGGATCTCATGTGGACGGACCTGATACGGACGGAGCGAAGAAAGATGGGCTGGTTGACCATGGGCCTGTTGGAGCCCTTAGTGGGAATATTTTGGCCCATTCTCATAAGGTCCTAAACAGAGTCCTTGCGCTACTTGGACTCTAGAAATTTCATATATTTGGTAAAGATCTTCCCTATAAGGAGAAGATCTGTCCATCACGTTTAGGATTCTACAAGAAGAGTCCTATGAGGAAAAGACTTCCGCGCCAAGGAAGAGATGTCAACCCTCTACTACTATAAAAGCCCCAATACCCTCTCCAACCAAGGTACGCATTATTTTACCCTCTCTAGCACTCTAGAGTTGTGAGAATACTTTCTGACTTGACCTTCGGAGGGTATTTGGCCAGCACCACACCGGTGCCCTTTGATAGGTTTTCTCCTTTGTCTTGTGTAGGTTAACATACGAGCGTGAAGGCATTGTGTGACTCATTGGTGAACTTCTCAGCTTCATCAGAGAGGATTTAATAATAATATACCTTGTAGTCCTCTAAAAAAAATACCAATATATATATATATATATACTCTTGCGTGCAAAATCTAAAGATTTAGATAAGGTGTTATTTAATTAATTGCCAGTCCTTATCTAAATAAGAAAAAATTAATACTTTTGCATTACGTGAACAATAAATAAGACAAAGTTCTTGCATGAAGTTGTGTATGTCAAACTCTTTGCTTTCAACCTCTATATTTTATCTATATACTATCAAGCGTATATGTTATGTTGTACTTACGAAATAAATTTGACAACTTTTTTTTCACAACTTATTAAAGTGATAAATAACAATTTATGAGTAATGCAATATTATTTTTATTGGTATTATCATCATGGAAATTACATTTTTTGTATAATAATCAAACTATCATTTCAACCAAAGACCTTGTATCTAAATTGGCACCTCCCCATATACAAAGTGCTTGGGGGTTTAGAGGGAAAATAGTTTGAGTTGCGAGGTTAGCAGCATGTTATAATTATCTCTCAAAAAAAAAAAAAAAAAACCTATCATTTCAACAGTTATGAATAATATTGTAAAATTTATTCTGTTATAACTTGACTATAGTTCTCAAACAACTAATTAATGGCTAATAATTTCCAACAAAAACTTCTGACAAACATATATGTACAAGCCATGTACATGTCCAATAGATGGATGAGGCTATTAATTTAAGCGATAATATATCGTCAAAAGATTTGTAATTCAATTGACATCTCTTAGCGTTTCTAATGAAAATGTCTTATCACTCAAAAAGATAAATTGGTTAGTTGGTTGCATTTGCATAAATATACTTCAGAGCAAATATCAATATGATGAAGTCCATATATAGTTTTTGTAAAGTTGAATTTATTCAACTATGTGTTGGCTTTATTCTGTGCCAAATTTGCTTGTAATTCAGCATTTAGAAACCCTGTATTTAGGTTGGAATAATGTAAGGGTTGTGTGTGAGAGAGTGTGAAGTTTTGATCAAGAGTGTGCAACAAGAAGTGACTCGTGACTGGAACTCACGACTGACTCATGAGTGGTGACTAGCCAAAATGAAGCACACATGTGAAGCATGCAGGAAGTTGAAGAGTCAGGCTAGCTAGATCACTATAGGACAAAAAGTACAGTCTGGCCAGTTTGGTAACTAGCGACTAGAACTCGCGACTCATCCCAATCACGAAGTGAGTCGCTAGTGCACCCTGTTTTGCTGAAAACTGACTTTTCACATTTCATCTCATACCATACTATAAATACCCTTATTCCGTGCTAAATTTACTTGTAATTCAACTTTTAGAACCCTATATTTATGTGAGAATAATGTGAGGGTTGTGTGTGAAAGAGTGTGAAGTTTTGATCAAGAGTGTGCAACAAGAAGTGACTCGCGACTGGAACTTGCGACTAACTCATGAGTGGTGACTCACCAAAATGAAGCACATGTGTGAAGCATGTAGGAAGTTGAAGAGTTAGGCTAGTTGGATCCCTACAGGACAAAAAGTACAGTTTGACCAGTCTGGTAATTGGCGACTGGAACTCGCAACTCATCCCAGTTGTGAAGTGAGTCACCAGTGCACCTTATTTTGCTAAAAATTGACTTTTCACATTCCATCTCATACCCTACTATAAATACCCTTATACCCACGAAATGTAGAAAGTTTCAAGAGAGAATTTTGAGAGAGAAACCCTAAGAGAAAAGCAAGATTGATTCATCCACAATCTTATACACTTGATTCTCCAAATTTCTCTACTCTCACCCTCTCCATTGTCATACCCATGAGAAGAGTATAAACCAAATCCTTAAGAGGTGCTTTTGTGAGATCTAAAAGGTATTGTGCCTTCCTCTTTCAAAGTTACTACCGAAAATCATTCTTATATCATTAGATTTGGTAGATCTGAAGTTGCTGCAACAAGATCAACAACTGCTAATGATCTAAACCTTCAAGGGTGGTCTAGGAGTCACAAACTGGAGAGCTTGTGTTGCTAAACCTTTGAGTGGGATCTCAAAGTCACAAGCAAGGGTGCTTGTGTTGGTGTAAATCCAAGAAGAGAAGGAGTCTGTGGATTCAGAGCTTACACATAGTCGTTTCAGTAAGTTACTATATGAGATAGCAATAGATTTAGGGTTAAATCTGATTGTAAAAACTTCAATTCTCTTATAGTGGATTTACTTTACCTTGAGGATAATTAGGTCAAATCTTTTCTAGATTTTTACCTTGAAACGGTTCGTTTTATCAGTTCTCCTAGGCCATCAAATCGTGGTATTATTTACTTTTCCGCTTTTGTGCATGATAGGATATAGGCTTATTTAACCTAAATCTGGATAATAAATCTAATAATCAACTTAGTTAATTAATTAAGTTAAATAATCTAGTTTAAGGGATCTAAACGAACTCTCAACACCAATTTTCACAACGAAGTTTCATGAAAGTTTATTAACTCTTTTTGTTTGTCCCTTTCTGAATAGAAACTATTACTCTGACCACAAAACCGGCAACTAGAGGTCAAATTTGTTTGAATCATTTTTATTTTTTAAACAATACATCTACAGCTAAGTGTAATTGAATTAACGGGTCACAAGGGTTAATGCTTTTTTACCATGGAAGACTTTTGTCACGTAGCGGACCAAATTGATAGACATATCATTTTTTTTAAAGTGATGATAAGGATATTATAAATTTAAATATACAAATTTTACAAATTAATATAACATATTTTAAAATATAATATAACAAAAAATTAGGAAACTTATTTATAATAACATTATTGATGAGTTATCAATTATGTTAATTACCACAATAATTTATATTTATAAATCTTTTACAAAATTCGTAAATTTTAATACATTTATTTAACGTTATATTTCTTAGAGCATCCACAGCAGATGTTGCAAAAAAAAAGTCATTTTGACACACCAAAGACCTACTTTATTATTTTACCACATCATTTTACAACATCTCATTTATCAGATGTTTTATCATTCAATTCTATACATTAAAATAATATTTACTACACATTAAAATAATATAAACAACACAATAAAATAATATATTTAACACAATAAATAACATCCACAGCACTGCTGCCGCCGCCACCGCCATCGTGGCAGCCACAATCCATTGCAAAACAAAAAACTGAAAACAAAACCACCACCACAACCACCACCATCAACAATCCACCACAAAACCCATTAAAAACAAAGCAACACCAACTAGCACAGCAACTCAAACCTAGAAAACACAACCAAAACCCAAGCAACCCAAACCCATGAAACTACTAGCACCACCAATCCAAAGCCACGAATCCACTTGCACTGGCAACCAAAACCCACTAGCACTGGCAACCCACGATCAAGCTCTCACCTCACCTCAACGTCGATGCCCACGATCGTGACAAACACTCCGATCTCACCTCAACGTTGATTCCGATCTCACCGCAACGTCAATTCCGATCGGCAATGACGATGACGATGCCTGGAGAGATCGGCGATGACGATGCAAAATGAAACCAGTGAGAGATCGGAAATGATGGATCGGCAATGACGTGAGAGAGAAGAGAACTGGTGCAAATTTATACCATTCTTCGTAGAGAACAGAGGAGAGAAAACAGAGGTGAGAGAGAAGAGAAAAGTATAAACTGAAGAGAGAGGAGAGATAAAACAAAATAAAAAAAAACAATAAAAATTATTCCATTCTTCATCCGTACCGTTGCAAATTTGCAATGGTACTGTTCACATGTGGCAAAATTTTTAAGATTTGGCACATCTGATAAAATGAGTTTTTGGTGTTTGGTGTGGGATATATGCCAAATATTTAGCATTTGGCACATATCTCACATATGCTGTGGGTGCTCTTAGGGAATGAAAGGTAATTACAATGAAATGACATGAAACGAATCTCTTGATTAAGATATGCATGAAAATAGTGATTGCATTCATGATGCAACATAAGCCAGCTCCAACCAAGAAGCTGCCAAGAAAAGAATTAGAGATCAAAAGGGAAACTTGCCGGAATTAAACTCTGTGTGGGTGAGAGTGATTGGTTATAAATTATTAAAAGAAAAAGATAGGATTTAGACCATTTGGTATCTTTTTATTGTTGGGTGCAAAGCACCGTGTGGGTCCAGCTCACATGCCTTGTCAAAGCACATTTATGAGCTTGTTTCAAGAGCCTTCAAAGAATTTTTTTTCTAAATAACAATAAATATTAAAAAATTTAGTTAGTTGTCACGTTGCAAAAGAATTTTGAAAACTAGCATCTCGAGTGTCTAAAACTCGAGTTCCAAGATAAAAATCAAGTTTTTGAGGTTTGATCTGTAAAAAAAATCCAAGTGAAAATCAAGTTTTAAAAACTCGAGTTCAGAAAACGCCCCTATAAGACTTAAAAACGTCACTATAGGGCTTAAAAATGGAGTTATAAAAAAAATTTAGCAGAAAAATGCCATTATAGGGCTTTAAAACGTCAATATAGGGCATAAAAACGCCACTATAGGGCTCACTGAACCTGGTATTGAGCAGTTACGAAAAAATTTTGCAGAAAAACGCCACTATAGGGCTTTAAAACGTCACTATAAGACTTAAAAACGCCACTATAGGGGCAATAAAACTATAATTTTTTTTGCATGGAACTCGAGTTTTTAAAACTCGAGATTTATGTAAATGGATCTTGATTTTCTAAAACTCGAGATGCCTAATTTCCTTTATAGTTTCACGCGTTGTCTAACTAACCAAATACTCCTCTTACCCATGATTATTCTGCCCATTCCCCCGCCTTCAAATTCAACTCTCTCATTTATTGGGAAAGCACATCTATGAGCTTGTTTCAAGAGACTTGAGAAATGACCAAGACTTGTGAGTAGTCTGACTTCTCTCAATGAGAAGTGATCCTAAGCATGTTGTACACGCTGAAGAAAAAGAAAAGAAAGAGGAAAAGGCCATTCGGCCAGTGCGTGACATAGAGAAACACACGGCGAAGAGCTGAAGCAAGAGAGAGCCATGCGGTCATTGCGAGAAAAACACAGGTTGGAGCTTCAGGAAGTGCAGTCCGAAGAGAGAGAGAGAAACACAGTGAGAGTAAGAGAGAGTGAAAAAAAAAAAACATTTTTCTTTACTCAAA
This sequence comes from Quercus suber, assembly GCF_002906115.3. Taxonomy (NCBI): domain Eukaryota; kingdom Viridiplantae; phylum Streptophyta; class Magnoliopsida; order Fagales; family Fagaceae; genus Quercus; species Quercus suber. The sequence goes on along the minus strand of NW_027069496.1, from coordinate 991,178 downwards.
TTACACACAAAGAAGATAAATTTGTGGAGTTATCATGGAGTTTTTTAGTACTACAACCAAAGAGAGTTGGAGTATTCAGAGGAAGATTTTGCTACTAACTTTGTGGTGAGATTGTATTTACTCCTTGAGATTTATTTATCGTATATTCAATTTATTGTGGACTCAAGTTTGCTAAACTTGATAGTTGTAATCTCTATTTCATAGTGGATATTTTTCAGAGCTGTTACATGATTTTTCTCTCTACAATAGTTGGTTTTCTACGTAAGATTTAGTGTTCTTGTGTGAATATGTTTATGTGGTGCTGGCTGAAATTTTTGTTTTCATAATATTATTATCATTAGTAATTATATATTTTAATTCACACGACATCGAGGGATTAGGATTTTCCCTCAACATTTATATTCTGTTTTCACTTTTTACTAATCTATCTATTCATTGTTCAACTTCTATATATATACATTTATATATTTAGGCTTGCCATAAAACTAAACTACTCCCAACACAAAGTTTCCTTATTGGCCTGTAGAAATCATCAAAAAGATGATGCAGCCTGAGCTAATCATGAATTCAACTTTTGACCAGGTTGAACACCCTGACTTCAACATGGATTGCCTTGTAGATTTCTATGACTCTGTTCAGATCTCTACATTCTTCACCGCAACAGATGACTATCCGGGGCTATTTTCACTCCAATTTTCACCACCCAGGTTCCCAAGTGATGAATTTGTCACCACAATTGAGGAATCTAATTCTTTACTTTCTTCAATCCCATATCCTTCAACCATGTACCCGGCTGCCTCTGCGTCACATGCCATTTCTAGTGATTCCCAGCAAATCATGTCAACCAATTCAGATTTCTTTAAGGAATTGGAGAGGTTAATGGGATGATAACATAGAGGGTACTTGTGGAGACAGTGAAGAAAGTTTATCAAACCCCACAAATGTGGGAGTTCGGTACACTGGACAAGACCCTTTTTTTCCTTTGCAACAATTGTCCCATGGAGAAAATAGTTTGAGTCCTAGCTAGTCCATGATATCTGAATCATTATTAACAGATGTAGTGTCTGTTTAATCATCTCTAACATTGCCAGGAGAAGACATGGAAATATGATAGGCCACAAACTGAATGACTCCTTGTGATTAAATCAATTAATTAATTAACCAAGTTATTAATTAATCAATTTAACATGTAAATATGTGGAAGCACAAACAAATCACCAAAAACTAAATATGCAACGGAAATTGAAAGACACGGTGATTTGTTTACGAATGGGGAAAAACCTTACAGCAAAAACCCCAACGGGTGATTTTCAGGTCACCACTCCCGAAACTCCACTATTATTAAATCAAGCGGTTACAAGTAAAGGAATCCCAAGTACCTTACCAACCTACAGTTAAACCCTTACCCCAATACCCAATTGGACTTGATCTGTAGTAACAGTTCCCCCTTTTGATGCACGGCTCCCAAGTATGTGACTAATCAATGCACGGATCCCAATACGTGACTTTAAACACCAACTTAGAAGGAGAGGTTGGCTGCAAAGTTCTTCAGTTCATCCTATACAATGAAGATCAGGAAGATGCTTGGTCACAAAACTCTTTGGTGCAAATACACAGCAACTTCTTCAGAGAAGATGAACTAGGTCAAGAACTTCGTCTTTGATCACAAATTTCTTGAATAGAGTTTGCTCAATGCTTGTGCAACTTATGTACAGTTTGACGGCTCTTAAAATAATCCTTTTATATGTCTAGGGTTCAGAGAAAAGAAGGCCCCAAAGCATATTCACAGATCCTAAGAAATCAGATCAGAAAATCTGATTTTATAAATCTTGACAAATAGCAGGTATCAAGGAGCTATCGAGCAGGTGTCGAGCTTTAATGAAATTGCACTTCAGCTTGTTTTTCTTGGACAGATTTGATAACTTCAACACTTGATCTTGAAACATTGTTTCTTGAAGTATTAAAAATACCTAGAACTACCCAATTACAAGTAAAGTGCGTTTTGTCAAATGATTAGCTAATTTACATAAATAAGTGACATATGTTCTTAACAAGTGAAAACACATATGTCCTAACAATCTCCCCCTTTAGCAATCCATGACAAAACCACAACAAATAAATGAACATATGAGAGAAGTCATAAATCACTCAACTCATACTCACTTGTTGAATACAATAAAATCTATCCTAACACAAACTCTTGAAAAATTTTGCAAGAAGAGAGTTTATAACAAGTAGACTTTGACAACCTTTATTTCTGAAACACTTTAAACAAAACTCATCAAAGCATCTTGTGTGAAACAGAAATAATGGATTGCATACAAGTATAATGAAAATGTGTATAAAGATAAAGAAGAAACAACACATGAAGAGAGAGGTGAAAGAAACATACATCCACATATAGAGAGAAAATAAGTACAATGTATGTAAAACTGGTCACAAGACCTCATATACGAGATCAATGTATCTATAAAGAATAGAAAAGAAAAGATACATCAAAACCTCACTACATCCCTCAAATATCAACACTTCCCCTATCAAAAATGTCCTATACTAACTCTCCCCCTAAGACGACTACTCTCATAACCCAAAACTACTGTGAGAGACCGCGCCCCCGACCCGTTTTTATGATAATGTTGGGCCAAACCCACGTGAATGGGTGGAGTCGTGTTATTGCCTCTCAAAATAGAGGTTCGACTGATTATATTTTCTCCTTTAGATTAAGGGTTTTACAATAGAGTCGCCACTTATTTAATTATTGGAAAAATAAGAAAACCATAATTGAAAAATTCCTCATTTTATTATTTTGAAATTGAATTTACATTAAACATAGGAAATTACATGGCTTTGGTCCTAGATACAATCTAAGATAAAGTACATGGCTTTGTTTCCTAGTTACAATCTAGAAATTGAAAATTACAAGGATAAGCATTTGATCTACTAACCCTTGATCTAAGTTCGGAGGCTATGTTACAAGGTGGGAAGGTGTTAGGCACCCACCTTGCCCGGTGAAACCGATCTTCTAGACTATGGTGGCCAACAATCATATCATATCATCCAATATGTCAGTTAATTTACATGTTGAATTTAATGTGTGTGCATGTGATAAACCCTAATTCAATCTATTAAGCATTGCATTTGGATTGAAAAATAAATTCTAGTGAATGTATGTGGATGATGATAACCTAGATTCAAGGATTTGAAAGAATTATGAAACAAACATGTTTTTCATATTTTTGATGTAGATTTAATATTAAAACTAGTGTTATGCATGAACATGTGATGAACAACCAAGAACATGTAAAGAACACACAAGAACATTTAAGAACATTCAAACATATTCAAGAGAATTTAAATAATTACTATCATGCTTTAATCTTAAATTCTCATCATGGCAATACAATAAACAAGTTAGGGAAAGGAATTATACCTTTATGCAAGATCCATATGGTGGAGGAGGAGACTCTTGGTGGAGGTCCTAAGGGTGAAGAAAAAAAGAACTAGGAGAGGGAGAGTGAGTCTCACTCAATACCTTGAGTCTTAGGAAGACCAAGATATGACAAGACTACTCAACTTCACTAGAACTCAAGAGGGGAGAAGAGAGAGGGTTTTTTTGTCCTTTGGAATGAAGGAGAGGGAGGGTTTATATAGTAGTGGTGGAGGGAATATGAATGGAAGGTCATTTAATGAGGGTTGACAAGGATTATGAATCTAGACCTCATTTTAGCCTTGGGGAAAATCCGGTGCATTAAATGGAGAGATTGGTGGGAGTGGGGAGCAAGCCAAAATTCGGTTTTCCTGTAGCTGCTGTAACAGCTTGTAGAGCCAACTTCGAAAAATCATATCTGACGCAATTCTGATTGGAATTGTCTCATTCTTGTGCTCAAATTGAAGCCCCGGATGTCTAGTTTCTGAGAAAATTAACCTCATTCACAAATTCAAAATATTCTGAGAGATATTGATGAAATGGTGAGCAGAGGTCATTTGTTAGAAAATGGTTTCAACACAATTAACATTAATAGGTCTCAAATTAGCTCCCAATTAACATTAAATGACTCCAATCACTCCCATTTCAGACTTAATTGGTTTCAAATTTACTCTAATTAAAAGATAATTGCATAAATTACTCATTGAATAATTAATGTTTAACTATCTAATTAATTAGGTATATGCAACCTCACCATAAAATGTAGTCCTAACTAATCAAATTATGACACGTCATTAATCTCAAATTGATTACACTTATAACCAATTGAAATCAATTGTTCATAATCACATATAGTTGGACTAAATTTGTGATAGTGCATCTCAGCCATTAAAATTTGATTTGTTGATAACTTTCAATCCGGTGGTCCGATTAGGGCTTATGACCAGTCGATTTGATCGTTACAACATCAAGGTCATTTTAGTGAAATGAGATTAGGGATCTAATGGCTAGAATCAAGAGGCATATTTTCAAGGCAAAATTACCCTTTTACCCTCCATGTGAGGTTAAATGCGGGTTGCAAAATGGAGTGTCAACAACTACTCCTCTTTTTTGTCACGAGTGACAAAGGGTACAGTGTAATGTAGACATCTCATTAGTAGAGCTAGCATCTCCATCATCATCATCCGAAGCGTCATCGTCATCACCATTATCATCATCATCTTCAGAGTCAAAAACTGCTGGAGAAGATGGTGAATGAGTAGCCTCAGAAGCAAAACCACCCATGGTCGTCTGCCGTTGTGCAATACAACGAACACAAACATTCACCTGATACAACTCAGAGGAGAGTGTATCGAGGCGAAAATCCATGCGCTGCAGCTGCGCCATGATGTCTCTAAGAGATACATTGCCTATAGAGGAAGAAGGAGCAAATGTAGATGGAGCAGAACTGGATGGAGTTGAACGGGAAGGAGGAGTGGAATCCGTCTGTCTTGACTTTTACTGAGCCTTACTACGTTTTATGGTAGCGGCATCTATGGTACAGATGTGTGTGAAGTGGTCGGACACAGGAAAAGGGATAGAAAAATGGCATAAGATCCTCGTGATAGCGGAAGGAAAAATGAGCTTATCGCGGGACGCCGAATCTAAATGAACATCTATGATAGAAAAGATGAAATGAGAAGGAAAATCTATAATAAGATGCTCAAGAAGAGATAACAAAAATCGAGCACGAGGCTCTGTAATGGAGTTGTAGTGAGAGAGTGGATAGAGTACAAAAGTCATCACCATATTTAAGAATCTAGGACCTTTAGCAAAAGGTCTACATGATGTATACTGATGCTCACCCCAATCAGTAGGGTACTAACAAAAAGCAGAAATGAGCTCATCTTTCGACATAATTCGTAGACACTCACAAGAAGGATAGTCAGAAAACTCTATCCTAGGAACCCTAAGCACATCCGCAACTAGCTACGGTGTAACAGAAATGCGCGTACCTCGAACGCGAGTGAAAAAGAAAGGTACTGAACGATCGATCTCATGCATGTTGGAGTAAAACTCTTGAATAAGCACGAGAGGACATGTGACGGGGACCGCACACAGTGACTCCCATCCCCTACTGTGAATGACAAAGGGAAGGTCAGTGTCGACGAAGTCTGCCAAAATGACTTGGCATTCCGAATGAACACCTCGTTTAGAAAAATTCTCCGAAAATGCCTTGTAGGCATCACCATCACGGAACCGAAGATTTAGAGGAGCAGAATCAGAAGATGAAGAAGCTCTAGAATGCAGAGGGTTCCGAGCCGGAGTAGATTTACGCTTAGGTGCCATAGACACTACTAACGTAAACAGAATGAGATAGAGATAGAGAATGAGACAATCAGAAAAGTCCCAAAACAGTTCACATATATCAAATATATTGAACAATGAGTACGTATGGATGAGGAATGCATGAACATGTGACATGAAAAAAAAAAAAATAAAACATCATGGGCTCAGCCCAATCCAAGCCTACTAGCACACAAGCAGAAAACACACATCTAAATGCATGAAAATACCATTCTAATGCACATGAAATGCAATGTATGACATTTTGAATACATTTAAGTGAAAACCCAACCCAAAATTTCAAGAAAAACTTAATAATTTTGAAAAACCCCAAAAATTTTCAAAAACCCCAAAACCTAAGATTCAAAACATGAAATGCATGAAAAATGAAGGAAAAAGAGATCTTACCAAGTGATTTGAAGCAAGGAATGGCCAAAAATCACGTGGGTTGGAGATTTTGAGTGAGAAAAAGAGGTTGGGGAGACGAACAGCCATGAACAGATCAAGAGAGATCGAGAAAATGAATTATAGATCGCAACAGAACCTTATACAGAAGTTTCAGTAATTCTCGACAACTGAGGTGTCAAGAGGTATTGAGGAAGCTGTCAGGGTAGGTGTCGAGGAAATGGCCTTCGACAGCTGAAGGTGTCGAGAGGTATCGAGGAACAACAACCATTTTCAAAGAACAGAAGCTCGATCGATCGACAAGGTATCAAGAAGGTATCGAGAAGACAGGAACTTTCTCGATCGATCCATCAGGTGTCGAAGAGGTGTCGAGATTGCGAAAAGAAAAAGGCTTGAGAAGCTTGACAGATAAGAAAGTATCGAGGAGGTGTCGAGCCAGCTTTTAAAAACAGTTTTTCGAGAAGAGAAAAACACAGATATGAATGCAATTCAACATGTACCTCAACCAATGATCTAATCAACATATTAAGCTCTCAAAATCATCTTTTAACAAAAATTTTAAGCACATGGATCCTCAAAAACACACACACACACTAAACAAGTCTAACCAATTTTATTTTTCAAAAACAAGTTAAGACAGTTTAGTGAGCATACATTAGCACATGTAAACACTTGTGATGCCCAAATCACATTGTACCTGCACATGTATCAAAAGTAGCAAAGAATATTGCGTGTTGTGTGTGAAAAACATCGCAAGATTGCATATGTGTATACATGTTATGACGATCTAAGATATGAGAAAATAACTTTAACTTACACACAATCATAACTGTTTGATAGGGACTATCACCTTCGAGGTACATCCTATAACTTCCACATCTCTTAGAATACACGCTTGCAACCATATTTAAAGTATTTTTAATCTTTTTGCTTTTTTTATTTTCTTTGCATATTTTCTTTTATTTTAGCATACCATACATGGGCATATAAAAGAGAGAAAAGAAATACCCAAGATGTTAAGCATTTGACATCGCACTTTTGCTATGCCGAAGCATACGAATGTCTTTGATATTGCACTTTTGCTATGCCGAAGCATACAAATGTCATATTATGATTGGCAGAAAATAGTGGTGAGATGGTTATTTATGTCTTTCTCTTAAGATTTTCTAGTCGTACCCGTCAAAAAGAGTGATACAAGTGTTAAGTTTAAGAGATAACTTAATCTTACTCATTACAAACAAGAGCCACAAAGCTCACTTGCTTAGTTGTGCATAGAGATGCTCATCTAAGCTACAAGAGATACAAAATTTAGAAAACTCTGTTTCATTGGCCATTCAAGGTACACAAGTACCAAAGTACACAAAACACACACTGTTTTTTTTTTTTCTTATTTTTTTCAATTTTTTTTATTTTTATATCAAAAAAACAAAATAAACAAAACTGAAAGTAAACACACAAAAACATGTTAAACAAAGCAAAGCATAAAACTAGACTGACTCAACGAAAATGCAAAACACACAAGCAATGCAACAAACAAGAAAAACAAGAAGAGAGAAGAAAGTGATAAAATCACTTAGAGCCCTTTTTCTTCCACACCTTGGAAGAACCTTTCTTTTGATTAAACCCTTGAACCGGCGGTGAGAAGGAAGAATTGAAACCGTTCAAGTTCAAAAGGAACATGAGGGCTTTAAGAAGATCACCAAGAGGAGCAAGAGAGGATTGAAGCTGATTCTGGCTACCAGACACGATCATGCCGTTGCTCTGTTGAGTGGCTAGCCACTTATAGCAATTTGGTCGAGTATGACCGGCAGCTCCACAATGATGACAGAGATGCTGCTTCTTTTGTTTAGGCTTTTGAGAGTTAGCCTTCTTAGCTCTAAGGTTTTTAACATCTTTCTTATCCTGTTTAGGAGGTGCTCCTAAGATAGATTTACCATTGTCTATGTTCTCACTAGCCAATTCAGTTTTATCATCAGTGTTATTAACAAGAGAAACAAAAACAGTAGAACTAGTAGAAGCAATATGAGAGGAAGAAAGACCATACCCTAAACCTGTTCGATCCAAAGCAGATTTCTGGATGCTGAGCATCTCATCAAGCTTTGCACTTGAAGTCCTCTCCAGTTGAGCTCTGATTTGAAAAAGCTCCACTTCAAGCTTCTTGGTCTTCTCAGCCAAGAAATTGTTCTCAAACCTCAGTGCTCCAATAGTTTGATTCGCCTCATCAAACTTTGTGGACAACTCTTCACAATCAAGTTCCACATCACTGAGCTTCTTGGTGGCCAGCCTATACAATTTCTCATGCTTCTCAGAGAGCTTGTAAAACTTCTCATAGGCTGAATGGATATCATCTTGATCATCCATCTTCTCGAATTTAGACTCCACCAGTTCTTCTTCTTCGTCCACTTCTTCAATAATTCCTTCAGTAGGATTGACTGTGGCAGTGAAGGCATTTAAGATTTCGTCATCCTCATTGTCAGAATCATCTTCGGGCTCAATGTCACTCAAGGTTGCAGCAAGTGCCTTACTTTTTCCAATGCTCTTGAGATATGTCGGGCATTCATGTTTCATGTGACTGAATCCATGACATCCAAAACACTTTAGTCCTGCAAGAACAGTGTACTAACCACCTTCCTTAGCATCCTTTTTCCTCTGTCTTGCACCTTAGACTGGAAAGAATTGGATTGTCTGTGGTCCTTATCGAAGCTCTTTCCATTGGCATTCTTCATAAACTTCTTGAACTGCCTTGTAATGTAGGACTTCATCTTGGAATATTCATCATCGAAAGACTCATCTGTATCACTGCTCTTTGCCTTCAAGGTCATGCTCTTACCTTTACCCGTTTTTCCAATCTAGATAATCCTATCTCGTAGGTCTGTAAGTTTCCAACCAGCTGAGTTAAAGGAATCTTGTCAATGTCCTTTGATTCCTCTATAGCAGTAATCTTCGCATGGAATCTCTCAGGTAGAGATCTGAGCACCTTCCTTACAATCTTGGGTTCAGGGATGGTTTCCCCAAGATTGAAGGCTAAGTTTACTATGTCCTTGAGCTTGGCACAGACCTCATCAAACGACTCATCCTCCTCCATCTTTATTTCTTCAAAGCTTGTAGTGAGCCTTTGAAGCTTTGAATCCTTGACAGCCTTTGTATCCTCATAGGTTGTCTGGAGGATGGTCCATGCTTCCTTTACAGTTTCAGTAGAGAATATCTTCTTAAACTCCTCATTAGTGACTGCGCTAAATAGGGCATTCAACGCTCTGCTGTTGAAGTTTGCTTCCTTAATCTTGGCGTCATCCCAATCGGCCGACTCTTTTTTTGGCTTGGTCCAGCCAATCTCTACAGCTTGCCACACCTTCTCATCTAAAGACTGCAAGAAAGATCTCATGCATACTTTCCAGTATGCATAGTTAGTGCCATCAAATAAAAGAGGTATGATTAATGACTATCCTTTATCCATGACAAACAGGGGTCAATGGATCAACACAGCAAAGATTAAACCTAATCAGAGTGTGCCTGCTCTGATACCACTTGATAGGCCACAAACTGAATGACCCTTTGTGATTAAACCAATTAATTAGTTAACCAAGTTATTAATTAATCAATTTAACATGCAAATATGTGGAAGCACAAACAAATCACCAAAAACTAAATATGCAGCAGAAATTGAAAGACATGGTGATTTATTTACGAATGGGGAAAACCCTTGCGGCAAAAACCCCACCGGGTGATTTTCAGTCACCACTCCCGAAACTCCACTATTATCAAATCAAGCGGTTACAAGTAAAGGAATCCCAAGTACCTTACCAACCTATAGTTGAAACCTTACCCTAATACCTAATTGGACTTGATCTGTAGTAACAGTTTCCCCTTTTGATGCATGGCTCCCAAGTACGTGACTAACCAATGTGCAGATCCCAGTACGCGACTTCAAACACCAACTTAGAAGGAAAGGTTGGCTGTAAAGTTCTTCAGTTCATCCTACACGATGAAGATTAGGAAGATGCTTGATCACAAAACCCTTTGGTGCAAATACACAGCAACTTCTTCAGAAAAGATGAACTAGGTCAAGAACTTCGTCTTTGATCACAAATTGCTTGAACAAAGTTTGCTCAATGCTTGTGCAACTTGTGTATAGTTTGACGGCTCTTAAAATAATCCTTTTATATGTCTAGGGTTTGGAGAAAAGAAGGCCCAAAAGCATATTCACGGATCCCAAGAAATCAGATCAGAAAATCTGATTTTATAAATCTCGACAGATAGCAGGTGTTGAGGAGCTATCGAGCAGGTGTCGAAATTTAATGAAATTGCACTTCAGCTTGTTTTTCTTGGACAGACTTAATGACTTCAACACTTGATCTTGAAACCTTGTTTCTTGAAGTATTAAAAACACCTAGAACTACCTAATTACAAGTAGAGTGCATTTTGTCAAAGGATTAGCCAATTTACATAAATAAGTTACATATGTTCTTAACAAGTGAAAACACATATGTCCTAACAAAATAGATAACCAATTGAGCCTTTTTCATCTACTTAAGGCTTATGGGGAAGCCTTGGAGAAGGATCAAAGGGAGCTTGGGCAAATTATTTTGAGACGCATCAGTGAGAAAGGTAGCCCAGTTGGCAAAACCTTGGAGCGCCTTGCTTTCTATTTATCTCAAGACAGTGAGATTAATCAAGGTGAGAATTTGAAACAAGAGTCCTTGAAGAACTTCAAGGCCGCATTTCAGGCACTCTACCAAGCCTTACCTGATAGGAAGTTTGCTCACTTTGCAACAAACTTTGCGATTCTTGAAGCTATTCCAAATGATGTAGAGACAATACACATAGTGGACTTTGACATGGGAGAAGGTGTTCAATGGCCTCCAATGATAGAGGCCATTGCACACCAAGACAAAACATTAAAATTGACATCAATGAAATGGGAAGAGGAGGATTGTAATGGTGCTCCATTGTGGAAGTTTAAGGAGACGAAAAGGCGACTCTATGATCAAGCAAGAGCTTTTGGCCTATAGTTAAAGGTGGAAGAGATGGGAATCGATGATTTAGTAAGTGAACTAAAGACAAAAAGGGGTGGAAGGAGAGAATGGCTGGTCTTCAATTGCATGGTTGGGCTTCCGCACATAGGGAGGGTGAGAAATAGAAGCCTTGTCACAGAGTTTCTAAAGGTGGCTAAGGAATTGAAAGCTAATTCTGCCAATTGTAGATTCACAAGGGTATTATAGCCTTTGGTGATGGAGACGCTTATGAAAAACCGAAAAATTGCTCAGATTTTAAGTCATTCTTTGAGGGGAATTTGGTGCATTTCCAAGCCTTGTTAGAATCTTTGGAAATGAGTTTTCCATTTCATTTTACAGAAGCAAGAGTAGCCCTGGAATTCCTCTTCATAGCAGCTTATATCTCTTCTCTTGCTTGGTTCCAAAGATGGGAGGAGATAAGGGAAAGTTGTCATCTTGAGGCAAGGCTAGGGTTGGTGGGTAGGCGACTGAGCAAAGATATATTCATGGAAGCAAGAGAAATGGTGGAAGAAGGGGAAGATAAATATGGGGTAAGGATTGAGGGACAGATTGGAAATGAGATGGTCTTAGAATGGAAACGAAATACAATAATGAGAGTTTCAACTTGGACAACCCATAGCTAAGGGAAGACAATCTTTTCTTTGCTTCAGTCTCATAATTGTATATTAGACTTAAATGTTAGGACAAAATTGCTAAATGCCCTGTTTGGGGAAACTAAGCAGCATTTTGCTATATTTTTTAAACTAATTAGGGAAATGCCCATCTTTTGAAACTCGATTTTCTCAAAATGGAGTTATAGAAAAAAAATTCTAGAGCCCTATAGCGGCGTTTTTAAGGACCTATAGTGACATTTTCAGGACCTATAGTGACGTTTTGTAACTCGGCCTTCATTAAATCGAGTTATAGGCAATTTTTTTAATTTTTTTTGCCTATAACTCAATTTCATATAGGTCGAGTTACAAAACGCCACTATAGGTTCTGAAAACGTTACTATATGCTCCTTAAAAACGCCTCTATAGAGCCTAACTCGATTTTTAGAAAATCGATTTTCAAAAGAGGGGCATTTCCCTAATTAGTTTCAAAAATAGGGCAAAACGCTGCTTAGTTTGCCCAAACAGGGCATTTAGCAATTTTGTCCTTAAATGTTATGACTCTATATTCTTCCTCGGAACCTTTTCTTGAAGCATAAAGGAAAGGATACAGTCAAATTTCCATCCCAATGTGGCAATGTCTGTTTTATATTTGATGTGGAAATGAATTCTAATTCACTAATACCATTGTCATATCAGTGTTATAGTGTTCCAGATATCAACATGGTTTATGTCTTCAGATGTCAACAAATTTATTGAGAAATAATTTTGCTTTCATGCAAATGTTTTCAAACATGATAAATATAATAAGCACAATAAATTTTACCATTTCTTTTTCATGATTTTTTAGTAGCATGTTATGATCATTAGCATACAATAAAACTTGTGCGAGATGAATTAATGAGAAAGAAATGTTGCAACAATCATAATTTGTCCCTTAAATAAAATTTCAAAAAAATAATGAAATTTATTGTGTATGTAGTGTTACCGATTCAAACACAACGATTATCTTGACATGTTCATTCAAGGTTTGGCATTTTATATTTCTCATTTATCGACAAAACATTATGGTACAAACTGAACTTTTGTATTAACACACATTGTTTAGTATGAGAATGACCATCTTGTTCTTGATTATAAATTTTAGGTTAAAATTGTGATCCATCACGACAAGTCAATACTCAATATAGGTTGTTAGGTAGGATTATCTTAAGAACAATTAATAATATCAAAAGAGTAAAGAAGGGGAAAAGTTCATTGAATGAAAGGTCGACGCAACTTAATAAGAATTTAATTATGTTGTTGAAATTTTGTCTTCTAATAGCATGCTATCAAATCCAAATTTCAATTGTTAACGTATATAGTGTTGTGGGCTTTAGGCCCAATTAGGTTACTTGTATAGCGCACATATTTACTTGTACTGCACACATATGCCTCCTATATAAAGGCACCTATGTACATTCTTTTATCGAGAAATACAATACAATTACATTCAGTATTTCTAACATGGTATCAAAGCCACTGCTCTAACCTTTTTCTTTGCAGTCTTGTCTTTATTGGTGTCACTGTTTTCAACATCGCTTCCGCCGACACAACCGCTGCCGCAGCCTTTCGCCGTAGAACCTCCAACGTCTTTCAACCGTCGTCCTTAGGTTCCGGACCTGTAGTCGCCGTCGTTGAGAAGTCCCGCAACACACAGACCACTGCACTTATCGTTTTCGCCTTGCATCTTGCTCCGACAAGTATTTTTCAGGTACCATAGTGATCATCTCACCCCGATCTACTCAATCGTGGAAACCTCGTCATCATCGGAGCTTACACGCGCCTTCACGCACCTCCAAAAGATTCTGCAGACAAGATCACACACTCCACCCGCCGCCACACGCCGTCAGGCCTTCTCACGCGCCGCCACTCGCCGTCAGACCTTCTCACGCGCCTCCACGCGCCAGTTCTGCACCTGCTGACGTCAGCCCTAGGTGACATCATCTGCTGACATCATCATCCACCACGTCAGCTGACGTCATCTGTTGACAGACAGTGTTGACTCTGGGTTGACTTTGACTAGTGTTGACTTTTGACTAGAGTTGACTTTTGCAGTTCAGGTGCTCCTTACCCAGTTTTTTGCGTAGATTTCATTTTTGTAGTCTGTTTTTGCAAATTTTGCCTCTAAATGAAGAATAAGGACAAGTCTTCTTCTTATTGCAACAATTGTCGTGGCCAATCTATCAAACGTTTTTGCAAATTTTGCAAACGTTTTGGCCACAATATTGAGACTTGCTATCATCGCAACAAATCAGCTATTTCAATTTCTACTGCTACTATTGCTAACACTGAGAGTGTCCAACCAATGGCTCCTGTCTCTGCACAGTCTAAGTCTTCTGGATCCACTTTCTCCATTTCTAGAGCTAACCTTATAAATATCATCGCCAATGTCATACGCATGGTTGGTAATGCATCTTCTTCCTCTTCTCTCTCAGCTTTATCTGGTATGTCTCCTACCTCTTGGCTTATAGATTCTGCTTATTGTAATCACATGACACCTCACTCATTCTTATTTTCTAACCTTAAACCTGCACCGCACCCTCTTAATATTCGCATAGCAAATGGTTCCACAATGTCTGGTCATAATATAGGTTCAGTTTCAACATCTAACCTCTCGGTTCCTAGAGTCTTTAATGTTCCTGACCTTTCTTATAATTTATTTTCTGTGGGACAATTAGCTGAGTTGGGTTATCGCATTACCTTTAATTATTCTTGGTGCATTGTGCAGGATCTTAGGACGAGACAGGAGCTTGGGATCGGTCCCAGAGTTGGGCGTATGTTTCCCGTGGACAACCTTCGTCTTCCACTTGTTGCTCCTGTTTCTATTGCTGCAGTTTCTTCCACTCCTTACCTTGCACTTTGGCATGCTCGACTTGGTCACGCATCTTCCTCTCGAGTACAACAATTGGCTTCTAGAGGTTTGTTAGGTTCAGTGTCTACAGAAAATTTTGATTGTATTTCATGTCAGTTAGAAAAACAACCAGTTTTGCCTTTTAATACTAGTGAATCCATATCCACTGATATCTTTGACCTTATTCATTCTGATGTTTAGGGGCCTTCCTCTGTCTCTAGTATTGGTGGGTCTAGATATTTTGTTGTCTTTGTTGATGATTACTCTCGCTATAGCTGTATTTTTAATATGAAACATCATTCTGAATTATTGGAAGTATATTCTAATTTTCCAAAAATGATTGAAACTCAGTTTTCCAGACGCATCAAAATTTTTCGATCTGATAATGCTCTTGAATATACTGAATATGCTTTCCAAGCTATTTTACATTCCTATGGCACTGTTCATTAACTAACTTGTCCAGGTACCTCTCAGCAAAATGGTAGAGCCGAACGAAAACTTCGTCATATTCTTGACACTGTTCGTGCTCTCCTTCTCTCTGCTAAAGTTCCTGCTCCTTTTTGGGGTGAAGCTGCTCTTCATGTTGTTCATACTATTAATCGCATTCCGAGTCCTGTTATCCAAAATCAAACTCCATATGGGCGCTTTTTTGGGTCACCTCTAGACTATCACCACCTTCGCTCCTTCGGTTCTGCTTGTTTCGTTCTTCTTCAGCCACATGAGTATAACAAACTTGAGCCTCGGTCAAGGCTTTGTTATTTTCTTGGCTATGGCGAAACTCAAAAGGGGTATAGGTGTTATGATCCTGTCTCTCATCGTCTTCGTATCTCCCGTAATGTTGTCTTTTGGGAACATCGCCTATTTGTTGAGCTCTCTCATTTCAGTGCTTCCTTGTCTTCCTCCTCTGTCTTAGATCTTTTTCCAGATGAGACACATATTCCTTTTGTAGCTGCTCCTGATCCTCCTATAGTTGCTCCTGATTTTGTTACTGTAGACTTCTCTGTCCAACCACAAGATATCACTGATCCCTTTCCTAGTTCACCCTTTAATGAACAGGTTGAAGACAAGCTACCCAACCCCAATCCTGAGCTTGGGTCTCCTGCTCCTGCTCCGCCTGAAGATCTTGCATAAGACATTTCACCTCGTCACTCAACTAGGGTAAGATCTATTCCTACACATTTACTTGACTATCATTGTTACACTGCTCTTGCTACATTACACGAGCCTCACACCTATCGTAAGGCTTCCACTGACCCTTTATGGCAGATTGCAATGAAAGAGAAACTTGATGCATTATCTAAAAACCATACTTGGGATTTGGTGACATTTCCTCCTAGAAAATCTGTGGTTGGTTGTAAGTGGATTTACAAGATTAAGACTCGCTCTGATGGGTCCATTGAGCGCTACAAACCTCGTCTTATTGCAAAAGGTTTTACACAAGAGTATGGGATTGATTATGAAGAGACCTTTGCTCCGGTTGCTCGTATCTCATCTGTTCGTGCCCTCTTAGCTGTTACTGCTGCCAGTAAATGGGACCTTTTTCAAACGGATGTCAAAAATGCATTCCTTAATGGGGATTTAAGTGAAGAAGTGTATATGCAACCTCCTCCTGGTCTCTCTGTTGACTCAAACAAGGTTTGTCACCTTCGACGTGTACTTTATGGCCTTAAACAAGCTTCACGAGCTTGGTTTGCCAAATTCAGCTCTATCATCTCTCACTTGGATTACATGGCCAATCACTATGATTCTGCCTTATTTCTTCATCGTGCTGACAAAGGCACTATTTTACTTCTCTTATATGTGGATGATATGATCATGACTGGTGATGACCTCAGTGGCATTCAAGAACTCAAGACTTTTCTCAGTCAGCAGTTTGAGATGAAAGATCTTAGACATCTCAGCTACTTCTTGGGTCTTGAAATCACTCATTCTACAGATGGACTTTATATTACTCAAGCCAAGTATGCCTCTGAACTCTTGTCTCGCGCTGAACTCACTGATAGCAAGACTGTTGACACTCCAGTTGAGTTTAATACGCATTTGACTCCCTCAGGGGGGAAACCATTGTCTAATCCCTCTCTTTATAGACGCTTGGTTAGCAGCTTAGTTTATCTCACTGTCACTCGTCCAGACATTTCCTATGTTGTTCACCAGGTGAACCAGTCTCTGTCTGCTCCACGATCGACTCACTATGCTGCTGTTCTGCGCATTCTTAGATACCTAAAGGGCACTCTCTTCCATGGTCTTTTCTACTCTGCTCAGTCTCCTCTTACTCTCCGTGCATTTTCTGATGCTAATTGGGCAGGAGACCCCACTGATCGCAGGTCCACCACTGGTTATTGTTTTCTTCTTGATTCTTCTCTGATTTCTTGGCGAAGTAAGAAACAAACTCATATGACTCGCTTCAGTACTGAAGCTAAATATCGTGCCCTTGCTGATAACACATCTGAGCTCCTTTGGCTACGATGGCTTCTCAAAGACTTAGGTGTGTCTACATCCTCTGCCACTCCTCTTTATTGTGACAACCAGAGTGTTATTCATATTGCTCACAATGATGTCTTTCATGAACGGACTAAAAACATCAAGATCGATTGTCATTTTATTCGTTTTCATCTTGTTCATAGTGCTCTCAAGCTGATCTCAGTCTCCTCTAAAGATCAACTTGCAGATATCTTCACCAAGTCACATCCTAAGGGACGCCTTCATACTTTGGTTGACAACCTCAAGTTGGTCTCACATCCACCTTGAGTTTGAGGGGGGCTGTTAACGTATATAGTGTTGTGGGCTTTAGACCCAATTAGGTTACTTGTATAGCACACATTTACTTGTACTGCACACATATGCCTCCTATATAAAGGCACCTATGTACATTCTTTTATCAAGAAATACAATACAATTACATTCAGTATTTCTAACATCAATATATATTCCAACCTTTTGGATGGGAAGTTTGAATATAGGACCAACGATATTTGTAATAATATAATTTGAAGTGTGACACTGACACCTCATAGGAAATGGATCTTTTTCATTTCATTGGAAATGGAAAATTGAGAAAATTTTATTTCACAATTAAAATTTTACCTTTTGGTCCTCTTGGATGTAATAGTATATAGAGTGTTTTTTTCATTTATACATCTTTAGATTTATAATATTTAATTTGAACAACAAAATATATCTATTTAAATTTCTACATGAGAAGCCTCAAAAGCATTGGTTTTTTTTTTTTTTTTTAAAGTTCTGTGAGGAGATAAAGAATAAGAAATAAGCACCATTTGTTTTATTCATTACTGTTTAATTCAAATGCATTGATCATGCATCAACCGGCAGAGACTATCTAACAATATAAAGGAAAACTATATCAAATCTTTCTATGTTTTTGCCTCCAATTGTCTATTGTTAATTTGACTTTTCGAGTTTATGAATTAATAGGTATATCTGAAGGAATTGAGTACAATATATAACAAAGATTAGATATCATGAAATGGTATCACATTGCAAATTGATGACACAGTAATATATATCATCATATCATTTGTGACAATTGTTAGAAGGCTAATTTTTTCATTATCTGGTTAATCAAAAAAAAAAAAAAAATTCATCAACTGGAATAGACCTACGTGTCTTAGCTATTTTCCCACTGGTTAATCAAAAGACACACAAACTTTACATCACAACCCTTTCACATATGCAGGGTTACAGATTTTTCTTATTCTATTTCTTTTATCAGTTAGCTCTTTACGTGTTTCACAAAAGGTTGGCAAAAAGATGAGTCATGGAGCTCGGAATAGGAAAGATTGTCAAGATATATATTATATATAATAAACTGTAATCAATATATGTACATTGGATATAATATATTAATGATACAACATATATAATAATAGATTATTAATAATCTAATAGACTAATACCATACAAGTAATCGATTGCTGTCTCGTTATTATTGGAACATAACAATGGAGAGGATTTAATATTAATATACACAGTGGTCCTTTAAAAAAAAAAGTTAATTAATTAACAAATGGAAAGGATTTAATACTAATACAAATATACCTTGCGTGCAAAATCTAAAGACTTAGATAAGGTGTTATTTAATTAATTGGCAGTCCTTATCCAAATAAGTAAAAAGTAATACTTTTGCATTACGTGGACAATAAATAAGACAAAGTTTTTGCATGAAGTTGCGTACGTCAAACTCTTTGCTTTCAATCTCTATATTTTATCTATCTACTATTGAGCGTATATGTTCAAGCATATATATGTTACAATCATAAATATGTTACAATCATACCTACGGCTATGCAACAAATTTGACAACTTTTTTTTCACAACTTATCAAAGCATCCACATCAGTCGGTGGAAATTTTTTTCCATTTTACAAGTCTAAAACTTACTTTTTCTATTTTACACACCTATTTTTTACAAAACACTCACATCAGTTTGTCTATTATACACATTTATTCAAATAAAATATTCATTTCTTTAACTCAATGCTATAGTACTACAGTGTCAGGCAAAGTCATGCTACAGTACCAGGGAGAGAGAAAAAAAACTATTAAAAAATGATATACACATGCTACAGTGCCCGTGTAAATTTACACGGGTACTGTACCTCGTGGATAATTTTAGAAGATTTTGCAAGATTTTAAATGGACTGATGTGGGCTGTTTTTGAACAAAAATGTGTAAATTTGAGCATTTTTTATATTATACACACTTATACACGGACTGATGTGAATGCTTTGAGATGATAAATAACAATTTATGATTAATACAATAGTTTTTTTGATTGCTATTATCATGGACATTAGGTTTATTGTACACTAATTATAGCCTATAATTTCAAAAATTATGAATAATATTGTAAAATTTATTGCGTCACTAAACTTAATAATATTTTATGGGAAATGCTAACGAGTGCCCTTAGGGCACTGGTTAAGAATCCAGTTAAAGAAAGTTTTTATGGGGAAAAAAAAAATAATTAATGTTTTGACAGCTTTTTTCATTTCTCATAAAAGTAATGTCAAAACTTTCTTAAAATGAATTGTTAATAAGTGCCCTAAGAGCACTCATTAGCATGACCCATATTTTATTATAGTTCTCAAACAACTAATGGCTAATAATCCCCAACGAAAACTTCTGACAAGCGTATATGTACAAGCTACAAGCCTACATGTCCAATAGATGGATGAGGCTATTAATTTAAGCGACAATACCTCGTCAAAATACTTGTAACTCGATTAACACTGTTTAATGTTTTTAATGGAAACGCCCTATCTCTCAAGAAGATAAATTGATTAGTTGGTAATAATTCCGTAGATGTCCTAAAAAGCAAATATCAATTTGATTAAGTACGTATATAGTTTTGTTTTAATAGTTTTCACAAGTATAATGTTTACAACTCAACGAAACCGAGTTTTTGATCAGTGAAGTAAAACCATCAATTTTTATTTTGGAGGACAAATTATGGTACTGATACATTTACAAGATATATATAATACACACACACACTCAGTGTGCCAAAAAAAAAAACTTAATATTTTCTATCAGAGTTATACTGAACGTTCATTTTTCATGGAGTAAAATTTAATTATCACCTCAATAATGAAATTCTTAGCAACTTTTGTTCATATGAATTACTAAATTTTCTACTTTATTGACTATTTGGCTCCACAGGCAATACAGATTACTACGTATCTCTAAATTGGGGTCAAGGGGACAGCCTTTTTTAGTTTTTTTTTGGGGGGGAGCTCCATTTTTTGGGGCCAAATTTCTAATACATGTATTAATTATTAAAATTTTGGGGACTATATCATCAAAAAGGGATTCTCCCATGTTTGTGCTAAGTTTAACTTTTCATCAATAAAAAAATTAGAAAATTCGAAAACTAATCTACGTGTATTATGACCATCACACCAATCTTAACAATGAAGTTTCATGAAAGTTTATGAACTCTTTATGTTTGTCCCTTTCTAAATAGAAAATATTACTTTTGACCACAAAACCAGCTAACTAGAGGTCAATTTTGTTTGAATTATTTTTATTTTTTAAATAATATTTATACAGCTAAGTGTAATTGAATTAACGGGTCACGAGGGGTTAGTCATTTTCTACCATTGAAAAATTTTGTAACAGAGAAGACCAAATTGATAGACATATCATTTTTAAATATATATATATATATATATATTAGGGATATTATAAATTTCGATGTATAGATTTTACAAATTAATATAACATCTTTTAAAAAATGCAACATATAAAAAAATTACTAAACTTATTTATAATAATATTATTGATAAAGTACCAATCATGTTAATTACCACGGTAATTTATAAATTTTTTATAATAAAATTTGTAAATTTTTAATATATTCATTTAATGTTAAATTTTTAGGGAATGAAAGGTAATTACAATGAAATTACATGAAAGTTTAATTTATTCAATGAATCTCTTGAATAAGATATGGCTGAAAATAGTGATTGTATGCATGATGCAACATAAGCCAGCTCCAACCAAGAAGCTGCCAAGAAAAGGATTAGAGATCAGATGGGAACCTTGCCGGAATTAAACTCTGTGCACGGGTGAGAGTGATTGGTTATAAATTATTAAAAAGAAAAGTACAGGGTTAGGACCATTTGGTACCTTTTTATATTCTGTTTTCACCAATTATTTTATATTAACCTATCTATAGTCTATACATTGTTCAACTTCTATATATATATATATATATATACACACATTTATATGTTTAGGCTTGCCATAAAGCTAAACTACTCCCAACACAAAGTTTCCTTAATTAGCCTGTAGAAACCATCAAAAAGATGTTTCAGCCTGAGTTAACCATGGATTCAATCTTTGACCAGATTGAACACCATGACTTCAACATGGATGCTCTTGTTGATTTCTGTGACTTTGATCAGTTCCCTACACTCTTCACCACAACAGAGGACAATTCGGAGCTTCCTTCACTCCAAATGGTCCTAACCCTGAATTTTCTTCAATCCCATGTCCCATTTATGATGTTTCCTAGCAAATCTTTTTGAATAATGAGATAGAGAGTATGTATGGAGGTTTGGAAGACATTTTCCCACAGGAGTGGAATTTTGTTCCCTGGACAAGACCCTTATTTTAATGGAGGAATTTTCCCTTTGCAACCCTTGCCTAGTGAAGGAGAAGGTAGTTTCAGTCCTAGCCAGTCCATGAATTCTGAATCAGTATTAACAGATGTAGTGTCTGTTCAATCATCTCTATCATTGCTAGGAGAAGACATGGAAATAGATAACCAATTGGGCCTTTTTCATCTACTTAAGGCTTATGGGGAAGCCTTGGAGAAGGATCAAAGAGAGCTTGGGCAAGTTATATTGAGACGCATCAGTGAGAAAGGTAGCTCAGTTGGCAAAACATTGGAGCGCCTTGCTTTCTATTTACCTCAAGACAGTGAGATTAATCAAGTTGAGAATTTAAAAGAAGAGTCCTTGAAGAACTTCGGGGCTGCATTTCAGGCACTCTACCAAGCCTTACCTGATGGGAAGTTTGCTCACTTTGCTGCAAACTCTGCGATTCTTGAAGTTATTCCAGATGATGCAGAGACAATACACATAGTGGACTTTGACATGGGAGAAGGTGTTCAATGGCCTCCAATGATTGAGGCCATTGCACACCAACACAAAACATTAAAATTGACATTAATGAGATAGAAAGAGGAGGATTGTAATGGTGCTAGGGATGGCAATGGGGCGGGGCGGGGCCAGAAGATGGGGTCTTCATCCCCGCCCCGCATGGTTTTGTCATGCCCCATCCTTGCCCCGCCCCGCATGACGGGGAGAACTTTCTCACCCCATCCCCACCCCTTGGGGCCCCACGAAGCCCCGCCCCACCTCGTAAAACTCTACTTTTTGTTAATTCGCCCTACAACTAGTACAATTATTTTAATGAAACCTATTTCATTAATAAAAATATACTTGAAATTACAACTAAAGTTATCCCATCAAATCAAATCAATTTTTAGAAAAAATTGAATAATATATCAAAGTGTTTAACAAGACAATCATGAAAAAAAATCTCATAGTATAACACATAACAAAATAGAAACAGAAAACCACAGTAGGTAAAATAAATAAGCTAATATTGATATGTTTGTTTAAATAATAGGGTTTTAGGGTATAAAAAATTTACAATTATAACCCTTAACAACGCGGGGTAGGGCGGGGATGGGGCGGGGCGGGTTTAAAAAGTCTAAACTCATCCCCGCCCTACCCCATGGTGCGGGGCTAAAATCTTGCCCCATCTCCACCCCACCACCTTTGCGGGGCGGGGAAAACTCGTGCAGGGTGAAACGGGGAGGGGCGGGTTAAGTGGTGCAGGGAAAAATTGCCATCCCTGAATGGTGCTGCATTGTGGAGGTTTGAGGAGACAAAAAGGCAGCTCTATGATCAAGCAAGGGCTTCGGCCTAAAGTTGAAAGTGGAAGAGATGGCAATTGATGATTTAGTAAGTGAACTAAAGAAGAAAAGGGGTGGAAGGAGAGAATGGTTGGCCTTTAATTGCATGGTTGGGCTTCCACGCATGGGGAGGGGGAGAAGTAGAAGCCTTGTCACGGATTTTCTAAGGGTGGCTAAGGAATCGATAGCTAATTCTACCAAATAATTGCATGGTTGGGCTTCCACGCATGGGGAGGGGGAGAAGTAGAAGCCTTGTCACGGATTTTCTAAGGGTGGCTAAGGAATCGATAGCTAATTCTACCAATTGTAGTACTATTCACAAAGGTATTATAACCTTTGGTGATGGAGACGCTTGTGAAAAACTGAAAAATTGCTCAGATTTTGGGTCATTCTTTGAGGGATAATTGGCGCATTATCAAGCCTTGTTAGAATCTTTGGAAATGAAATTTCCACATCATTTTACAGAAGCAAGAATAGCCCTGGATTGCCTCTTTGTGGCACCTTGTATCTCTTCTCTTGCTTTTTTCCAAAGATGGAAGGAGATAAGGGGAGGTTGTCATCTTGAGGCGGGACTCAGGTTGGTGGGTAGGCGACTGAGCAAAGAAATATTCATGGAAGCAAGAGAAATGGTGGACGAAGAGAAAAATAAATATGGGATAAAGATTGAGGGACAGATTGGAAATGAGATGGTCTTAGAATGGAAACGAAATACAATAGTGAGAATTTCAACCTGGACAAACCATAGCTAAGGGGAAGCCACGCAAGAGTCTTTTTTTTTTTATCCGGTCTGTAATTGTGTAAGATTTTTTAAGCCAATGCAGCAAAAAAAGAATATTGGTTAACTGACATATTAATGTTATACCATGTTCCGAGAGTTACATTACATAGCAGTTCTCATCAAAAAAAAAAAAAAAACATTACATAGCAGTTGCTATCACTATTATGTTTTTACTTAATTGTCCCAACTCCTAAGTCATGTCTTAAAACTTAGAAGTCAACTAACATTGCTCCCACTTTGCATTACTTGCACATGAATTTCTATTGGTTCCAATAGCAAGAATTTAATTCAGGAACCCACTGATTTAACTTGCCTCCATTGAGAGACTGGCGAAGCGACCAATAAGTTGACTGCCACGAACCCCTATGAATAGTCTTTTATTATCATTCAACCATTGTCTCTATTTGGTTCATTGTTATCATAGTGCAATATTTATGGAATATGAAATGATTAAAGAAGAGAAAATGGTCATTATCGCGGCTTAAATGGGATCACATTTCAGGCATGAGCTTTAGTACAAATGTTTTCTGAGCAAAAAATAAATCCAGAAATGGGGCAAGTATTCTGCCCCAAATGCTTGATAAAGTAATTGGATAAGGCAGTCTTGAGAGGATTCGTACCAAGCGGCTAAACATAGTCAAGAACAAGATAAAGCAATAAAAACAGGAATCACATTCACGTAAAAATATTATAATTATTATTTAACCACAATTCTAACACTCACCACAATTCTAACGTTCTCCCTCACACTACAATTCTAACGTTCTCTCTCATATGTGAGCCCAAACTCTCCTTAATAAGTGAAACTCAACAAGTGAAAATTTTAACATTTTAAATGCTCTAATACCTTGTTACATTACCAATTGTCTCAAAAGTTTAAATTATTAAAAAATTATGAATCTAATCATTTAACCACGATTCTAACAATAATTAAGGAATTAAATTCCCCAGGTCAATCCCTAATTGGCATAAAACATGACCTCCAGAGCAGAAAGTATCACTTGCAATCCCATGAGGCCATGACTAGTCCATCCCATTATTCTTTGAGAGCACCATGCATCTCATGAAACTCGCCAATTTGATTTGGATATCAAGGAGAATTGCAATTATTTTTCTATCTCATGAAAGTCGCTAATTTGAATGAGATCCCGATCAAATTTGCAATTAGTTTTTTCTTTATGTTGTTGTTTCCTGCCCTCGTTTTTCTAGATCGATTGCCATGCCAGTGGCCCAGTACATGGCGTCTATTTAACTGTAACAATCCAGACACCTAACCACAAGACTTCGCTATTCAATTTAGAAAGAATGTCCCACTAATGCATCTAGAAAACTATTACTCAAACTTGTTTTCTGGTCTACCTTCCTCTCGAAAATCAATCTTTCCAGTTAGATTAATGACACAAGGAATCAACCGCAACACCATGGCTCAACCTAAAAAGCAAAGCAACGCCAATATTGGTAATATTGGTATTGAACAATAATCGATACTTAACACCATTGGTATATATGCAGAAAAGGAGTTACTATAACATACATTCCATGCGTTAAACTGGAGTTCTAATTAAGATAGGGTCCCATCCTAAGACAGCATTCTCTTTTCTTTTCTTTTCTTTTTTTGACTGTAAAAATGCCTACCTGAAGTAAACAGAAACCTGAGGGATATCGATATCATTGTCATCGTCATCCTCACAAGCCACTACCACATCAAGGTGACGTCGATATGGAGGTAGATCTGCCTTGGCCACTTCCCTAGCCAAATCCACTAACTTCTTATCCATGCGCTCTCGATGCTTTGGGAAGATGCTATTATAAAGTAGGCAACTCCCATAAGAGATGCTGTAAGCATTCAAGTCCTTGTCTTTCAGCCATTGAAGAAGCTCCCTCAATGTTGGATTGTCCTTCAAAATCCATCTGTCCCACACAGTCCAGCTCAAGTCTTTGTGCTTAATCAATTTAGGAGGAACTGGCTCAGCTATTGAGAAAAGAGGGAGTGCTAGGTTCGCAAAGGTGTTTCGGTAATCCTCTAATTTATGCCCTCCATCTATAACCTTGTACAGCTCCAAGCAGACAAGACCTGTTGCCATGGCAGTGGCGGTTGCAATTGCCGGGATGATCCTCCCTGCAATGAACTTGGCCTTAAGCTTATCAACTTCAGGGATACCATAATTCCTTGCCCTCATGTTTGCAAGTCCAGCTATTAGGTCCATATGATAGTTTGTGTCATCATCCTGGGCATAAAGAAAATATGTTAGAAAAAAGTCTTAGTCCCAAAAATTTGGGATCGGCTATGGATCCTTAACAGACTAGTCAAGGTCGGCCATCTAGAAAATATGTTAAGTGCACTAAAAACTTCTCCCTCCCCTTCAGGCCAATAGTTATAAAAATAAAAATAAAAATGGTACATGCATGATTCTAACATAGAATCTAACTTAACACCAATTAACAGAATTCTGTATTTGAAATTCCAAATGAAACACAAACTGAAATGAGATTGTCTCATGTATGGAGTGAATTCTATAAGAATAACCATGGTGTCAATGTCGTACGATTTCAGAAGCAACACTAGTGTGGGATGAGCAAGTCTAAACATAGCAACCTATTTATGAACAATGTTGAAGAATGTAAAAGAAGTCCATTTCCTGATTTTGGAGATCTTTAGAAATGGTTTGGTAAAAGGTCCCTATCATCATGTGAACTAGCACCTTGCTTGGTGCACAATCTTCTCATAGGCCACTCATGGATACAATTTTAGAGAACACTCAAAAGACCTTGACCTAACTTTGTGAAGATTTGAAAGGTAAAAGCTACCTCTTTTCATCCATAACCAAACAAATGACCCAACCCACCATAAAAATGAACTTCCAGAAGAAGGTGAAAAAGCCACAATATAAAAGTCAATTATTTAGAGCTAACGGTAACAAATGACTCTATATATATATATATATATATAAGAATTGTAACACATGATAGTAAAGTCCAAAACGATTTACTACAAATCAGCATTCTAAACTCCTCCAGGAGGGAAAAGGGCAAGAATACAGATGAGAGAATAAGAAGAGAAAACAGGAGACTAACCTTCTCAAACTGAATTGGATTCATCTTGAAACCTTGGGGCAACTGATTCTGGCATTCTTCTAACTTCATGATCAACTCATCAATAACAGCAGCATCATCAATTGATGAAGCAGAAAGGGTGTTAGCTTTTTCATCAGTCTCAATTTTAACACCTTTCCTGGGCTGGAAATCAGGGACTATCACTTTGTTAACAGCATCAGCCATCTTGCTAGGGGACTTAACCCAATCAGGAATTGGGATGCCAAATGTCTCTGCACGTAGTACTGATGCTGCCATAATAAAATAGAGGTGACTGAGATCATCAACTGAGAACTGCAGTGGGCGAGGGAAGCGCTTGGGAGCAGACCAGAATGGTGTCCCATTACTGGTTGTAGCATCCTCAGGAAAAGTGTATGTTAACTGCTTCACACGGT
The DNA here is from genome assembly GCF_002906115.3 of Quercus suber. NCBI lineage: Eukaryota > Viridiplantae > Streptophyta > Magnoliopsida > Fagales > Fagaceae > Quercus > Quercus suber. The sequence continues at coordinate 963,815 of NW_027069496.1, read as the reverse complement.
TGGCAAAGTAATCTTCGAACCTGGTTCCATTAATACAAGCCATTAGACACTGAGTTAAAGATGTGATCCTATATTGTAAACTAAATAAATGTAATTATTAAATAAAATAAGTACTTCAGACGAGCCCATTCTATGCAATCTTGGAATGCTTCGCATTTCTCCTTGTCAAGGCATTCAAGAACACGTTCCAAGTTGTCCCTGGCCTGAGCATCGCCAGCATTCTTCATTGCAGATGTGTACTCATTTGGGTTGATTAGATAAGCATTCACTTCAGCTGGTGTCTTCTCAAGCAAACCCTCAAACTCAGATCGAGCCCATGTCAAGCAGTGGTCAATATTGTGAGGGAATGAATGAACTGTGCACATGGGTGCTTGCTTTTCAGGTGGATCTCGAGAGGCACCATAATTTTCGGTAAGGTGAGGAATAACCATCTGAGTGTTGCACTTGGTACCTAGGGTCCCTGATTCCAATAATGGCTTCTGGAAATATAAGCATCTCTGATCAATGTAAAGCCTAGCATTCACATTGTCCAGAGCATTGATTACAACATTCAGGTTTTCCCAGAATGTGTCATCAAATACATTCTCTGTCTCAGGGGCTGCGCGGTTCTGCAGTGCTTCAATGTTGAGGCGAGGGTTTATCAAACCAGCAGCTGAAGCAGCGACTGTTGACTTAGCCTGCCCAATGTTCCAGTCCCGGAAGAGAAACTGCCTGCTGAGGTTACTTTTCTCAATAACATCATCATCTGTAATTGTTAATTTCCCTTGTTTATTACAAGAAACCCCCATCAGCGCTAAATTCTTCAAGAACTCACACCCCAGTGCACCAGATCCCACAATAAATACTTTTGCATCCTCAAGGTTCTTCTGGAGTTTGGATCCAAACACTGAAATTTGTGCATCATAACGACTGTTTAAGGGTTTCAGATCACTAGGATGCAAGGGTTCCGTGGGAAGGGACTCAACTGAGTCGAAGTAGAAAAACTGTGCCAAAAAAGAAACATAAAATATCAGAACTTCAACAACATTGGATAAAATTTCATAATATTTGAGTTGATGGGAAACTCAAGACAGCAGAAAAAACACTGGAGTTCACTCAATCAGTTGAGCACCCCAATCCATAGTCTAGACAAAGCTAAGCTTCAACTAGACCAAATTATCAATCTATCAAGTTTCTAGATCCACTCAGAACCAATCCCCAACTAATGTGACTGACCTGGAAAAGAGGATGAAACTTCCCAGAGCAAGCCTTCACAACTTCCTGTCCAACAATACCACCAAACATTGCAGCCATGGGATTCAGCACAGCCCTAGCACCAGATGCAAAATGACGAAGAAGGTTTTGGTCAATTGCCTCAAGCCTCCCATCTGATAAGGTATCATTGATGCCAATAACCAGAGAAATGAACTTCTGAGCATCATCCTCTGATCCAGCAACAGGAAAGCGTCCAAACTCCAATATAAATTTATCAAGCGCTTGAAATGCCAGGTGTAGGAGGGGTGGACGATCAAACTTGGAGAAGTCACTTAGAAGGAAATCACCAGGATCCCTTAGTGCTTCTTGCAACGGCTTAAAGTTTAACACCTTAGGTTGCTTCACCTGTGTGACAATGCCACCTTTCACATATGCAGCATACTGTGTGGTGTCCTCCTCAATGGCAAATGAGTAGGGTCTTGCATTCTTAACCTTCCTTGGCTTTCCATCGTTTAGTTCTGTCATTCCATTGACTTCAGAGAACACAACCAGGTCACCATCCTGAAACTCAAGCCTCTCATCATCAACGCAGGATACAAGAGCGGGGTTGTCATTGCTAATACACGCAATTATGCCTGTATGTGGATCCTCACCATCCACATCAAATACCGTAAAATCAGGGCCAAAGTCACAAAACACACTACCAAAAAGGCCTCGTACTTCAGATTTTATAAAGGAAATTGGAGGTTGATGATTACGGCAGTAATCATCAAACTCAATTGCTTTCTCCAAGCTAATATCTGTAAAAACTACCACCTGTAGAAATTCAAATGCCAAAGACAGGCATAGTATTTGTCAGAATCAAAGCACATACATCTCTCTTAAGATTCGAATTACTTTTTGTGGAAATCATGTTGAAAAAAAAAATGCAGCTACTACGTCCATCTAGGAGTTAAAGAACAAACATAAATTCATTTCACATACTCATAAGCAAACACACTAACGCAACTATTACAAGTAGCACTAACCTGATGAAAGAATAATCTCAGATGCTACAGATAACAAGCAAATTTTACAAGCTAGAACGTTTATCTGGCTGATATAAATATCTAGAAAGAGCTGAAACACTACTAGACATGTCCACATTTACCCCTCTTTGACTGTGGTCTGTCATTTCCAACGTAACTGACTCCAAGAATCATTGAACTTATAGTTTTAACCAGACTAGACATCACCTTGGACAATGACCAAGGAAATATCTGACCAGTTCTAGTCAATTGTTTGGCCTATGGTTCATGTATTCTAAACATTTATTCAATGAAAGTTATTTATTGGAGAATTTTAAATCTATTTATCCATGTGCCCAACCCTAACTAATTTGTTGAGGATCCATAACCAACCCTAAAAATTTGCGACTAAAGCTTTGTTGTTGTTGTTGTTGTTGTTGAAGCCATTACCACTTGCAGCTTAGTGGTAGTAGTTTCATATATATGATGTCTGTGTAATTGGTTTGAACTCTCCCACTCTTGCTGTTTGCATCTCATAACTAGAAAGAGATGTTCAAGAGAAGTTATTTTTCTCACCAGGGCTGGGTCAAGTTTAGTAGTGCCTATTAAGTCACCGACTCTATTTGTTTATAATCCTCTTTGAATTCATTGACCTTATTTTCAAGACACTGTATGTTGACTTATGTTACAAATAATACATATTGAAAAATGAAACAACAAAGACTGAAAGATGGATATGTCAAAAAATGGTTAATTCCTATCAATGTTGGCTGAACTCTCTTTCTACCATCCATCCATCTACATGCACATATAATTCTGTAAGGAATGGCTTTAATTTTTTAGAGGTACCAACCCGAGGATGGAACAATAAAAGAATTTGAATCCAGCGCTCAATGTTCTCGCTTCTGCAGGATCTAGGAAATGTGGCTTTTAGGTACCCACAATAAGTCAATTGAACAGAGGGCACTTGCCATCACTTAGGTCCAACCTCTCTGAGGATGGAACAATATTAAGAGAAATACGCTATGAACCTAGTTAAGGAAAATTTAGATATATGAATGTCTAATTTCAACGGGTCTTTAAAGTTATTAAAACTCATACTGATTTACTTATATTAAACAGATCTTGTGTATGGCCTAATTGGAATATTGAATAATTTCTCAGAAATTGGAAACTCTTCTCTTCAAAAGGCAGTGCTTCACTTTCTATACTCTCTTTTTCTCCAATTTTTTACAATTTCTTTTAGCCACAATTAGGATTTATTAGGACAACAAAAAGTCGAAAACGACTGATATAGAAATTGACGGATAAAACAAAGGGTAATTCACCAACCCACCAATACTTTTGTTAAGTTGAGCTTTAGATGTTGTATTCATCTTTTCTAAAAATAAAAAGGAAAAGGAAAAGGTGTTGTATTCATCAAATCACATAAATCATATCTGCAGATGAAGCAATTAAAATTGGACCACTACCTTTCACTATAAATTTTTCTTTTTCATTTTTTATAGGACACTACAAACTTCTTTTTTTTCTTTTTTCTTTTTTTTGGGGGTAACAGGACACTAAAAACTTTTTAATAAATGAAAGAGTATAATAGAAAAGAATGGGGGGTCTCAAACTTTTTGACTCTTTGGACCCAAGTTCCCTCTAACAGTCTAAACACTACAAACAAAAAACTTAGCATAAGATATGGGACCCCAATTTGTCTGTGCTTTATGACTCAATCAAAAGCCAACTTTGCACCGTCAAGGCATCACCAAATATATAGAATCATTGGGTGAGAATAATTTAATCCCAAAATATGATTATCAAAAATAAAAAAAGATGATGAGAAATGAGAATATAGACATGGATCCCACCTTTGTTGGTATATTGGTGCAATAGGTCCAATCCATACAGGTATATGTTCAAAAAAAAAAAATCTCCTTCCAACATTGAAGTTGATAGATGCCCAACCATTGTTCTAGGAATAAAATATTGGAATAATTTAATAGAAAATTCATGGATTCATTTGGAATAAAAAGGAATAATTGCATTTTTTTTTTTTTCCATGAAAATTTGGGGCAAATTTGTGTTTAACAAGACACCCTTATAATCTTTTCAGATGTCAGTTTTTCAAAGATACATATAGTGCAATTTAGAAAATTCTAAAAAATCTTCCTATGAATACCCATTTATCTATATTGTACAAAATATGATTTTGATGGTTGCTTTTGGAGTATTAAAGCCAAGGGGAACACTCCTAGAAATAGGGATTTGACCATAACAAAACTTGGTTTCTAGTCTTAAATCACATGGATCAGATATTTGATAACTGTGTATGTGCTGTGAACTTGGTGTGTGCCTTGAATTTCTCTACAGACGAAGAAACTTTATTATTGTTATGTAAGCATATATATTACCAATCAAGAAAAGGTGACCAAGACCTTTAACTATTCTTTAATATCCATACAGCTTTCATTTCATTTATTATATTTGTACTACTATGTCAATTTCAAACACTCAGTCACATCTGACAATAGTTTTGTTACTTATGAAGACCATTCAAAGACATCTTTCATGCATTAGGATTTTGCTGAGTTTTGCATTACCTATATAAATTTGCGATCTTGCTTTTGCTTGAACTGCCAGACAAACAACATAGAGATGATCTTTCTTTCTATTTATGGATTATTCAATTAAAAACAAATAAATCTTTACAATTGTTTCCCAAATTTTATGAATCTTAATTTAATTGGGTTTGGAATTTTCCTAATTTAGAGGACTTTGTACTTTCACAACTCAATAAAATGACAAGTAAAGAAACTTCACACCAGATAAAATGAAAATTTTAAATACTTCCATCAATATTAGTCGTTAGTAAAATTTTCGACGATTTCTTTCTTCTCAGGTACAATTGTTTTCCTTGATTCCCTTGATTCGAACCCAATGTCTTCGACAAATCGTTGTATTCTCGCTAGATGTTGATTTAAATGATCTATGTCTCATTGTCTCCTCTCTTCCTTTGCGTCTTCTTCTTTTTATTAATTACAAAATTTTCCATTTTCTTTAGCAAGAAAATACCACGTCTTACCTTTTCCTTTCCTCTATTATTCCTTCACATTTTTACTGCTAATTCATTTAAGCACCAGTCACCTGAAACAACGTGCTTATGTTTATGGCAAAAGTTACATTTGGTGGAAAACGCATCATGCATGACATATGAAAATGCAACCTAACACATTGTCCTGACCTTGAGGGAAAGAAAAATCCTTTTGAATTCTCCGACCAAACAAATGGCTAAGTTAGTTTGTAATTAATAAAAACCTTAAAGTTAAAAAGCATTTTTCAAATCAAATTTATGACACATTCAATTCTATATGATTTTGTAGAGCAAAGTAGCTGTCACGTGAGTTCACATGTACAATCTTAATCTTCTTCTTCTTCTTCTTCTGAAGTTGGGCATTTAACATCATAAATCTGGGTCCATTTGGGAGGAATCCTTCGAGTTAATAAAGAGCAAAGACAGAATAATTAATTTTTGCATCACAATCTGGTCAAGACATTAAGCAGTTTCCAGCATTTATTTATATATTGAGCAAGCATTTTTCAGCATCTAAAACATCAACCTTGAGGGCTATGCATATCTTTAAATTTTATAAAATTGTCTTTAGGCTTAAGATAGTTCACTTTACGTGTTTATTTTAATGCGTAGAGCCAACCCTTTAAAAATGTTAAAATGCTTTAATTCGTTTCAATTAAGTTTGTAGCCAACCGTTTACCATTGCACTTTAGAGTTTAGACTTAAAATTATTGAATATTGATCGAGCAAGCAGTCTCTAAAATAAGAACAAAGTTGAGCTTTAAACTAGTTTGGAGCTATCTAGTTTTAAACTAGGTGCGAGTTATAAAACTATCTATGTGCATTATTTAAACAAACTATATGACTCATTAAAAAAATCATATACTTTTTTTTTAAGGAAAAAAAAAAAAAGCGCACACATGGTTTCTAAATGAGTTGGAGAAAAATGATTCCAAAATAGTTTTGAGCTAAAAAACTTTTTCTCCTAAAATAAACATCTTTAATTAGCTCCAAAAGTTTTGGAGCTAATAAACTTTTTCTCCTTTTAAATAAAATTTTTATTTGTTTTATTGTTAGAAGTATTCCGTTTATATAAGTAAGCCCAAGGGGCCTAATTTTATTGTAATCCAATTATGTCTAACCCTAACTTTCTCTTCTTATATAAACCTTACTTATGGTTCATTGTAACGATATGAATTGAGATTATAGAGTAAACATGTAGCTGTCAGAGCTCTCTCTCTATGGATATAGCCTATGTTATTAGGTCCAACCACGTAAAGCTTCTGTTCTCTCTGTTCTCTTTGTATCCTCTTGGGCCTACTCATACAAAAAACCTAATAACTCTACCATATATGAAACGGTAGAATTGTGTTACAGCTTCCAACAATGAACACCTAAATATTATTTGCCACTGGTGGGAGGTCAGGAAACACATCAGTGAAAACACTAATGACCACCTGTTGTTCTTTTTCCTGAGACTGCTAATAAGTACTCGACCCATTGGAATGTGGTCCTTTTCTCCTTTATTTATTTAGTCTTGGACTGGCTGAGATGTCAAACCAATACTATTATTAGAAAATAAGAAGAGATTTTTTCTAGCTTCCTTGTTTTTTCCCCCAAAAAAAAAGAAAAAGAATCAAGTTGCAAAAATATTCAGCTATGAGCTATCACTAGAGCATAATGGTATGCATAAAAATGGTAATTGGGGCCCAATGGGATGAGCTTGTGCATGAAGCTCATGGTACTATCTTGAAATACAACCATTATCCACGAGTTGCACTTCAAAAAGGAAAGCTCGAGAATTTGAATCCATGGCTTACTTTCACTTAAGTAAAGGGCTAGACACCAATAATCACGCCATGATAGCCACAACCGAAATTCATGCTTTATCCACCACAATGAACTTTGAGCAATCTATATATTAAAAAGAGAGTTTTTCCTAGTAAGGTTGCTAACTTAAGCATCAAAGAACTCAGGTCATGTCATTAAAGTTTTCATTCTTATATCTTGCAAGTACTTTGTTGCTAGGTTAACCATAGTGTTTAATTTTTGGTATAAACGAGAATCTAATTGAGGTTACTTATTTAACGACAAGATCGATACTTGACCTAATTGAAAGTTTGAAACTCACACCAAACCTTTACCTAATAAGGTAAACTAATGTATGAGTTGTAATATAATTTAGTCAAATACTAAACGTTGAGCTACTTAAATGAAGGCTATGGAACTAACCTTTCACAGTTTTAGGTAGCCACTTTATTTTTGAGATTATCATAACCAATATTTTGATATTCTCGTATTGTCATACTCCTGGTGTTCAGTCAATTCGAAACAGGTCAAAGACTACGTTGTTGCATGCGCCATAGCTCTGCTCACTAGTCACTATAAAGGAAACGTCGTGGCCGGTGGCCCGTGGGTTGATTATTCCCATTCTAATAATAATTATTAATGTGCAATTTTATTTGAATAGACTAACCAAAATCATACGATAATCGAATCAAATCTTCCTAGTTGAAAGTTTAGAGATTATCCATTATTAAATCTCATGATTTGACTTCTCACCTACACCAAAAACTTATTGATGTCTTAGTCTGATCATAAAAAGCACATTCATTAGAATCAAAAGCCAAATGTTAAAACTCTATAAAATAAAATAGGGTTATGCTTATCTCTAGTACTTTTTTAACTGGAGATGTCCTTTTATTTTAAAAACACAATAGCAAATGGTAGTAAGTTTTAATCTCCACCTTCTATTTAATTAGTGAGCAATGTGGCAATTTCTCATTAAACAAAAATAGATTATAGTTAAAAAGTACTGGATGTAAGTCAAACCTAATAAAATAATAATAAAATACTTCTCAATGTTGCACAATCTCCCCCATAAATTTCTAAATTACTTCCTAAAAACTAAAAATTCCCAACCAAATTATTAACTAAACTAAAACTCCAAATATTTACCAACAATTAACAAATACAATCAATGATCATCAAATTCTTTAGGGCTTAAAATAATGTCTATCTATGACAAATTGATTGAGTTGCATTTTGTCAAGTTTTTAGTATTTAAATAAAATTTAGCTACAATTCTAAATTTTTTTTTTTAAAGAAAAAATAATAAACTAATATCATTTTGATATTTATTTAAAGTGTCTCATTAATGGATATCCTTAGGAAATTTATTAATAGACCATTTTTAAAAATTTTGTATACAACTTTTATGGAAAAGATAAATAAATAAAAAAAGTCCAAAAACTATGTTACTTTTTTTCCCTATAAAAATAGTGTCAACTTAATAGTATAAGCCATTGATGCAATCGCCTAAGGCCCCAAGTATAAAAAATTCCCAAATTTTTAATTTAATTAAGCCCAAATATTACTCAATAAATAAAATAATATTTTTTTATCAAATGAAAAACAAAAAAAAAAAAGATAAAACTGCTACGTTCACAACATTTTTCACAACAAATCCTAAGTAGCAGTTGTTATTGATGGTAAAAAAATATTTTCAGTAATGAGTTCAAATCAAAACCCATAATAACTTAACATTTAAGATTTGTTGTAAAAAATATTGTAAATGTAACACTTCTAAAAAAAAGTGCAATACACAAAAAAAATTCAAAACATTTTTCACAATAGTTGAGCTGACAAACTTTAATTAGTTCTCACCTAGGTCCACCACCAACGTCACTTTTTTACTTACCACTATCATTCTACCACATCAATATAAGTGAAAAGTTTTGTCAAATTTTTTGTATCTATAGACTTTCTAAAAAAAAATATTGCCATGGTTTATGTTAATTAGTAATAATTTTTAATAGAGTTTAAATAATTTTTAATTTTTTTAAAGTAATATTTAAATATATAAAATACCTCAATTTCAATTTTCGTCTTAGGCTACCAAATGTATCAAAACACCTGCATAAAATTTTCTAAAAATATTTCTTAAACTAGTGCTTTTAAAATATCTATTAACTTTTCTCTTATTTAAATGTTAATAATAAAATTTAATTCACTCATCTAACCATGAGCAGTATAATTTTAACAATTCCACGTTCCACACTAAAACAATCATAAAAATCCTAAAAATATCTTAATTCAAACATATTATAGTCTTAAACATATCTTAATCGAACCATATCCTAAAATTATATTCCTAAAAATATCTTAATCCTAACATAATCATAATATTATTTGGATCCAATTTTTTAAAGAATTATTTAAAGCCCATTTTTGAACATCATCTATTTATTTTATATATACTTTTTTTTTTTTAAAAAGCACCATAATGGTTAATCGTGATCCACTCATCCTTCACATGCTCTTTATGTGATATGCATAAAAAGCATTGAGCTGCATAAAGCGACAAGCATGCTTGACAGTGCAGGTGTGTAACAGCAAATCTAGCATTAAATCACGGCCTCACAAGCGCCGAGGTCATTTGCGTAATTTCATGTATGCCGGACACGTAAAGATTTGAATAGTGCTCTTCGTGCGTAATTTTCGCAGTACTTGAGGGCACGTCCCTCTATTTACAATGCTGCCACTGAGGGACTCTCATCATTCATTATTTTCTTCTTTTCAATTATCTTATTTTATCATTAAAAATGCTATGTATATATATATAGAAAGTTTAATGAATCCCTAAAAATATTAGCTTATAAAATATTTTTATAAAAAAAAAAAAGTGTAATTAATTTTTGACAACTTTTCATATTTTCTTTTTTTCTTTTTTTTTTCTTTTTTTTTTTTTTGTCTAAGGTCATAATTTTCCATAAAAAATTTTAAATAAGTTTGTTTTAAAAACATGGATTAGTAGGAAAATATCTTATTTTGTAAGTATTTTAAGTAGAGTTGGAGATGTATTTTTACCGAGTTGCTCTCAAGTTTTTTTTCTATTAAACGTAAGGTTTATGAGTATTTCTGAACCACATAAAAGTTCAGTTCAAAGACAGAAATCCTTTTATGGATAATATAGATAAATGTAGTATCAAAACTTTTAGGCCTCGTTTGGGAGGAAAGAATAAAATGGAATGGAAAGGAATAAAAAAAATAATTTTAGAATATTCTTCTCTTCTCTTCTCTTGTTTGGGAGTTTTAATTGAGGGAATGGAAAACACATTCCCTTGTTTGGGAGTTCAAGTGGGAGAGAATGGAATGAAATGGGTAGGAGGGAACACTCATTCATCTTTATTCCCTTAAAATCTCAAATTTTCATTCCTCCCCAAAATTGGGAGGAATAGGAGATAATGAAATTAAATTTAATAATTTTTTTACTAAAACTCTCAAAATACCCTTATATATTTAACTATTTATTTTAAAATAGGGGTCTAATAATAATATTGTTATAAAATGATTCCATTCCCTCCATGTTGCTCCAAAACAAGATTACTTACATTTCATTCATTTTCATTAATTTCCATTCCTTTACTTTAAAATATCCAATTAAGGTTACTTAATTCCATTCCATTCCATTTTTTTCCATTCATTTCTCTTACTTAAATACATTTCATTCTATTCCATTTATTTTCATTCTCTTATGATCATTTCATTTCATTCTCTTATGAACTCTTAAACGGAGCCTTATAAAATAGTCAATTAAGTATTAACATAAATTAAATTGAGAATCATATGCTTCAAATTTATCAAAAAGCAAAATAGAATTGAGACTCATTGAAGGCATGTGATAGATATGGGTTCCCAACTCAACTCTCAAGCTTGATAAAGGCATATGATTGAATTTTTTTTTTTTTTTAATCTTAAACTTTGATTATTTTATAGAGAAAGCAAATGAATATACAGTTGATTGAGTAAAAAGTCGTACACTCAAAAAAAAGAAATTGACAAAATGTGCAAACGTGATTGATAGTTCACATTCATTGTTATCAACAAGGATGTCAAAATAGAAGACCTGTTTATTATTATTTAATTATATATATTTTTCTTTTTCAATGACTAGGTACGTTTAAATCAAAGGCCGGTGACAACCCACGTTGTATGAGACTGAGAGAAAGTATTAAGACATATTTCGGTGAGATTTTAGGTTTAAATTAAGCAAACAATATTTTTCTCAGAAAAAAAAAGAAAAGCAAATAGTAATTAGTTTAGTCCTGCCTTTTAAGCCTAACAAAACGAAAAGCAAACTCAAAATCTATATATATATAATTTTATTCTTTTTGGATTTTGGTCATACGACATGAGTATCCCTATCTAGCTTGTTTGTACTTGCTTTTGCTTGTAGCATATATAGTCGGTATGATATGTAGTACATACCATGCACATTAAATTAGGAGAATTCATTGTGTCAATAATTTTTTTTTTTTACTCTTTTTACTTTTGCAGTTTTTGGTTATTGCCTTTTAAGGGAAAAAAATGCGGAGAAGGGTGTAAATTTTTTTTTATGAACACGGAGAAGGGTGTAAATTTGTTTGAATACTGTCATATATATATATATATATATATATGTGAGTTCATTTAATGTATTTTTTTTTTTTTTTTGTAGTTTCAAGCTACAGTATGCAGCCAAAAATAACTTCATACTGTAGCTCTGAAGCTAAAATTTTTAGCTATGCCTTCATTATTGTAGAGCAATTTTTGTATTTTGGTGAAACTAAAATAGCAATATAGCTATTTAGCTTCACTATTGCTAGCACTCTAAGACATATGTGAGCACTTATAACAATGGAGCTGAAAAACTATATAGCTATTTTAGCTTCACCAAAACACAAAAATAACCATATAACAGTAGAGCTAAAACTTTTTTTTTTTTAGCTTCATTGCTACAGTGCACATTTATTCCTTGCCTAGTTGTGTGTGTGGTTGTGATAGTTGTGTGTATTGGATATATTATTTTATTGTAATAGATATCTTATTTTATTGTGATATTTATATTATTTTATTGTGTTAAAAGCTAAAATAGATCCACTGCTGTAGCATGTGTGTAAGTAAAATAGATAAAGTAATTTTTGTAGTGCCAAATAACTAAATTTTTAACTCCACTGCTATGAATGCTATCATGCACGTTAAATTAGGAGAAGCCAAAAAGAGTTTGACTTACTTCCATTACTTTTTTAACTGATCATGTTTTTTTATTTTAAATATACAATGGCAAGTGGTGGTGAATTTTAATCACCATATTTTCTTTAATTAGTGGATAATGTAGCAATTTTTCATTAAAATAAAAGAAAATTTCAATTAAAAAATATACTTAAGGTAAGTCAAATCTTGAAGAGAATTCATTGCGTCAATAAAGATTTTGTACTTTTTTACTTTTGCAGTTTATGGTTATTGCCTTTAATAAGGGGGAAAATGTGGAGAATAGTGTAAATTTGTTTGTAATACACTAATACTGTTTTTTATAGTATGTATTTGGATTGTGTTAATGTATGTCCTTAGAAAGTAAGTTGCTTTTTTATTTTCCTATTCTCAAGCTTTACATTTTCTTCTTTAGCTTTTTTTATTTTCCTATACTCAAGCCTTACATTTTCTTCTTTTCCTTAAGACAGTAAAGACTAAAGAGTCATTTGAACTCCAAGAGGAAGAGGATGAGTGATAATTTGGTGGAGTTTTTTTTTTTTTTTTTTAAATTGATTATTTTTAAATTTTAAATCAAAAAGAAAAAAAAAGAAAAATGAGATTAATCAGCCCCAATATCTGTCTCACCAGTCACTACAAAAGGATGACCAGGACATACCATTTGCTGCCAATGAGGCCATGTGGACAACCTTGCTTCTTATTAGCTCTTAAAATTAATGCTCTAAATGTTATTTGATTATTACCAGAAAATAATAAAAAAATTTGTTTTTAGAGACACCAATTTAGGCAGGACAAACTTGACAGCAGCTAGTTATTCTTACTTTTGATCTATTTAATAGTGGTTGCTGCAGGATGACCTACATTCTGCTTATCATTAATGGACAAATGTGGCATACTTTTGGCTAAGTAACAACTTTCACTATCTAATTTGATGCAAAATTCAATTCTCTTTCTATCATGTAATTTTTAATTTATTCATTTCAGTCTCATTATTTTACTTTTACTTAATGTAGTCATTTTATTTATAAATTTCATCACATTGTGTTACTAGGTGTCATAAAATAGACATTCTCCTCCCTCTATATACGTGTTAAAAATATTTAGTATTCTAAAAAAAAATTATATCATAAAATGACGCCATTTTAGAAATTCAAAAATACCAAAATTACGTTGTTTTGAGACACTACAAGTACAACATTTTTCTATTAAAAGCGTGTGCAAGAAGTATATTGAAGATGAAAGTTATACTATTGAAATTAATAGATTAGGAATTACAATAATGGAAAAACAAAATTAGAGTGTAATTTATTATTTGGCCTATACTTTTTTTTATAATTGTTCTCTAAATAGGAAATTATTTAATAAATATGCCTCACTATATTTTTGCCAAATAAATATGCCTCCCTTTTCAGTTTTCACCTTGCATTATGGTTTTTCCTAATGTGAACGGATACTTTCACAAAATAGTGATTTGTATCCAAGAGTTTTTTTTTTTTTTGATACATGTATCCAAGAGTTTGGCCGGCCATTAAAGTCAACTTTGATTTTGGTGATCCACTTTCAATCAAAGATTCAATTTTTGAAAATGGTTAAGATACTATTAATTTTATTATTACAAAGTTTACAATATTCATAAATTTTATAAAAATTATGTGATTGATTCTAAATCATACCATAAAATATATTTATAATAATTTTTTTCATTTAAAAATTAAAATATAATTTTATTTATATAGTAAAATTTATAATATTCCAGACATTGTTATTTAACTTCAAAATTCAAAGGTCACAGCTAATATGATTTTTTTAAGTTCATACAAAATACATGTAAATAAATAAAAATTTATTATGTATTTATATTTTTTAGTCCGATTTCTACGAATGGCAGCTTCTATCAGACAAAAATCCAGGTCACGGAAATCTAGAGACTGCCATATGGATCAATCCATTCGATTTTGCATAAAAATCTTTTTTTTTTTTTTGAAGTATAAAAATCATTAAACTAACATTTTCAACAACAAAAAATATTTCTAATTTTTTAATAAGAAAAACTAAATAAAACAAAATAAGTAATTGGTATGATACCATGACTCACCTGTCACCAGAAACCAGACTCACTAAAACACAATTTCCCTTCCAATCTAGAAGACAAAAATGCCCTTTTATAGCCAAAGCCAAGTGTGGTGGGTGGCAATCCACTTTCAAAAATGGCAAAATCTTCATGAGAGATAGTAAATAGTCAATAGCTTTTTTTCTTATAAAAGAAGTAAATAGTAAATAGCAATTACTACATTCAATCAAAAATTAAATAAAAATAGTATTTACTATACAAACGAAACGTAAATTATTACTCTTTTCCCAAAAAGATGTACACTACGGACCAATGCACTGAAATTTCTCCTTTTGCCCATTCATTAATTCCCCATTCTGAAATGTTTGTACATTTTTATTGTCAGAGTCTGAGACACATTGAAAATTTCTCATCAAAGATCCATATATTGCTCTTCTAAAGCTTGGTCATCAAGCTTGAATTTTTTACTTTTTTTTCCTTTCAAAGATTTGATCTTTGAGTTCTCTCACCACTCTTCAATGACTTTCCAACTATCCTGAATTCTCAATCCTGTGTTTTTTTCATCCAAGATTTTCTGATACCTATCTTGGAAAGCTGCCATTAATGCTGAAAAGGGTGCTCCTTTTTTAGTGTTCTCAACACAATTCTGTGCTTTTCCTTTGATCTTTCACTATTTCTTGCAAGATTTTTCAGATGGGTTTCTTGGGAAACCGCCATTAATGCTGAGAAGGAAGTTCCTTTTTTTAGCACTCTCAACTCAATTCTGTGTTTTCCTTTGAACTTTTTACTACTTCTTGCAAGATTTTTCTGATGGGTTTCTTGGAAAACCGCCATTAATGGTTAAAGGAAGTTCATTTGTTGGAGTTTGTTGTGTGTTTTGGGCACTCAATGTTGTGTGATGAAGCATGGTGCACCATCACAGATCTCCTACCATGGAACCAAACAAGCTTGTATTTTTGTTACAGTTACCACTTTTTCTTTCACTCCTAGCAGTGGCTTACAGTGCCACTGACCCCAATGACCTTGCTATTCTGAACCAGTTCAAGAAAGGGTTGAAGAACCCAGAGCTTCTCAATTGGCCAGCAAACGATGCAGACCCATGTGGCTCAACCACAAAATGGAATAACACTGTGTTCTGTTCAGGTAACAGGGTGACCCAGATTCAGGTCCAAGGTTATGGCTTGAGTGGCCCTCTACCCCAGAATCTGAACCAGCTCTCTATGCTCCAAAATGTTGGCTTTCAAAAGAACCTATTCACTGGTGCTTTACCATCTTTTAGTGGCTTAACACATCTGCAATATGCATACTTGGACTACAATCAGTTTGACACCATTCCTGCTGATTTCTTTAATGGGCTCTCAAGTTTGGAAGTCTTGGCATTGGATTATATCAATTTGAATGCCAGTACTGGTTGGATGTTCCCTACTCAGTTAGGGGACGCAGCACAGTTGAGAAATCTTTCTTGTATGAAATGCAATTTGGTGGGTACTTTGCCAAGTTTTCTTGGGAATTTATCATCCTTATCAAACTTGAAACTTTCATTCAATAATTTATCTGGTGAAATCCCAGCAAGTTTTAACAATCACATGAGCTTGCAGATGTTTTGGTTGAACAATCAGCAAGGTGGTGGTGGATTGACAGGTCCAATTGATGTGGTGACTACAATGAGCCCGCTCAATAGTCTTTGGCTTCATGGGAACCAGTTCACAGGGACAATTCCAGAGAGCATTGGGGATTTAACTCTTCTCAAGGATCTCAATTTGAATGGTAACAAACTTGTTGGCTTAATTCCTGATAGCTTAGCTAATCTTGCATTGGATACTTTGGATTTAAGCAATAACATGCTAATGGGGCCTATTCCGAAATTCAAAGCTAAAACTGTGGCTTTTGCTTCTAATATGTTTTGTCAAACAACTCAGGGGCTTCCTTGTGCCCCGGCAGTTGTGGCACTTATTGAGTTCCTTGGTGGGTTGAATTACCCTTCAAGGCTTGTTTCTTCATGGACTGGTAATGACCCTTGTGGAGGGCCTTGGTTAGGGCTGAGTTGTAGTTCTGGCACTGAGGTTAATAACATAAATATGCCTAATTTTACTCTCAGTGGCACCTTGAGTCCGGCGGTTGCAAGGTTAGGTTCTCTTATTCAAATCAGACTTCAGAATAATAATTTGAGTGGTCCAATTCCAGGGAACTGGACTAGCTTGAAATATTTGACGTCTTTGGATTTGAGTGGGAACAATATTTCCCCTCCATTGCCATCATTCAATAGCACTGTGAAACTTAACCTTGTTGGGAATCTGCTATTAAATGGTGATCAATCTCCACCGTCAGGAAACACCCCATCATCTGGTGGTTCACAATCCCCATCAAACAACCCCTCTGGTTCTAATGGCAATGGCACTTCAAATGTAACAAAAAAACCAAATAGTTCTAAGAGGTCCATTTTGGTTTCGGTTGTGGCCCCTGTTGCAAGTGTTGCAGTTGTTGCTTTTCTGGCCGTACCTCTATCTGTCTATTTTTGTAAGAAGAGGAAAGACAACCCCCAGGCTCCTAGTTCAGTTGTAATTCACCCAAGAGATCCATCTGATTTAGATAACACAGTCAAGATTGTTGTCACCAATAACACCAATGGGAGCACTTCTGCAATTACAGGGAGTGGTTCTGGAAGCAGAAACAGCAGTGGAATGGGTGAGTCTCATGTCATTGAATCTGGAAATCTGATCATATCAGTTCAAGTTCTTCGAAATGTGACAAAGAATTTCTCTTCTGAGAATGAACTTGGCCGTGGTGGCTTTGGGGTAGTGTATAAGGGAGAATTGGATGATGGAACAAAAATAGCAGTGAAAAGAATGGAGGCTGGTATAATTACCAACAAAGCGTTGGATGAATTCCAGTCTGAAATTGCAGTACTTTCAAAGGTCAGGCACCGCCATTTGGTATCTCTTTTGGGTTATTCTATTGAAGGCAATGAGAGAATTCTTGTTTATGAGTATATGCCTCAAGGGGCTCTCAGTAAGCATCTATTCCACTGGAAGAGCTTCAAAATGGAGCCTCTCTCTTGGAAGAGGAGGCTAAATATTGCCTTGGACGTTGCTAGGGGGATGGAGTATCTCCATTCTCTGGCTCACCAAAGTTTCATACACAGAGATCTTAAATCTTCAAATATCTTACTTGGGGATGATTTTAGAGCAAAAGTTTCAGATTTTGGATTGGTGAAGCTTGCTCCTGATGGGGCAAAATCTGTGGAAACCAGGCTCGCCGGGACTTTTGGATACCTAGCACCAGAATATGCAGGTATATTCTAACTTATTGCTTTCCGATCTGTTACATTGAACATCGATATGAGTAGGAGGTACCAACCATTTTTCTTTGTTTATTGTTCAATACCTGAAGCAATAAGTGGTATATACTCTATAGAAACTATTTTACCTCTCTTAAAACTATATAACAAATTTCTAATTCAAACTCAATAGCTCAAAGATTTTACTAGTTGAACTCTCCTTGTAGGATCAAAAGGCTTTATTGCATTGAATTTTAAGGCAGTAATAAGCAAAATGCTTGTAGAAATCACTTTGGATTTAAATCATAATATAAGAGTATCTGATATATGCTTCAAATGTATAATGTGGAATGTTGAAGTTATTTCCATATTTCATATTGCTTTCAAACCATTCTAACTATTAGTTTCAATTCTGATTATTTACTAAACTTAATTGCATGTTGTGTAAGTTTCAAGCATGGATTTTAAAATGTCAGGTTTTCATTTCAACTTTGAGCAGGACAAAAATCTGATGCTCAAACCAGAAATCAAATCTTGATGAACAAATTATAGCTCCTTCAATTTATTCAATAAGTAAACAGCATCACTTGAACCAGAAGTCACCTAACTAATTAGTCAAGCTGGTTAGATGATTAATATGCACGGATGCATGGTTACTTATTTCTTGAATATGCTGGAATGTTCATGCAATTTCTTTGTTTATCGTCTGAAATTAGTGCGTGCAAATGTCCTACTAAATCCAACGTTTATGTCTTGATTAATCCAGTGACTGGAAAAATCACAACCAAAGCTGATGTCTTCAGTTTTGGGGTTGTACTAATGGAGCTATTGACTGGATTGATGGCACTTGATGAGGACAGGCCTGAGGAGACCCAGTACCTAGCCGCATGGTTCTGGCACATAAAATCAGATCAAGAAAAACTGATGGCTGCGATTGACCCAGCCCTTGACATAAATGAAGAAACATTGGATAGCATCTCCACAATTGCTGATCTAGCTGGCCACTGCACTGCCAGAGAGCCCGGTCAACGGCCAGATATGGGGCATGCAGTGAATGTATTGGCCCCACTTGTGGAAAAATGGAAACCATTTGATGATGACAATGAGGAATATTCCGGCATTGATTACAGCCTTCCCCTTAACCAGATGGTGAAGGGTTGGCAGGAAGGAAAGGACTTAAGTTATATGGCTTTAGAAGACAGCAAGGATAGTATCCCAGCCAGGCCTGCCGGATTTGCAGAGTCTTTCACTTCTGCTGATGGTCGGTAAAAGAGGTACTTCGTTTCCTAAACATGTTCTTTTGATAGGTGTAGATATCATGTTGTGTTCTTTCTGTTTGGGAATTCGATGTCAATATGTTTTAATGCCATTGTTGGATTTATGGTGGATAAAGTTGGAGATTTCCAATGCTTGAGATCTCATGTGTAGGCTTTGAGTTTCAACTGTGAGATTTTACTTGTTAATGTTGGTGTAGATAGAGAGGAATGGTGATTGGGAATGTTTGACAATTATATTTTGTTTTCCACTTAAAAGATCTTCATCTGTGAGTTGCATAAAAATGCTAGCATTCTTTTTGGCAAGATGAAATTCACTCTTTGTGATATATACTGCACATCTCATCAAGGCATCTGGAATTCTCATTTGAATTCAAATGCCCTCAGATGAGCACATGCTCTAAATGAGATTGACATTGTCCTTTGGATGCATGGAAATTGATTTTTGATCCTCAGAAACTACACAATGTCTCAGACACCAGTTTGTGTGGTTGAGGACAAAGCTATGATGGGGGTTGCTGAAACAAATTTCATATCTTAATTACATAAATTTTGGATTGTCCCTTATAGCTTTATATTTCTTACCATTATAAATAATGCTGGCAAGTAACATTTGGTTTCCAATATATTGATTGACTGAAATCTGGTCAATAGCTACTCCTCTCTTTCTGGCAAGTAACATTTAAAGAATTGTTTGGGATAGTGGAGAATTTCATACACTGACTAGTACCCTTCAGGTTATTAATTTGGACAAGCTGGTCAGTATTTTGGTTAATGAGTACCATGGATGAATAGGCAATATTAATAAATAGAGTCAGATTAGCCCAGATACATGCACCCAAAGTGAGAGAGAGAGAGAGAGAGGAGTTGATGTTATGAACCACTCAAAGTCATGGTGAAAAGCAATAAAACCTTACTAAATACTACTTTTTTTGGTGTGAGCTACATTTTTTTAGTAATTTTAGGTCAACATAGAGAGGACCCTTAGCATAAACATTAAAGATTAAGGATAAAACTTACAACACTTCAGGAAAGAAAATGACAATTCATCCAAAGTATGATCCATCTAATTTGGATTTTGGCCAACCTTTGTTTTTTGTTTTTTCAAACACCTGTCTTGATGATAAAAAGAGAATCTGCTAGCTAGTCTTATCCTTACTACTATTATTTTCCTAGACATTGATATTATTTTTATGATGTGAACGTTTATTAGCCGGGTAACATTTTGAATCTCGAAGAAAATGTTTGGAGCTAATAATTGTTGTCTATTGGTGAAAAAGCTCACCAACACACTGATGTACTACATCAAAATCACTGGTCCCATTGCAGAGGAAAACACTGTTGAATAATGACAATCATTAATCGAATTCATCTATGTTTTTATGTGCATTCGTGGGTCCTTTTTAGGAACGTGCAAGTCATTTTCAGTTGCATTATTATTAAATAGTTCAACACGCACACACACACACAACTTTTCCGACAAACCAAACACGAACTGATTACGTGACCGACGTGAATTTCGTGTTTTTGTGTAATGTTTTGTTTTTATTTGATTGATGGTTGACACGTAGTCACCAGTCACTCTCATACAGTACTAGTTTCCTATTTGAAATTCTAGCAAAATTTGTTTGGTTTGGGACCAGGTGATTGGATCGGTTCTTCTGTCCTATTTTATGAAATTGAAATTGTCCCATGAAGAATTTTAAAAGCTTGCATCAAGATGACTCACAACTCACAAGTTACATCCTTTTTTTTTTTTTTTTCATTTTGAAAATTGAATTTTTCTACTATCATGACGTGGACCAGCATATTTTATTTTTTTTACTTCTAATTTATGGTTTTTTTTTCCCATTTATTTTTTTATTAAATAAAATTATTTCAGCTTATTTAGTTTATTTGTACAACTTTGTAAAGATTATTTTTTTACCCTAGATTTTTTTTGGGTCCTAACTTATCTTTTAAGCCTAACATAAAAATAAGCTTCTTCAAACAAGTATGATTGATTTTTAAATGAGTTTTACTAACGAATAACCTTAGAGTATATATTACATAAAAAAAATTTAAGAACAAGTGAATAATTTTTTTTTATAGTTTTTTCGAACTCTCATAAAAAATTTCCTAAAATGAAAAATAAATGTAAACTATACAATAACATTCCCTAAAATGAAAGATTAATGAAATATACCGATGCAATTTATTACCATCATGTTAAGATATTAATTGATTTATATTTTATGTAGGTGAGATTTAATCACCCATAGATTATTCAAATAAATTTATTGGTTAAAATAACTTGAACCCTTTTACGTACTTTTCTTCTTTTTTGATAAACTCGTTTACATACTTAATTAGACTCTAACCAGTCAAGAACTTTGTAATTTAACTATAATAAGACCCTTTTTATATTAGTCTCTTTCCTTCCTTAAAGGTGCGTTTGACTTAGATTTTTTTACCCTAAGCACTTTTGTATTTTTTTTTTTTTTTTAAAAAAAGTAAGTCAAATCAATAGCCGGTCACGTTGTGATGGGTAAGCGCGTCTTTTCCCACGTCTCCAGTGTGCTCATTTTAATAGGAGGAGGAGGATACTAGGATGGTGATATTGAGCTACAGCTTCTTAGTAGTAGGAATATAGATTTAAGAAAATAATCACAAAGGGTTCCCTAATTCTGTTATTGGGAACAAAGTGGATATTCTTATAATTTTCCTTTCAATTTTAAACTCTTTTATGAAACAAAAATAACATAGAATTTTCAATCCACGACTACAATACCCATTCGTACATATAGAATAAAAATTATCACTTGAGTTATGCTATATATCATGTACTATATGCACAATACAATAAAAATTGGATTATAAAAATTGGTGTCGAGTCTGTCGACGGACTCAACACCATGTTTTTTTTTTTTTGGGCGGCAAGTTGTTACACTCCTTACTCCAAGCGGGTATCATTTATTAAAAGTTTAGGTAATAAAATCAAATAATAATTTTGTGTTTTTTCAAATTCAACCTTAAATTTTAAAAAGGTCCAACTGCCTTAAAAAAAAAAAAACAATTAAAACAATGAAATTTTGCGAATAGTTTTTATCCATGATCTCAAAGTAGCTAACTAAAGAAGATATTTTTTTCATGTTTGCCAGTCAAAGGACATTTCAAACTTATAGGTGATGTATGAATGCTGAAGAAATTATGTCCACATCACTTTATTAAAGCCGTTAATTATCAAGAGCACACCGGTAATTAGTTGTCATTGTTTTTCTTTCTTCCTGAATGACGTAGGAGCAATTCAGAGGCTCCACCAGTAATCCACACCTTGCAGACTCAGTCATTTCAGTAGGTCCTCTCTTAACAAAAAAAAAATGATTTGCTATTTTTTCATCGACCCTACATCCATCATTTGATCCATTTCGCTTTTTAGCTTTTCTTTTTTTCTTTTTCTTTTTTCCTCTTTTATTTACAGTAAACATAGACATTAAGAAATCAAGGGGGAAACAATAATAACTTTTTTCCAAATTTTAATGTCTTTATGTTCCTTTGGGGGTTTTGAAAAATGCACATCAAGATTGACTCAATGCAACAAAGAGTCCGAGCACCGAAAGGAGAGGAGGGATCAAAAAAAGAAGAGCAGACGTCTCATCATGTGAATAAGTATTGGGAAAATCAAATCACTCAAAAAACTAAGCTTTGCTATATAAGTGATGATGATACATAAATTCTGAAATTTGAAATTGCTAAATTTGCTTACACAATGATGACCAGAATCACTTGGGGAAACAGAAAGAAACTTTTGTCTTACAACTACTTTTGATAAGGAGTGCAATGAATACTGATCATAAATTCATAATGACGTGTGGTTTGGAACATCCTTTCCTTCCTCTACCATCATCCACACCTACCATCTGAAATTAGATAACTCTAAACCAGAGGGAAATTTTCAAACAATAACATCTAGTAATGCAACCCTCAATTTCTTCAAGGAAAAGCTACAGAAAAGGAAACATTTTCACAAGAATATTGATAAGATCTGTGTGTATGCATGTGCATCATATTGGTCTATGGTAAGAATTGAGTCTCGAAACCCTCTTCTGTGACCAACTGATGCTGATAAATTACACTTGTTGCTATCAAATCTAACTCAGGACAGTAAGTAAGCAGCTACACTTTACACTTTACAGTCTATAGGATTTGACAACTTGATAGAAAGCTGCATGGCCTTCTGCACCTTGGGCACAGCTTTCTCCATAAACAAGATTTATATGCAGCAGCACACGTGCAACGTTCAGTGACACAGCTGAAGTTTCTCCGAGAACAGACAACATCTGAAAAGAAAAAGCTTTGAGGTTATCATTTGGGGGGGTGGGGGGGTTGTTCCCAACGTGTTCAGCATCAGGACAATAAAAGTATATATATTAAGGGGGTGTTTGGTAATAGTTTTCAAACATTTTTAGTTTTTAAATAATATTTTACGTATTTTAATGCATTTTTTTACCAATACGTATTTTTATAAATATTTTCAAACAATAATTTTTAGTTTTTAAACACATGTACCAAACGGGCCCTAAAAGACCGAGACAATGAAGGGAAGAGCTCATAAAACTCATATAGTGAGTACCACATTAGCATACGTAAACTGAGAGGATAAACCTGGGATCATATGACTGCAAAATTTTGCTAAAATCAGTATACCCGGCTCCCCATTAGACCTGGTATCAACATAAACGACACTACATGGGACTATCTATGAGTTCAAGAATTAGCCTCTCCAATAAAATTGTGTATAATTTCTTTGATATGAAAAATTGGTAATAAGGTGTTACATGTGCAACTATGTTTTTTTTTTTTTGGTGATACATCAATAGTTGGCAGTGGGAGCATTTACACCCTGAGTGTCTCTATTAAAAACACCAAGAGGCGAGAGGTGCCAATCAATTGAGCTACAAAGTTCTAGGCATATATATATTTGTATAATTGCTTAATGCTTGTGCAATAGAAGAAAATTGTTTCAATCAATTTCTAGAAAATTTGGTATAGTAGTTTAAGCAACATTTTACAATTTTTAAACAATATTACACGTATTTCCACACTTTTTCACCCAAACGTATTTTCAAAAAATACAAACAACGTTACTAAAACAACGTTACCAAATGGCCCTTAATTGTCAAGGTAAAGTATACATGCAGCTCAATTTTTAACATAATAAAACAAATCTATGAAACCAGCTGGTCTACTTTCCAAGGTAAAAAAAATAAAAAATAAATCTCAATGGTTTTAAAACGTGAACCTGACTGGCTGATCCAACCGGGTTAATTAACTATGAACTGGAGTTCAGTCTCAGTTTTTTTTCCCCATAGAAAAACACATTTTACATAAAGTGAGTAAACCCCTTAAATTGCCGGGCAAACCAGAAAATTACACTAAACAGTTTGCCAATTCGACTGGATCAAGGGAGTATATATTTTATAAAAATCAGAGAAAAGAACGCTGTGGGATTCACTGCCCCCCAGATATATCACACTGGTCATTAAGGTACCTGACTTTATATCAACTCTCTAAATCTGAAAAATATTATATTTATTTTCCTTATTAATAAAAAAAAATTCAGCAAAGAGAAAAAAAGAAAAGAGATTAATAGACAATAGCTCTTCATTTCATTATATCACCTCTCTCTAAATGTATTAATTTAAATTTGTATTCTTTGCTAAATTTATTTGAAATTTAATATTTGTGCTTTTACATGCGAATGTGCTATTTATGAATTTATTTTAAAAATAGCTTCATTTTAAATTAAAATAATTTATACCTGAAAGATTACTAAAGAGTAAAGACAATATTCTTTTATGCTTGTTTATTCTTTATTATTTTCTATTAACCTTATATAAAAATCTGGTAAATTAATTTGAAAGCTGTTTAAATTTCTTTAGATACTTTTTAGTCAATTTTGCTAATTTTTACAAATTTAATATCCTTATTTGTATTTATAATTAATTACTAAATTAATTATGCGTCATCAGTTTGAAAGCTGTTTAAATTTCTTTAGATACTTTTTAGTCAATTTTGCTAATTTTTACAAATTCAATATCCTTATTTGTATTTATAATTAATTACTTAATTAATTATGCATCATCAGTTTGACCTCCAGTTGAATCCTGGTCAAACCTTAAAACCTTGAATCTCTCCCTTTCCCAATTCGTTAACAGTTTGGTTTTTAAAACATTGGCAATTTTATACATCCTGCTAAACAGAGAAAATTCAACATGTAGTTGGAAGGTGGAATGATTTATTACTTTTGATCATTCTATTTCCTCGTCTACTAGGCCTTGTGCACTTACCTGAGTCAATATATGTGACTAAGCTTCCTCTGAAAAGCAACCAACATGATAAGCCTGGGAAAGATCAGAACTGGTGTCCTTTGCTGAGGAAATCAGTTGGGGGGATGAAATTTTCAATGCAGAAAACTGCCGGTAAGGACGATGAACAGGAGGTAACAGTAAAGAGGATTTTTTATCCATTGATAGTAGCCGTCCACACTTACTGCACCACCAACAACATAAAATTTAGAAGTCTAACACGATCAAAGAAATCTTAAAAAGTGGGAAACAGAGTCACACCTGCAGACTTTTGAAAATAAAGTTTGATAACTACAGATCCAATGCTACAAAAACAAAAGCAGAAAGTTATAAATCTTAAATATGTATGATAAGATTGTACAAAAAAAATAGTAGACAATATAATTAGCCCAATAAACTCAAAAGTACAAAAGAGATGGTACCAGAAGAGAATGTAGAGCTGTTTCAGCTTGATTTCCAAGGAAATACTGCAGAGCCATAGCAGCATGCTCCTGCAATAGGAAAATGCTAAAATAAGTAGGAAGTTTTAACCACCTGAACTAGGAGAAAGATAAAATGACCAGCAAAGGCTATTACCGTGATGCGTCTAAACACATGATAAACTGAAAAACCTCTAGAATGTATGTAGTTGCCTCCCTGTTAAATACAGTAGCAATTAAATACATTGCAGCTAAGCACCCTTAATAATAAAGGAAAAAGATAATAATAAAACAATAAGGCTCAATAATTATTTAAAAAAAAAAAAAAAAGTACAAAGACAAAATAGATCACAATATGTAAAAAGATAAAGATTTTGCAAGATAAAGGGGAGGACAAAAGATATCCACACTTCCACTGCCATGAAGACAAGTAGTCAGTTTACCGTTTAGCCCACAAAACTAACAATCTTCAAGTAAAATCTCATATGGCACTTAAAGAGAAATCAGACTACTCACATAAAATGTAATCAATCTTAACTTGTGATCTGGATATTTTCTCAGAGATGAGGAATGGAACAATGAATCATATGGGTCTCCAAGTAAACAAAGAATAGCATGATATGATATTTAGTAAAAAAATTAAGATATCTGGATATACAAGATTACCTCATCTGGAGAGAAGAAAGCAACTGAGTCAGGGTCAATAGAACCAGCTGGATGCAGAGATACAACTGCTCTGAAGACAGATGGAAACAGCAACTCAATTACAGCAATCTTCTCTACAGCAACCGCACTCAACGATCCTGTTCTTAGTTTATTTGAACTATGAAAATTATGTTCTTTAGATGTTTCCATGGAAGCCTCATTAGTTGAAGAGGGCAGCAATGAAGCTCTTTTCAACCAGTCCAATCGCTCATAAGTGAAAATTTTCAAATTTGGCACTTCTTTTTCCAAATGCATTAGAACATCTGATAGTGTCTTAAAACCACTAAGCTCTTCTTGATGATTTTCCATCGGTACTTGGGGACCACAATGTTTCTTTGAAGCTGATTTGGTATCCTGATCATGTAATCCATCATCAAGATGAGGAAAAAATCGTCTTTTCTGATCAGTGAAGGCCTTGAGAGCTAACCTGCAAATATTCAGAAGCATAACTAATCAGTAAACAGTTGGTGCATGGCCATTGAAGAACTTGCAGTGGCAATTTATTGAGACTAGAAGGGGTATGTGCTAGGTAATATATTAATAATAACAATATATTGATCAGTTTAACACTTAAAACAATTGCTCTTCTTTAGTATGAGCATGGCATGACTAAAAATATAAATTCCTTTGACATCCTCAAGAAAATATATAAGAGCAGATCAATGTAGTTTTTTTTTTTTTTTTTTGATAAGTAGCAAGATCGATGTAGTTGTATCTTGTATGTAAACCTAACGCAATAGCATGATGAACCATAGCATGATGAACCAAGAAGTCTCCAGGCAGAAGCCCTATTCCCCAATTGATCAACTGATTCAGACCAAACGCAGCATTGGTAGAATGCGGCCTTGTTGTATGGTCTTTCTTTCACGATTTTTTTTCTTTTTTTTTTGGCCAGGAGGAGTAGAGCGTGCACTGCAGCCAAACTTTTATGAATTATGGATCTTCTTCAATTGATGGATGACAACAATAAAGTGGGATAGCAAGTCCTATGCACAAGTTTTAATAGTGGTTTCTAATGCACAAGAATAGAAGATTTTCTTTTCTTGAGTTGCAGAAGTATGCAGCAGGATAAAGATAACAGATTGAGAAACTTTCTTGAGTCTGGCTATTCGCTAACTTTTTTCTGCTAATGTGAAGCAGCGAGAAGCCAACTGGCTGTTGGACTGAAATATGGTGTGTTCCAACAAAGCACTGGGTTGTTGGTAACTTCCTTCATATTCATAGAGATAGGTAGAAACATGAGCCTCTCAAAACGTTTGAAAAAGGGCCTTATTAGTTGTTGCATGCATAGGCATGGTAACATCTGAGCAACCTGAGAGAGGGACAGAAATTTCATGATTGAAAGCCACTCGATCCTTTCGATAAATAAAAGCAAGGGGCATAGATTGAGACCCAGTAGCCCTTCCGGTTCTAGCTTCACCTGGCCTTGATTACCGATCTTTGTTTTTTTTTTTTTTTTTTGGGGCTATCCCAAGGTAGTCAAATGCAAAAGGTGACCTTAAGATGCCAAGACCTTGTATTGCCCAAGGCGTGAGGCGACAAAAAGGCGCAAGCCCAATTAAAACAAGGTGCCAAATTCTAAATATATTTATTATACATATAAAATTTAAATCATATGTTTATAATGAATTGAAATACTATAATCAATTGTTTTTGACATGTATTGCATGAAGAAATTAGGTCTATTAATGAATTTCAAAATAGGCTTAATAGGGTTTAGGTTCCACGGATTATTCTAACAATGGGTTTTATAACAAACTTCTATAAATTCAATAGTATAACAATAAGTTTTACAACAAGCTTTTGTAAATTAATAATCTAATAATACTTATAAAAAAATTAATAATATAATAATTGGTTTTACAACAAGCTTCTTAAAATAAATAAACTGAGGCTCTCACTTTAGCACCTTTTTCAATTTTTAAGGTGCTCACCTTGCTAGCCTAGGCTCTAAAGGCAAGTGTCTTAGAACCTTAGAGGTGCCTCACTTTGCTTGAGCACCCGGCTCATCTTTGATTTCCATGGGCTAACCCAAAATGAGGAAAAACCTATGAATGGTTGGCAAAGGGCAACTCAAGGATGTACAAATTCTTGCTTGAAAAAAGGTACGCTGGCTGGAATGTTGCTATTACTCTTCCATCCCTCTTTTTCTTTATTAGTTTTGCAAAGGAGTTTGGTAGGTGCTAGGCAATGAAAAATCAGTGTTGGTCAATATCTCAGACACCCTATAAACAACTAGTATCAGTCCATATTCAACTGATAAACCAGCAAAATCCTCACACACATGTAATTTTCTATGTATATAAAAATTCCAATATTCCTTGTATCATTTTTGGAGATTGCTTTAACTAAGTATCAATATTACAACTATATTCATCAGTGTCCAAAAAAAAAGGAAAGAAAAACTCTTCTAGGTCATAGATTAGCGTGTATTAAGAGACCAGTGGAGCTTATTTTCTGTTCACCTAGAGGTAAGGCTAAAAAGGAAGAACTGGATACAGGGTTCTGAATCTCGTGCCTCAAAGTTAAAGGTGCCTATGAAACACCTAACATCTTAAGAATACACTAAATCAAAAGAAAATCTTGAATACCATTTTCAATTTTTTTTTATTAATTTTTCAAAGTCAACACTTGATTAACCAACACTCATTACTAAAAAGTTCTCAAGAGACAGTTTGCTCTAGCAAAAATTAGGGAGATTTATAGCCTATGAGCTACAGAGAAATCTATTGATTTCGTCAGCAACTTTTGATAAGCATCTCATATTTTTTTTTGATAAGTAGATTAGCATCCCATATTTGACATGAAAGAAATACAGATTGTTATGAATCATAGGTTCCTTCGGTATCAAATCATTTTGAATATTAAGCTAAATCAAACGAACAACTTGAATACCATTCAATTGTTTTTTTGATAAGCAGAAGTAATTTTATTGACAACAAACTACTTTATGCAAAAAAGCACAAATTCAATCTCAATAATTCCCTCCAACCATTTCCTGATTTACATTTTCCTAGTCCAATCACAATGATTAAATTAATGTTCATCAAGAGTTCGACCTAGCAAATTTTTCGAAGATTTAGAACCTATGGGCTGCAGAGCAATCTCTTGCTTTCTTCAGCAAGTTTTAATTAGTGTATCATATTTGAAATGAATTGAAGACAGCATGTTCTGAATTCAACGTTGTTTTTGTATCAAAGTATTTAAATGTAAAATCACAACTTATTGCCAGTAAAATTTTTGCATGCCAGTAACCCAACAGATAAAATAAATAAAGAAAAGCAGTAAAAATTTTAAAAGATAGAAACAAAAGCATTTACAGCTGATGAACTACAAAGCAATCTATTGATTTTGTAAACAACTTTTGATCAGCATCCCATATTTGACATGAAATAAATACAAATGAATTGCAGGTTCCTTTAGTATCAAATCGTTTTTGAATAATAAACTAAATCAAAAGAACAACTTGAATACCATTTCGATTATTTTTTATACTTTTCAAATCCAATAACAATAATTCTGAAAACCATTTCAGATATGCATTTTCCTAGTCCAATCACAATGATTAACCTAATGTTCCTCAAGAGAAAGTTTGTTCTAGCAAATATTTGGAGAGTTATAACCTACAATGCTACAAAGCAGTCTCTTGATTTCTTTGGTAGCTTTTGATTAGTGTATCATATTTGACATTAACTGATGAAAAAACATTATGAATTCTAGGTTGATTTGGTATCGAATTATTTAGATGTGAATTCACAACCTTTTTCCAGTAAATTCTTTGCATAACAATAACCCAGCAAGAAAAAATTGAAGGAAAGCAATTCAATTTTCAGAAGATAGAATCAACAGCACCTTATTTATTTCTATAATTACAAAAACTAAAATCTGGCACTTAAGCTTCGCAATCAAGAAATATGCCCGACCCCAAAAGACAATAGACAACCTCACCTCTGCCTTTTCCTCAAAACCATGACAATCACACCACAATTACCTAATACACTTCCGCAAGGCATAAAGTTTTACAATAGAACACACTCAAAGACATACACCTGATTCTTTGAAGTGTAAACCATATCACCTTCTAGTTGGGTCACAGCAACACAAGTTTAAATTTACATTTCATGTATAACTTTCACCCCCAATCATTTTTTAAAAAAAATTCTCAAATTTCATCCGCATTTTACTCTTGATTCTTAAATAACAATCATTCAGCATTTACTACTAATCTGAAATCAATACAACAACAACCAAGTCATAGTATTTGGTACAGCCATGTATCCTCAACAGACTAATCAAGGTCAGCCAAGTGTATTCTTTCTCGTAATTCTATCCTATCCAAAATCATACTCTACCACCTCCTTTTTTGAGCTTTGAATCAACTTAACTCTTCTCCATTGGTGCATTAATCGCTCTCCTACTTGTATTCTCGTTTCAGCTAACAGTAATTTTACGAAAATGTTACTTCTTAACAGCCTAGCATTTAATATCATATAGAGCATATCTACAATCACAAACAACTCTTGGTGTGCTTATCCACTAATCTGAAATCAATTTCGACATGGAACTCAGGCAGAGCTGAAATGACAAGAACAAACCTAGTCCTATCGACCGCAGACGCACCGGCCTGGCCAGCGAGCTGGCGTTTCCAGGCGTACGCAACGACGGCGCCGTCAGGACAGACCACCGGCATGTGCAGCCCCCACGAATTACTTCGAGACCGAAGCGATTCACTCAAAACCCCAGATTCCTCTAGCTGCCTTCCTACCATAAATCAAAAAACACAATTTCAAAAACGACGAAACCCTAACCCTAACCCTAGAAAGCAAGAAAAGAAAAATGAAAATGCGTGCGTTACCGACGGAGCGGAGGTCTTGGAGGTGTTGGCGCATGGAGGAGTCTTCTTTGAGGAACAAGTGGAGAGGCTTGTTGCTCTGGTGAGGCTGCGCGGTGATGAACAGTGCTTCCAAGAGTCGATCGGCGCCGAGCCTGATATCCGCGATGAGACGCGCGGCGTGGCTGAGTCTGTCCATTGCTTGAGCCACCTGTTTCGGCGGCGCCTCCTCGGACGGTGGCGGACTGGAGCTAGTGGTTGCAGCCGCCGTGTCCTCCGCCTGAGGTGGTGGTGGTGGTGGTGGTGGTTGTTGTTGCTGTTGCTGCTGTTGCTGTTGCTGCTGCTGCTGCTGCTGATAGTGATGCTGAGGTTGAGTCTGAGGCTGTAGTTGTTGCGGTTGTAATCGCATTTTTGCCTTTTTGGAATTTGGGGATTGAAGGTCTGTGTCAAGTGTGTGACTGTTTCTGTGACTCACCCTCCCTCAGCTAGCCTAGTTGAGCTTTTTGGATAATTGCACGTTGATTACATTTATAAATACTACAAATATAAATGCATTTTGCAGCTTTGCCTTGCAGTCCCGCATTGGCATGTTTGGATGTTTAAAAAAAGAGGGGGAGTAGAGTAGAGGGAGGGAGAGTAATGCAATTATTTTATTTGGAAGTTTTTTAAAGAATAAGGAGGAGGGGTTTGGAGGAGTTTGAAGGGGTTTGGACTCCCTCTAGCCCCCCAATTTTAATTCCCCAAAATTGGAGAGATTTGGAGGGGGAGTATAGTACATAAACTATTGACCAAGTAAATTACCTAATTTACCTTTATTATATTAACAAAATTACACAAGAGGAAGGGCTAATTACTCCATTCCCCCTTACTAATTTTAAAAACATCCAAATAAGGTGGAGGTGAATCATTCTCCTCTACTCTCCTCCCCACTACTCTCCTTCCCTCTACTCCCCTCTACTCTCCTCCCTCTCTAAACTTCCAAACAAGCCATTTTAAAACCCCCCACTTACTGTCTTATAAACTTTGAAACGAAAGAAGTAGTGTACCTTGCTGCCTAATGGTACACTACTTCTTTCGCTTCAAAACTTATAAGGGGAGTGAGGGGGTTTTCCTTCGATGTAGGACTCCTAGAACACCGTCTGAGGTGAATGCCAAGCATGCCGAGGTGAATGCAAAGTATGCCGAGGTGAATGCAAGGCCATCCGAGGTCGGCCTAGGTGGTTGTCAAGCATGCATAAGTGAATGCTAAGCACGCCTAGTAGGCCTAGGACGTGTGAAGCACTCCTATGGTACCCACACTAGGTATATAAACTTATTAGTTGTTATGATTTATTTTCTTTGACATATTGTGATTGATTATCTGTGATATTGAGATATGCTTTAGTTTTGGATGATTATTTATGATGCAGCTACTCGTTAATTCTGCATTTTATATTAAAATTATTTATTTGTTTGTTTTTTTCATAATTTTTATTCTTTTCATTTTGATAAAATCTGATAAACAGGTCGACATGATTGACCCGTTTAATAAATGGGTCGTGTTAGGGTTGAAGAATCTTGACTCGTTTAATAAATATGTCGAGTTAGTATTGACTTATGTAGTCGAATACTCATGACTTGACACGACACGAACCCAACATGTAAACACGAATTGTCACCCCTACTAACCGACACCCAAATCCATTGCAACCACTATAGACAAAACTGTCAATTTTAATTATCTAGAAAAAAGACAGATTAAATGTAAATGATATACTAGTAGAATTATATAAGCTTCATTTTTATTTAAAAATTTGCATTCTAAACCCTGTACTTTAGAAGCATAACAAATTAAGCAATGGGCCTCAAACAATTTTGCTTCACTTCAATGAATCGAGATTTAGTTTGTTACATTTTGAAACATTAGTGTTTAATTTGTTATTTTTGAAATTATATGGTGTAATTCATTGCATCTTATTTTTTAAAATGAAACTTTCTACTCGAAATTTCCCTCTTTAAGCGTTCAAACACTAAAAGAATACATAATATCATAATCCATTCATTTTTGGGCCTACCATTTTATTTCATTTTCCATTCCATTCTTCCATGCACACCTAAACATAGTGCAGAAGAACTCCAGTTTGTGGGATGATTATTTAGGAGGAAATGAAATAAACATTTCATTATAATCATTATCTTTTTCAATAATAAACTTCCAAACAAATGAATAAATGAAACATTCCTATATTTTTTTTTTAATCCATGTAGTTGTATTTATTGTCCTCATATTAAATATGATCTTTAGATTAAAATAAAATTGTTAGAAATTCTTTCAAATTATCAAAAATTACATTTTTATAAAACAGACTTCCTGCCACAATTTACCCATCTTGATTTATTTATTTTTTTGGTTAGAGTTGATTTTAAAATATTATAATTTAGTATTACAAAACTTTTGTCAAGAGGTTTTTGGACTAACCAAATTTTATACTGGTATAATTTTTTTGTTTTGACTAAAATTATGGTATAAAAGAGGGAAATATTGCAATTGAAGACAAAATTGTAACTTTTCTATTAAAAAAAGGCAAAAGACAAAATTATAACAAACCACGGGAGTAAATCGCAATTTCCATAAATTAAAAATAGTACTTACGTTCTTACTTCTTATTTCCGTTGAGGGCTTTGAAATCTCGAGTGTATTCACTGTTAACAACCCTACCTTTGAGCCACCATATTCTGTTTGGCTGCCAAGAAAAGGTACGAAAGAAAAAAAGAAAAAAAAGAAATCAAAATTTGTTAAATAATTTGCTTTTCTTACTTCTTATTAATATCATTATAATTATTGTTAATATTATTATGAAAAAAAATAAAAAAAAAATCTGCGCAAGCAAAACCTATTTGCTTTTAGGATCACCGACTTAAATTAGTGTACTGAAAACCCTAGACGACGCCGTTTAGCTGCTTCGTTGCTATTCTATAACGCAATGGAACTGTGATTATTCTGTTTCAGAATCTAAACCTATTCGTTTTTTCTTGATTTTTTAGCTTCTCTAGTAAAAATGGCGAAATCGAAGGCTCACTCAAAGAAGCAGCAAAAGCGTGGAGTCGATTTCAAAGTAATCTCTCAATTAGCACAGAACTTCGTCTTGTTCATACTTCTGTTTTTGAAATTATTCAAAGCTTTGTTGTGATTTGTTGAAAACTATGCAGAAAATAAAGCGGAAGATTGGAAGGAAGTTGCCGCCGCCGAAGAATGCTACGAATACCGAAGTTAAATCCAAAGGTATTGACTGAAGAGTCTCAGCTTCAAATTTGTTTTTGATTATGCCTTGTTTTGTTTCAGTGAGAAAATTTTTAATTTTGAAAATGAAATTGGTTTGAATGTGATAAATTTGATCAAAGCAAATTAAAGCACATGAAGAATTGCCTGTCAAGTTTGGTTTCTCATTTCTCAAATATATATATATATATATATAAGCGTTTTGTGGTGATCCGATGAGTGGTAAATAATTGTTTTTATTAACTGAAAGTATACTCAATGTGCATTACGAGCAGCAATCACACTTCCCGAGCAGAGCGTGGCATCAGAAAAGGGAGGTTTAGCTGTGAACAAGAAAGGCTTGACTTTGAAGGAACTTCTTCAGCAAACATCTCATCACAACCCAAAAGTTCGTAGAGGTACTTTCTTATTAATATGGAAGTTTCTCTATTTTGAAAGTGTTCTATTTTGCAGAACAATTATATGTATTGAGTGGTCTAGAAAGAAGGAAACAAAAGTTAGTGTAATGTTAAAGTTTAATGCATTAGTTTGAAGAGAGCTATTCGAATGTTATGTACCCTGTACCCCCGATTTTGTTTTCTTCATATTGAAAGGTAATTGCAATGTTCAACTAAAATTTTTTGTTCGTCTCTGAAGATGCATTGATGGGTATTAAGGATTTATTCCTTAAATATCCAGCAGAGCTAACATTGCACAAATATGCTGTCGTGGAGAAACTGCGTGAACGTATTGGGGATAATGATAAAGCGGTTCGAGAAACAGTGTATCAACTATTTAAGACAGTGATGTTCCCTAGCTGTAAAGAGGTAATTTATAATAATAAAAAAATGTTAGTTGTATTATTCACTGTTGTTGATTGACACCAGTTCTTCATTTTTTTGAGAAATATTTCTCTGTTTTCCTTGTCCAGGATAATCAAGGGCTTTTTATTTCCTTAACAATGGCGTATATCTTTAATGCAATGACGCATTTATCAATTGACATTCGGTTGATGGCATTCAAATTTCTTGACCTTGTTGTCCAGAATTATCCACCTTCCTTTTTCCTGTATGCTGAAAAGGTATCTTAATTTGATTCTTTTAGTTAATTGTGATTATGTTATTGGCATTTGTCTCTTGAAAATCCTTCTGATCTAAGCTATTATAGAATCTGTGTTCTTATTTTGGCTCATTAACTTAGGTGTTACGCTATGTCACCCCACATAACCATAGGGTGGCGGGTGAGTTCACAGTTCCAATCCTTTTGTGATGTGGTCAAATACCAAGTGATTAGAAAAAATAAAGTTTCCAATGAGCTGTAATTTAAATGGCACTTCTTGTTCTCTAAATAATGGGATAGAGGGTAAGGTCTAGGGTTCAAAACTCATTGAGTGTGTATATAACTTACCCAAAAAAAAAAGAGAGTTAAGGAATAGTAATATTTTCCCATGATATCATTCTTTTTGGCTTTTGGATTTTCTTAAAGATTTTATTGGTTGCTTCATCAACAGATTCTTCAAAATTATGAGAATATTCTACGGAAGAACCAGTACCAGTTCTATGTACAGGACAAAGGGAAGCTCAAGAGTGTTCTTGCTGGGTTGGTGTACTGCTTGTCGCTGGTGCCATGTAATAAAAAAGAAGTTGACTCCTGTGAAAAGGTACCTTCTAATTATCATTTGCAAATGTACCATCTGTTTTACACGTGTTTTATTTGTATGGTTATTCATTATTGTGGTGCTTAGCACTTCCAATGTATTGCATAACCATATTTTACTATTAAAAATTTGGATGTGTAATATTTTTTTAAGTTGTTGTTATGATTCTGTCATCTCATTAATATTATAAAATTTGTACCCACTTTCAATTATCTCTTACTGCTTAATTAGGTTGGTACTAGTTGTATCTTGTGTGCTTTTTACCATCCTTGCAGCGTCCTTATTCTTTTGGTTGAGTAATTTGCCCCGTAATTATATTTAAATCATGTCAAGTTCATTTCATGTGACACTATTTTCAGGTTTTTAAAGTGTATAAATCTTGATTTCTATAAAGTGAGTGTCTGAATGACCAAGCCAATATGAAGAATTTAGTGGATAATCGGTATGCTGTATGATGATGGCCATCTTTGGTTTTCCTTGTCCATTGAAATATGACTCTTATTCTTTCTATTAGGTGGCTCCTATGTCATGATTGTGATGACTACAGCTTTCAAAAATGAAAAATTTCATAGCGCAGTAAATTGCATGGGCAGTAACTTGTAGTGGGTTTACTATTGTAAACACACTGTACTTTTCTAATTAATAAAACTTCTATTACCTATCAAAAAAAGCAGTAAAAATTGCATGTTCTAGTCTAATTTGTTTTTAATTATGCTCTTGTATAGTATGCTATGCCTTTTCCCTTTACAAGTGCCTATCAGTTTCTAATGCTCTCTTGTTAATTTAATAGAATGAAGCTGGACAAGGGATGTTACATGCTTTTGAGCCTGACGTGCCTACAGAATCTGCTGGTATGTGAAAGCACTTTATACCTTACTTGTACGTGGGTATTTTGATGTCATAATTTGGTGATTGGGTATGGCAATATTTTGTGCATCATAAAAATAAACGTGCTTAATCCTCCAATGGTGGTGACACCAGCAATTTTCTCATCATCAAAATTTTATTTATCGCACATATTTAGATATGGCGGGGTGCTCTTACCAGCTTCCATTCAATGATTAATTTTAGTAGATTTCTAACTTTTGATACCTATTTTGGTTTTCTATCAATTCATTGTTTGGCATCGTTTTTATATTTATTCATTTGGAAAAGAATGGAAAATTGAAGTTCACATCTGATTATTATCATTATATAGCTTATTATGTAATCATGATATTATTATTATTATTATTATTTATGATAAGTATCTACTCATGATATTAGTATTTTTTTAATAGTAATTATTCATGCACCTATGGATCTTAATCCATGACCGCACCCTCCATCTCAATATTACTCAATAGTACCATTTTTTTTATACTCTCTCTATTTCTCTATAATATGATATTCAATTTTTCTAAGCTTCTGATGGTCCTCGTCAATGCTCTCTTTCTTTGTGTAGGATTTTCTGTCATCTTCAAGAAGCTGAAGGATCTTATGCCAGTTTTAGCCGATTGTTTCCAAGATTTTGTTTCATTTTCTCGCGCTATGCCAGTTCTTGATGCACAATCATTTGATTGTATGTTGGGCATACTCCAATGCATAGATATCACAGCCAAATTTTTTATTTATGGGACTAACAAGGGTAAATCAGAATATCAACCTCACGGAGTACCTGATGTGACAGAGTGGGATGAAAATCTCTCATCATTGCTAATGAAGAAGGTACTACAAGTGTTTCCTCTCAACCCGACATGTCACATGTCAGAAAAGGTATGACTGACCTCAATATTAAGTTTTCAGATTATTTTCTTTGCTCCCAATGAGAGTGTTATATTCTTTTTTCCCCTTTTTATCGGTTTTGATTGGATTTCCTTTCTTTTATGTGTCTCCCTGATAATATTTGCCTATCTTCTTGGACCCATGTTTTATAAACTTTTGTGTGCATGCTTAAGGTGCTGTTGTCTAAATTTGAATTGTTGTGGTTTTCTTTTCTTCTGCTTGGCAGGATGATGATAGGTATTTTATCTTGAACACATTGGTTACGGGAATACTTTTGCAAATCAGTGAATGGATCTGCCCTCCTGCTATCATATGGGAGAAATTTCTAGAATTTATAGAAAATGCACTGCTTGGAAAGGTCTGATTCTTACACCATTATGTTCCTATAACTTTTAAAAATGCATGGTTTTCAAATGTTGCAATTGTGGATTTGTAAAATATACTGAGTTTTTTTCTGGTGAGGTATATATAAACAGTTGTAAGTTATAATGAACAGCTATAACTTTAAATTCCTTTTTTTTTTGGTTTTATTTTGTTCTTGCTTTAATATTTTAATACTAGTAACTGGTACAATCATGGAGGACCAATAAGAGTGCATGAACCACAAAGCTCACATAATATAGAGATATAGATGACTGTAGCCAGTCTGATATGAAACATCATTGTTGATTTCAAAAGTAGCATCAAAAAATGCAATGAATTTTTGAAGAGCATTAAAAATGAGGTATAATGAACAATTTATAGTTGAAACATTGCACTTAATTGGAGTAAATTTTTTTATTTTATTTTTTATGTATCATTTAGAGGGCAAAAAGCTTTACAGATTAATATATATATATATATATATATTGCAAAAAGGCTTGTGGTTGTTTGCGTATGCAAAGAAGAATATTATCGTTCAATCTGTGCAGATTTCATTTGCATATCGTGAACCAACTTATGTTACTAAAACATAAAGATTTTTTTTTTTTTTTAATAAAAGAAAGCCTATAAAGTAATAATAATGTCAGTTTATGCAAATATCAACATATTTCAGTGTCCAAGAATATTAATCATCATTACAATAATGTGATCTACACATTAATTTTTTGATTGAGTAGAAGTTACCTATCAGATTAAATGAACATTAAATTGTTTGTTGCGATACTGCACATCAGGGAAAAATGGAACACTATAATTTGGTATATATCAAAATGAAGTATAATATAAAGATTTAGCATTATTAGACATATATTCATACATATTAATCAAGATGATTTGTTAGACTAATAATCTATTAGGATGTATATACAGGAGATCAAATTATATTACACAATGGACATTTTAATATTTATTGCATTGTGCTGCCTGTGAACTCAAATGGCACTTCCTCCAAACTTATAGTCTAATAGGATGGAGGGTAAAGTCATTGGTTTGAGGCCCATTGGGTGCTTGTGCAACTTAATTAAAAATTTTTTTATTGCATTGTGCTGTATCATTTTCAGTATGTGTTGGACCAGCATCTCAGACACAGCTGGGAGTCAGATTGGTTGGATTTATAATGTGCCTTTGAGTTTTATAGTAGGAGTTAATCATTTATGTAATTGTTTGTTAAAGCAAATCCTTTTGTCTTGACTCACAAGACAAGTAAGTTACTTAATAAGGCCTGCTTTTTTGATATATTAGGGAGGTTGCTGTGATGATCTGATGTTTCAAGTAACAGGCTTATTTTGTATAGATAGGTGATTTTTTTTTTTTCTTTTAATCTGAGTAAATTATATATTTTGCAGATTTATAGTGGCACAAGGTCTGGTAAAGTAGTCTGGGAAAAGCATTTACTTTCACTTCTTCCTTTTTTCCCAAAACTTATTTCACAAGTGCCGAGCAATTGGAGGTCTCGTCTTCTTCAGGTCTGACTTGTGCTTTTAAGAATTATTAATTGCTAAGAGATTTTCTATGGTAAATCACATCTGTTGAACCTCCCTCTTTCTTTATTGGATTGTTTGTTCATGCACTTTATTGATTGCAGGCATTTACCAATACTTTTAAGGATTGCCACCCGGAGTCTTCATTAAAGTTGGCATGCCTTTCTACAATTGAAGATATGCTTATTCCAGTAAGCTTGGTTTTTTTACTTTCTGGTCACAATGTCTTTAAGATTGCCTAGA
The DNA here is from genome assembly GCF_002906115.3 of Quercus suber. Lineage (NCBI taxonomy): Eukaryota > Viridiplantae > Streptophyta > Magnoliopsida > Fagales > Fagaceae > Quercus > Quercus suber. The sequence goes on along the minus strand of NW_027069496.1, from coordinate 923,791 downwards.
GTCACCATCTCTCTCTCTCTATCCTTCCCCGCACCCCCCCCCCCCAAAAAAAAAATGATAACCAAATTTTTTTTTTTGTACATATTGTAGAAGGAAGATAGGCTATACCTAGATTCAAGTGATCCAGAAATACTAGACTATCAGATTGCTTGGATAAGAGAGCTTTCTCCATTGCTAATCCTGCTAGGTGATAAGCATCCATCTTGTTCCCAGGTAACCATATGATTTACCTCATGAACACTTCATGGTGCTGCAATTAGACAAAATTATTATTATTATAATTATTATTTGAATAAAAAAAGTTTGATAAGATGAAAATGTGGATTTTGAACACCCCATATTTCTAAGCTTTAATCTTCATCTCCATTTTTATTGTCACTCATTATTTACCTTTACATGGGTTCTGTATCTCTTGAAATTGCAGGTTGTGTTGCATTTGCAACTTCGGCTGGGACAGTGTGCTCTGTTGAACTCTTCTCTTGCATGGGAATATGACAACATGCATTACTCATTGCTAGAGTTTTACTGCACATGTCAGGATGATGGTACAAATCAATTTGCTAAAGACATTTAAATTTGTTCAATACCCTTTGGGGCAGTATCAATTTGTTTCCTGTTCTTTTTTATCCTGCAGGAAAGTTACACTATGGTCCTTTCATAAGGCTTCCTAGAGATTCGCAGGAACTCTCTCTCTGTTGCCTTTACTATTTTTCTAATTTGGATTCACCTTTGTTGCAGTCAATAGCTTCTTGTTGCCTATGTAAGTATTACATGTCTGTTAGTTCAAATATTGATTTAATTGCAGCAATCCTAAACTTGCTTGGTGTCCCTACAATTGATGATTTACTAGCATAGATAATTTGGTCTTCTTTATATATGAACCACTTATGTTTATACTTTTCAAAGTGTTTGTGGTTAATGGCTTTCTTGGGGAAATTACTTGACATTCCTTGCCAAACAGATCAAGGTAGTTTGTGATTTCAAATTTAAGCTGCAATGACTGAGGTTCCCTTTATAGTAGTAAAACATTACTTAAAAGTTTGGACATCTTGTTGGATCAGGCTTTGTTGGCGCCTCAATGGAAGTGGGAAGTTTGACGTTCGGTCTTTCTATCATAAGATTCGAAATGTAACTCTTTCTACTTTCCCTTGGAAGGGCATTTGGAAAGTAAAGGTTCCTAAAAGGGTGGCATTCTTTATGTGGACAGCAGCTCATGGCCAGATTCTAACTTTGGATAATCTTATGCTCCGTGGTCGCATTTTGGTGAATTGTTGTTGTAATGAGGAATCTATGGGTCACCTGTTGATTTCCTATCCGGTAGCTCATTCTTTGTGGATGTATATGCTTCGGTTGTTTGGGATTGATTGGGTCATGCTAGGTTCAGTTGCAGACTTATTTTTTTGTTGGTATCATTGGCTTGGGAAACATAATTCTGATATTTGGAATTTGGTTCTGGGTTGTTTAATGTGGACTATTTGGACTGAACGGAATCAACATTCTTTTGAGGATATTGGGAAATCTCTTGCTTAGTTGTTAGATTTATGCCAACGGACTCTCTTTGATTGGTCTTGGTGTTGGGGTCTCTCGGATTGTTCTACACTTATGGATTTTCTTTTGTCTCTTAGAATAGCTTAGTGTCTATTTGTTTCTTTTTTCTTCCTTTATCTCTTTATTCACTATGGTGAACCTTGTGTATTTTTCATGCTATTCCTTCTTCAATAATTTTTTTTCTTACCTATCCAAAAAAAAAAAAATTGGACATCTTTCTTGTTTGGGCAGTAGAATGATCTCCCACAGCAAGATAGAAATCCCGTGTCCTTATATTACTTCATTTATAGTAGAATTTGTTCTTAAGATAATTATGCAAATGACCTTTCTGAAAGGTATTTTTGCTATTAAATGAAGTAAGAGTTTCCTTGAATTAGAACACAGATTGACTGCGACAATCATGTCCAGGATGTTGCTGCATTAAGTTTCAAGATGTGATTCATGAATAGGAGTTAAATACATGTTTATAAATATCTGGGGTGATCGATGTTATTGCTAAAGGCATAGTGTGTTTAGGGAAATTTCTTTTTCTGCTTTTTAGTATATGGTAGTATGAACTTCACTGAATATACATGTAGTGGTGGAATATACATGCAGTAGAAAGCTATGCCCTTTCTCCTGAAATTTTGTGAAATAGACTTTGTTTACATTTTCTTTATTTTCTGACTGTTGCAGGTCCTGATTTGGAACCATTTATATTATTACGAAGTATAGAGGTTCTCCATTCGGCCTTTGCTGCTGGTCATGTCAAAATTACTGACTATATCAGTTTCAGCATCACTTTGCTCTCACGTTTTAAAGTTTTACCTGGTACCTTGGAAAGAATTTCTTCTTTTGCAAATTATTATACTTTATTATTTCCAGACCAGCATTTGGTTTTCTATTCACTTTTCCAGCTGAGTTTCAATATGTATTAATCTTATTCTTCTTTATATATTTGCAAATAGAGAATTTTAGCATGAGATAATTTTTAACTGCATGCTTGGGTATTAGAATTAGCTTTTGGATACCTTTTTATATGTTTTAATGGTAGCTGCCATGTCGTCCATCAATAACTGTAACCAACTCATTAAAAGTAGTAATTATGACAAGTTTGATGTCTAAAAAAGCTTATCTAATTTGAATTTAGAATATGTCATTTGTAGGTAAAATACTGCATCAATAGCAGGAGCTAGTTAATACTTATAAACTAATGTTTAGACAAAAATTTGCCAGCTTCTTTTACACCCATTCTCAAGTTACAAGTATCTTGATTTTTATCTGCTGGGATCCAATTCCGTTACTTCTATACAATTCGTCATTACTGATTTATTTTAATCTGAAAAGAACTTCTGATCTTTGCAGAAAACATATATCCTGTTAAAGAGAGTGATATAAAGATGAGAAACCATGGAACATATAAGTCAGTCACCACCGTTGTTTGCTCAAACCTGTCGCAGATTGGTGACAGTTCTCTTGTTTTTCAGATTCTAGAGAAAGTGACAGTTGGACAGATGGTAAGTTTACTAAACTTGTTTAATCTAAACCGTTATTTATTTTGTTCTCTTTTAAATTGATGACTTCCAAAAGCTTCCTACTTGAATAAGGAAATGGTTTTTGAACCATTTTCTTTTCTTCTTTGATTGTCTGTTGACTGATTCTTATGAAATTTTCTTGACGTGTTTGTATTTCAGTTAATGAAGCCACCTTTGGACAATGCTTGTGCCATGCTCAGAATGCTTGCTGTGCTGGATTCTAAACCCACGAGACTTTCTGAGCAGAGTATTGTCACTCTAAGCAATTTCATTTCAGGATATCTGATTGATGTTGTGCATGTAAGTATTTTGTCTTGTTTGGTATCTTCCTTTGACTATTTTTTAAATAATTTTTATAAAAAAGAAAAAAGAAAATGGTTAATACATATGCTTAGCATATCTTTTAGTTTATGTTCTTTGATTGTGCTGGCAGTGGTTTGTTCTTGGATGCCCATATATTGTGAGAATGCAGAAATCATTAGTTTTTCTTATTTCTTCTCTATTATGATTAGAGAGTTCTTGTACACAAGTCTGTGTTCTATGTAAATAAAGTTATCATATTTAATAATTAAAAAAAAAAAAATTTAAAAGATCTACAAAGTTCTCATGGCACGTGCATAACTGAGACATGCTAACTTTCATCCAGAGGGGGAAATCGTAAAAGCTTTCATCCTTAAGTGTTATATGTAAATGAAAGTGTTCTCATAAAAAAAAATTTGAACTTCTGCAAAATTGCTAAAGTTCATCCCGACCATGTAACAGCCATCGTCTCCTATGGTATCCAGAAGGATGGGCATGCTGACCGAGACATTTGAGGTTCTAATTCTGATAATAATTATGGCCCACAAAATTCTTGTAGAAGTGTGTTTCCATTATATAATAATTTAATTTAATTTAGTTTTATTTTTGTACTGCAAAAGATGTCTTTTTTTGTGTCTATAGCTCAATATACGAGGTAGGACTAATTTTAATGATGTATTATGGTATGCTGATCGGCCTAGTAATATTATGATGTATAATCTTATTTTGTTAATGTAGTAGTTTGGTTTTTTGTTTTTTTGTTTGTTTTTGTTTTTAAGATCACAAAGCTTATTGGTGTTATTGAGTGTGTTGAATCTTTCACAAACTTGGTTGGGTGATTCTTACTAATATAGTTTGCCTAATGTGCAGTGCATTCCAGAAGATCATGATGAGGCCAATGTCTCCTTTCCTACACTCCTTTATTATCTCCTACCTTGTTTTTTCTTGTTTGATAGAAGTCACAAACTTCTGAATCTTGTTTTGAAGACAATGGGATCCTTGATAACTGCAAGTAGTTCATCACTGTGTTCGCCTAACTGTATCCAATATGCAATGGAGTGTTCAAGTAGAATAAATGCCATTGTTTCTGTCCTTGTATTCATGCATAAGGATGTTAAAGTTCAGAAAATTATCTCTGCATTCAAGGCAGAAATCGTCCATATGTTACAAAAAATACACTCTTTACAGGTATAAGTTTGCACCACAAGCATGACACTTTGTATTTCATAAACCACATCCATTTATGCTAAACTGAAGTATGTAGTTCGTAATTCAAAGCCATCAAATCCTATAATATTAATTAGTGCGTGTGTGTTGCTTGTGTATGTATGTGTATTTAGATGTATGGGAACCATGATTTGCCAAGCCAACTACTGAGGCAGGTGCCCCTTTATGCAGATCATGCTTAACAAATATAATTTGTAGATAGCCATACTTTGCACTATACATTCTCATTGTTTGTTAAATTTAAGACAAAATTCCAATTTGAGTGCTACATTGAGCTCTCGCTCTTGTTGCCAAATAGCTTGAATTTGTATGCATAACGGGCATGGGATGGACATGTTGACTTGACAAATTTGTTGTAAGATAGATTGTTTCACTTCATCTTTAAGTTGATTTGGGACTAAGGCTTGGTTGTTGTTGTTTTTGTATTGTGAGTTGATACCTTAGATTGTCTGTTTCAACTTTCTAGTTTCTTTGATTGAAGAAACTTTAGTTTAGATTCTGATTGCTGCTTTATGGCAAGTCATCTTGAGATTTATGAAAATATTGAAATTTTCTTGTGACTAGCAAGTCACTATTTATTAGTTTTAAATGCTACTTCTTATGCTAGTAGCTTTAAGATACTTGTTGATTGCTTCTATGTAATCTTTCCAGTCTTCAGAGGAAATCAGCATGTCCATTGAGGAGAGGCATAAAATACGGAGTGCCTTTGATCGACTAAAAGTTTTGATAAGTAAATCATTGAATGGGATACCTGCAATATAGGATGATGTTTATAAAATCGTCATCTTACCCTTGTGAGTTGTCTAACTTTTCAAATTCATGCCTTTTCTATTAATCTCAACTATTATTAGTTTTGTTTTGTTTTGTTTTTTTGTTTTTTGTTTTTTGTTTTTTGTTTTTTGTTTTACATTTCCAAAATTTGATGCATTATTCATGCACCCAGATGGTTCTGACAATTTCAAGACATCTTGGCAATGTACTTGTTGCTTAGTCCTCACACTTACTTTTGTTTCTTGCAGCAATACTTAATTTACACCATGGGAACTCTTAGAGATCAGCCCCAGTCAAGGTGAATGCACTAGTAATGAGCTCTGAGAATGGAATATCCAACAATCCTGGCTAGTGAACATTGCCAAAGTCTTACAGTAAATATAAGGCACCGGTCCTGAGTGTAAGTCTTACTACAGGACCTGTGTCTGCAATTTTGAGTTAGGTAGTAAAATTCTACCCATCGTTCTGGGAATTTTTGGTGGGGAGCTAAATTATAGCAGCAATCTTATCTCAATGTATAGTTTGATTGTTTTTTTTTCCCCTAATCCTTCTGGTTGTACTATAGTTAATCCCTTGCATATGAAATTTTGTATTAGACAACTTATGATATATATATATATTTGTTTATTGTTATAAAGTTTCTCTCATCCTTAGACCTTAGGGAATAAGAGATTCTCTCTCTCTCTCTCTCTCTCTCTCTCATACACTGATACATGGAGATTATGTCCAATTCGCCACTTGCATTTAAAAAAAAAATTTATTTTGTTAGAAAACACATGATTATGATTCTTTTTTGTTGAAGATAATTCAGAAAGACATTAGGTTGGTATTTCTCAGATATAATAGATAGCGTCTCATTGCTCTCACCAGCGCTTGAACCCCATTACTTGATGCTTAGTGTCTCAACACACGATGGAAATTGACAAAATCCTTAATTTGATTCATATCCAATCAAAAAATAGTGAGGATTCCATTTATATACAAATTAAATTGAACTACAGTTAAATGTTATGGGGGTGTTAATACCACACCTGCAAACCCAGAACTTGCAGCACAAGTTGGCAAAGTCGCAATTCAAAGAAAGCAGGTTATTTACAAAGGCCTTCCACCTTATTATTATTATTATTAATTAGCAGTTGAATTTCATTTATATATATATTTTTTAAAAAGATCATCCTTGTTTCTCTTATTAGATATTTTTGAGCATTGTAATTTGAGAGATTACTTGGTTTGGGATGCTTTGGGTTTTTTGTTTGTTTTTTGTAATATTAAAAAATAACAAGATCCTCGTTACTTATCAAAAATAAAAAGGGTGTAACACAGTAAGCCCAGTAATATACCCGTACTATACAAGGAAGAGTCAAAAAATGAAAAACAAAAAATACAAAGAGATGTTCATCAAAAAAACAAAAAATACAAAGAGAAAATATACAAAGTAATTAAAATCTAAAGAAAAATGTACCATCTAGGAAATCCAAGAAAGAAACGGGTGAAAAATGAGTGTGGGCCAAAGTCAAAAAAATGGAACACTTTAGTGGGAGTTTAGTCATTTTAATTTAATACCAAACTGGTAAAGCTTATTTTCAAGTTTCTCGAAAATAAGATCATTTGAAAACCCTTTATTAAATTTTTTTAAAAAAAAATCTTCAAAAAAAAGTGTGATTTGAAATCAAGAAAGTCAATACTGTACTGAAAGTTGTATAAATTTAGCCAGCGATACGATATATTTTAAATACTGGTCAATATTGGTATACCATTTTAAAATTACTGCTATTTTTATATAAAATCATAAGTCTATGTCTCATTGAATATAAATGCCTAATTTATTTAATTCACCAATAATAATAATAATAATAATAATAATTGTGGGGTCCGTGGGCCTGATAACCTCAGTCCTTCATATAGCAGGCCCAAGGCCCATGCCGAGGAGAGCAAGTTATTTCTGAGGAGAAAGGGGGGAAGCCTATTCTCTTGAATCCACGCCGAGGACACCTTGTCCTCACAAGACATCTTGGCAATGTACTTGTTGCTTAGTCCTCACACTTACTTTTGTTTCTTGCAGCAATACTTAATTTACACCATGGGAACTCTTAGAGATCAGCCCCAGTCAAGGTGAATGCACTAGTAATGAGCTCTGAGAATGGAATATCCAACAATCCTGGCTAGTGAACATTGCCAAAGTCTTACAGTAAATATAAGGCACCGGTCCTGAGTGTAAGTCTTACTACAGGACCTGTGTCTGCAATTTTGAGTTAGGTAGTAAAATTCTACCCATCGTTCTGGGAATTTTTGGTGGGGAGCTAAATTATATCTGCAATCTTATCTCAATGTATAGTTTGATTGTTTTTTTTTCCCCTAATCCTTCTGGTTGTACTATAGTTAATCCCTTGCATATGAAATTTTGTATTAGACAACTTATGATATATATATATATATATATATTTTTTGTTTATTGTTATAAAGTTTCTCTCATCCTTAGACCTTAGGGAATAAGGGATTCTCTCTCTCTCTCTCTCTCTCTCTCTCTCTCTCTCATACAGTGATACATGGAGATTATGTCCAATTCGCCACTTGCATTTAAAAAAAAAAATTATTTTGTTAGAAAACACATGATTATGATTCTTTTTTGTTGAAGATAATTCAGAAAGACATTAGGTTGGTATTTCTCAGATATAATAGATAGCGTCTCATTGCTCTCACCAGCGCTTGAACCCCATTACTTGATGCTTAGTGTCTCAACACACGATGGAAATTGACGAAATCCTTAATTTGATTCATATCCAATCAAAAAATAGTGAGGATTCCATTTATATACAAATTAAATTGAACTACAGTTAAATGTTATGGGGGTGTTAATACCACACCTGCAAACCCAGAACTTGCAGCACAAGTTGGCAAAGTCGCAATTCAAAGAAAGCAGGTTATTTACAAAGGCCTTCCACCTTATTATTATTATTATTAATTAGCAGTTGAATTTCATTTATATATATATTTTTTAAAAAGATCATCCTTGTTTCTCTTATTAGATATTTTTGAGCATTGTAATTTGAGAGATTACTTGGTTTGGGATGCTTTGGGTTTTTTGTTTGTTTTTTGTAATATTAAAAAATAACAAGATCCTCGTTACTTATCAAAAATAAAAAGGGTGTAACACAGTAAGCCCAGTAATATACCCGTACTATACAAGGAAGAGTCAAAAAATGAAAAACAAAAAATACAAAGAGATGTTCATCAAAAAAACAAAAAATACAAAGAGAAAATATACAAAGTAATTAAAATCTAAAGAAAAATGTACCATCTAGGAAATCCAAGAAAGAAACGGGTGAAAAATGAGTGTGGGCCAAAGTCAAAAAAATGGAACACTTTAGTGGGAGTTTAGTCATTTTAATTTAATACCAAACTGGTAAAGCTTATTTTCAAGTTTCTCGAAAATAAGATCATTTGAAAACCCTTTATTAAATTTTTTTTTTTAAAAAAATCTTCAAAAAAAAGTGTGATTTGAAATCAAGAAAGTCAATACTGTACTGAAAGTTGTATAAATTTAGCCAGCGATACGATATATTTTGAATACTGGTCAATATTGGTATACCATTTCAAAATTACCACTATTTTTATATAAAATCATAAGTCTATGTCTCATTGAATATAAATGCCTAATTTATTTAATTCACCAATAATAATAATAATAATAATAATAATAAAAATAAAAATGTAGTTAGATAATTAAAACAAAAAGAAAAATGAATTTCAAAATAAAGCCTATAATTGAAGTGTTGAACACGTGAGTGAGACTTTTACTGGCCACTGGTTGTGGTTGATGTGATAAAGAGAAAACTAAAAAAAGGAAGAGAAGAAGAAGATGATGAAGCTAAAAGAAAAGGACAAAGCAGTAGTAGTAGCAACGTGAGGCCGAGAAGAAAAAGCAGAGAACTCTGATATCGGCGTTGTGTCAGTAACCGGATCTTTGGTGGCAAGTGACGATAAGGTTTTTATTTTTATTTTTCTTTTCTTTTCTTCACCGGCCGAAATCCGAATTTTTCTCTGGTACAACCGAAATGGCTCCGGTATGGCCAGTATTTAAACCGGTACGAAATGCCAACGTTTCTGTACCGGCCAAGGTAACGGTACGGAAAATACCGGCCGGTATGGTACGGTACCGTCTTCCTTGTTTGAAACTGCTTTACTAGATGAATTTTAAAATCTTTTGGTACATCGCACAAAAACAAAATCACAAAGACATTAACATTACCCAAAACCCATGGGCCCAAACCGCACCACCAAACCATTCCAAAATTTTAAGATTTCAAAAAAAAAAAAAAAAGAGCGGGAAAATCTACATTGTACTTTACTAATTTCCCATTTCGGCGCCAAAACAACAAAAAACATGGAAAAGGGAACAACTTGAAAGATATTCTATTTTACAAATAAAACATGCCGCATATTTATCAAATTTATTAAAGGCTAAATTTATGCCTTTTATTATTTTAATTACTTAAATATATTTATTCATTTTATTTATTTTAAGGAATTGAAATAATAGAAACCATAAATTTAGCTTATAATAAATTAGATAGATATTTGACGTGATTTTATTTGCGGAGTATCCAGGGTATTAAGCGAAGAAAAAAGCAGTAGAATGAGTTGAGAAGAGTTGTGAAATCAGCGTTAAGGCGAGAAAACGAAACACATTGCCGCCACACAACAATGCAAGCTAAGATCAGCACTTTCTTCAAAAACCCTTCTTCTATTTCTATGGCACCTAAATCTCCGGACCCGCATCCCATTTTTGACGAACTCACCATCTGGGAGAACAAGCAACACCAATTCTTCAACACCTACTCACGCAGAGCTCAGAACCCAGATAGGTAAAAGCTCTTTGTTTGTGGGTTTTGAATGATCTTATAACTTGGGCTCTTCATTTTTGCTTCTATATTTAGCTTTTTAATACACTGTTTTGTTATCTGGGAATCTAAACAATAATCAATTGAGTTCTACATTTGGGTGTTTCAACTTGTTTGCGTACATGGGTTTTGAAGAACAGTGATGAATTTTATTTATTAATTGGCTTCAATACGCTGTTTTGTTATATGGGAATCTAAACAGTAATCAATTAAAAGTTATACATTTAGGTGTTTCAGCTTGTTTGCATACATGGATTTTGAAGAATAATGATGAATTTTATATATTGATTGGCTTTAATACACTGTTTTGTTATCTGGGAATCTAAATAAATCGATTAGGTTCTACATTTGGGTGTTTCACCGTGTTTGCATACATGGGTTTTGATAAATAATGATGAATTTTATATATTAATTGGCTTTAATACACTGTTTTGTTATCTGGGAATCTAAACTATAATCAATTAAGTTAAACATTTTCGTGTTTTAACTTGTTTGCATACATGGGTTTTGAAGAATAATGATGAATTTTGTATATTCTATGACACTTTTTATTTTTGGGAGTACAGTAATAAAGGGTCAATTGGTGAGATACTAGTGAAGAAATCCAATTCAGATAGTTTGTGTTCAAAAGTGGAATTGAAGAATTCTGGAAAAGCAATTAAGACAAAGAAGAAGAGAACCTATGCACAATTGCATTTGGATTTGGGTCAGTCTGATTTTAATTTACACACATGTTCAACATGTGGGGTCAAATATGCTCCTGGAGAGAAACAGGATGAGAAGGCTCACAAGGGATTTCATAGAGACTATACCCTTGGGATTCCATTCAAGGTATATTACATTAAGAACTATGTGATTTGCTGTTTGTTTTTAAGCCTAGTGACAAAAAAATTCATGATATTTCCACAACTGTTGATGTGACATTTTATAATTGGCGTACAAAAAAAATATTATTGATGATGGGTTGATGTGAAAATAGTGTTACACTAATCATAATTTGCTACTTTAGCAAGTTGTGGGAAAAAAGTTTTGAAAATTCTCTCTCTAGCACTGCTCTTTTTTTAGTGATTTATTTTTTTATATTGCTAAGTTGGAGTTTTTTTTAAAGGGTTGGCGCAGTGAAAGGGTTGTCCATATGCCTTCAATTGAAGGTGGTCGAATCGTTTTGGTGTTAGATTGTGATCCTATTGCACATAGGAGCAAGGTTCGTGTTTAATTTGTGATTTCTTTGAAATTAATGAATAAGATGGTTTGTAATTGTTAGCTTATGCCTACACTAATGAGTTTTGGCTTAAATGGAACTTTTTCCTCCCATAAGAATATGTAGAGGGTGAGGTTGCTGATTTAGAATCCATTAGATGCATGTGTAATTTACCAATAAAAAAGAAAATTTGTTAGTTTATATTAATTGGTATGCAAATGGGACTTGTGAGTTAATGCTTTGTGGTAATAAATTGGGACAATATTGTACTGGCAGGTGGAGGAAGTGGTAAAAATGATGGAGATTGAGCTTGGAAGTGGATGGATTTTCCATAAGAGTTGTAAGGTATCGGCATTATCTTTTACTTGATAGTTTCATAAGGTTTCATTTCCTCTTATAATGAAAGAAATTGCTAGAGGATTCTTTCACTGTTATTGATTTGTTTGTTAAATTTTACTTGATTCTATTCAGATTTCAATGATTCCAGTATAGAACATCAATTTTATGAATTCACGTTCAACAAACTACAACTTCTATGATGATTGCTTTGTGGTTCCTTCCAGTTCTGTAATGCTAAAATGTGTACTTGTTCATCTTTCTGCATAAGTTTTTCATCCTTGAATTCTCTCTCATACGTACATGTGTGTGGATTTTGAACTGAACTTTATTATCTTCTTTGTGTGTTGAGTGTGTGTGTTTAGTTTTGCCTTCTTAGAAACAGAAAAACAATAATCTAGACTCAAAAGTATATGGAAATGATACTTCCCCAGCATCTTCTCCTAAAATTCTTCCTACTGATGGAGGAAATCTGTTTTACCATGACTGAAATTATCCATAACAATACCCAATTCTAACACAGCAAAGCTACTCTATTTGCTTCTCGATGAGCATGATTAATTCTAACTTCCTGGCAGTCATCTGATGAATTAATAATATCCTGGATCAGCATCCATGTTCTTCAAGGCATGACAGACTTTCAAATAACACAATTGGTGACCACTTTTGAGTTGTCTTCTAATTGATTGGGCCAAACCTCCCCTTAAAGCCCCACTCTGCCGCTGTAATAGATGAACTTCCTTATAGTCTAGTTGCACCAGATAGAGGGTTCTGGTATGCTATCTGTAGATTTTAGAGTCATTTGCTATATTTTCTAATTTTTTTGGAAGAACAGTGCTTGAATCAGGGGTCATGCCTCTGTTGTATAAGATAGTGCATTGAGGTGTTGACTTGCTGTTCTTTGCTTTGTTTCTCATGTTGGTAGGTGTATCTGTTTATTTCCTCCCAAAGGATTGTAGGTTGCCTACTTGCAGAACCAATAAAACAAGCATTCAAAGTTTGCTCATGCTCATCGAATGGGGGATCTGAGGGCACTTCTGCCAAGGAAGTGGCAAGACAAAGTTCAACCTCCCTCCAATTTGGGGATATCAGTTTTAAAAGGGAAGTCAAGAAAAGAACCCGTTCTGTTAATAGTTCTGAGGTTTTGGATGGGAATCTCAATGGAGCAATCATTTGTGAAAACGAAGGGGTACCTGCTGTCTGTGGCATTAGAGCTATTTGGGTCACTCCCTCTAACAGAAGAAAGCACATAGCTAGCCAATTACTGGATGCTGTGAGGTAAGGTTTTTTATAATTTGAGTCATTTGACACACTTCATCTCTATGTGTTCTATTTCACTGGGGTTTTTGATAAAATACCTGAATTATATATGGCATCTTCAAGTATTTCCATCACATACAGCCAAATCATGTCAGCTAAATGAAGATCAAGACTAGTTCAAACCTAGGATATCTTAGTAACAAATATGAATTGTGTATCACTTGTTTCTTGTAACGGAGTGGAACATTTCACAATCATTTTTTTTCTTCAACGCAAATATGAAACCTTTTTGCATCCCTTGGAAGTAAACTGAACCGATTGCTTTTTCTTAATCAGTTGCCAATGTGTTTGCTCTTATTTTGGCTGTTCTCTTATTTTATGCTAATTGCAGGATGAGTTTCTGCATGGGTTCTGTTCTTGAACTCTCTCAACTGGCACTCTCTCAGCCAACCTCAGCTGGAAAGGCTCTGGCATCCAATTATTTTAGCACTGGATCTTTCTTGGTGTACAAAACCAACAGTCTAAACTCACAGATGGTTAATTAAAAATTTCTAGACTAAGCATCTCCTGATGAGGTTTACTTCAATGGAAGCTTTGCAAAACCTTTTTTTGCTTTTGCATTAATTTTTAGGGAAACTATTGCTAATATTTGATGGAAGTATTTACCACCTCTGTTCAGCTGAGTCATGCAGATGCATATCTGCTGTGTTATTAATTGTTTGTATCATAAGACTAAATTACACAATCAGTGGGACTAATTTTGCATGTATAAAGTTCTATAATTTCCACAATCTGGTTAGAAAGAGATTGTATCATGTTCTATAGTTCAGTTTTGGGGTGAGACAGATTGTAAAATTGTAGTACCCCTAGCATTTCCATGTGAGAAAAGTGAGCGTTTGTAGATTGGCATTGCTGGATTTACATGCTTTCATTTCATCTCTCAAGTTAAATTCCCTGAGCAATAACCAAAAGAAAAGTTGATTTTTTTGTTTATGATGAACTGGCCTTAGTATGCATGCAATTTTCTTTTTCTTTTTTTTGAGGAGGGAGGGGAGTAAAAGATATCTGTAACTCTCTGGGGTAACCCAAATGAGAGGGGAAATAAATATGAAAGAGAAAAATAAAGCAGATAGGACCATTTTTAAGAAAAACAATAATTATTTGCACATTATTGTACACACTCAGTAGTGTAAGTGTGGACATCCTTAAAAAAATGTGGATATCTTTTCAGAACAACAATATTTGTGTTTTAAGACCTAAAGAGAGGTCTAATAAATTTTCCTTAGGTAATAAATTAAACTATTACTGTCAGCACAAGTTAGCTCTACCAAACTTGATTATACTTCTTGTAGGTGAATTGGTGTTTGTTTACTATTTCTTCGCTTGACCACCAATAATGGTTTGACTGTATCTCTGACTTCAAATGGGAAGTCAAAACTCCTACGTTAAAAGCTGATGTGCCAATATATCAAACTTAAAAATTATGAAAAATATTGTGTAAATACAGTTTTTATTTATTTATTTATTTTATGTTTTTTAACAGTTGATAGTATCAGAAAAAATAAGTTAAAAGAAAACTATCTTTAGTCAACAAAAAAAGTATGGTTTATTTTTAAAGATTGTTTTTTACCTTTTTTTTTTTTTTTGAGTGTGTGTATGTGTGTGGGGAAAGAAAATAACTCTATATCATAGTAAGCTAAATAAGAAAAGTTAAGAGATTGTTTTTCAATTTATTTAAAATTGTGACCAAACATAGGAAAATGATATAGTTTTATAGAAAATACTTTTTGAAAGATGACTCATTTTATAGAAAACATTATCGTCAAAACAAACAGAGAGGCAGTCCAAAGATGCATGATGCTGAAATATTTCTATCAAAATTTGAGTTATATTACAGGACTTTGGCTTATTAGTACCAGATGCACATTAGAAAGGAGTAATTTAATAATCACACCTCATCACACACCATTTTCTGTAATTCGAGAAAGTATCTCATGTATCATATGATGCATATTTACTTTCACAATGTGTAGGTTTCATATATTTGTCAATCCATACATTGTGATATGGAGGATTTATGTACATATATTCAATATATAAGATAAAAATTATTGTAACTTGACCTCAAAATCATGGGATAATTGATTAAGTCCTAGTTTTTTTATTCTTGGATAGAGCCAATGAATGTTAGGAACCCTGTTCCTATTCTAAATGGCTACTCTGGACTAATGTGACAGCCTTAGGGGCTGTTTGGTTTTTTTTTAAAAAACCATTACTTATCACTGCTCACTTAATTTTCTTTACTCATCACTCATTACTTAAAATTCTCAAATTTCTTAAACCCTACCTATTTGACACACTATTTTTAAATTCTCATTACTTAAATATGTCTACTTTTGTGGGATCCATACCTGAGCACTTGGTCAGAGCCTTCCCGTAGAACCCTCATTCCCCACCATTTTTATTATTATTTTTTCTCACTTTACCCTCTCTCATCTCTGACTCCCCACTTCTCTTGTCTGTGTCCTTCTTGCTTTTCTCTCCTCTTCTCTCTATTTTCTTTCTTTCATTGCAAAATCCAGCAACCCGTTCGATGGTGAAATTCCTTCATGGCTTTCAACTGCTTATTCTAACCTCATTGAGCTAGACCTTTCAACCAACAACCTATCTAGCACATTCCCAAGTGGTTTCAGTGCTTGTTCTTTTTGTTGTTGTTGTTGTTGGTGGTGGTGGTGGTGGTGGTGGTGGTGGTGGTTGCTGGGGTGTGTGTGGTGGTGGGTGGGTTTTGATTTTGGGTAGGTGGGTTGGGAGTGGTGGCTGGCTGGGCTTGGACAAAATCAGATTGGACGGAAGACATCGACTCGGCGTTTTCAGTTGACTTTTGTTCTGGGCTTTTGGATCAGATGAAATCAGATCGACGGTGAGTTTTTTAGTAGTGTTTTGGATTTTTTTTTGGAGAGGATGAAGTTTTTTTTGCTGGATCATTTCTGGGTTGTCGTCGTGGGTGTGCTTGATGTGGGCCTGCGTTCTGCTCGTCGTGGGTTTTTTTTTTCTTTTTCCTCACAGTCATGATCTTCCACAAACCCCACGGTGGTGGGTGGGTTTTGATGTGGGTTAGGCAAAATGTGGGGTTTGGTGGTTGTTCACGGTGGTGGGGTTGGTTTTGACGTGGGTTTTGGTTGTTGTTGATGTGGGTTTTGGTGGTTGTGGCAATTATTTTTGGGTAATTTTGGTAGTGACAAATTGGTTTGTGGTTGAGTTTTCGTGGTGGTGGCTAAGTTTTGGAAGAGAAGAGAGAACTGCGTGATCATGACACAGTGGCACAGGTTGGCTGAGCTTGGATCAGGCACTGCGTGCGTGAAGATGGAGTATGGTGATTTGCGTGAAGGTGAGGGCAGGCAGCAGAGGCTTTAGTTCATGTGTGGTAGTGGTATGAAGATTGAGTATGGTGATATTGGTTAAGAGAGCTGTTTGATTTGTTGTCAAAAGCATCGCCTTGTGTGACTTTGCACTGACAGTGGGTCCCATGCATGTGTGTTTAATTAAAAAAATGCCATGGAAACTGAGACGAGAAGGCAAACGCAAATACAAAGCAAAGCTTTCCACTCTTCACAAAACTCTCTCTCTCTCTCTCTCTTTCTCACGCTATTGCTATTGCTATTGCTAGTGCTATGTCTTTTTTTAGTGTTTCTACATAACAATATGGCTTCTGTCTGCAAATTAAATAGTTAACTCTTTTTTTCTCTCTCAAAATTAATATAATAAGTGTGTGTTTGACATTGGCTTAAAAAAAGTTATTTTTTTAATTATTATTTAGCTTATTTTTATTACTATTTTTGCTATTATTCATGAGTTTTATTACATTTTTTTTTGTATTGTTCATGAGTCTTATTGTACTATTTTAGCTATCTTTTAGCTTTATCTATGTTGAGAACCGTTTTTTCGGCCCACGTGGCATTACTTCATTGGCGACCCATGCCACATCAACATATTATTGATTTTTTGAGTAAATATCTTTAAAACCCAAAATAAGCTTATATTTCACTCAACTACATGGATTGGGCTCACATGACCCGCAAGATCCTTACTTCAAGAGACGGATTCATGGTACACATTTCCTCTTCATCAATTGGGATCATGACCCTATGACATCATCAACATCAACATATGGATCAGGCTTAAGCAATGAATCAAAAACTCACGGCCCATATTACCTCTCTCATACTCATTGCAAGCGGCTTCTTCAACAAGAGCCCATATTTACACAAAATGATAACAAAACCCGAAGTACGTCATCTCATATTCGGCTTATGATCCAAGCTCATAAGTCACTTTGGGAAAACTTTGGGAGTCGTGGTTTGGAGGGTCAAGAGATATGTCTAGTAAAGCTCCAATAGTTTAAAGTTGATAAAAGAGACATGTTGCTTGGCTTGTCTTCTCCAACTCCCTGAACTCTGATGAGTCTGTGTGTAGCAGGTAACATATGGTAAGCATCTCTTATCACATATCACTTTAGATGATAAAATTCCCCATTGTTCTTTTCTTAAAACTTAACTTTCATCATATGACAAATACTCAATATCTCCAGTCATCTAACTACTAGGAAGATAATTGGTCATTCAATCCCCAGCTGTTGCTATACAAATTTAGAAACTTCGTTATATTATTTTACATAAATCTTATTACTTCTTTCAGCAAAAATTCAGCTCAAACACATGACTTAATCTGATTGGCTATCTTTTATCTCTCTCTATACAAAATATTCATGATAACTCTCATACCCAGCTGCTGTCTGCCACAATCTAACCATATATTTCTCTGCCAGCTGCCAGAGTAGAGTATTAAACACTCTTTTTGCTCATCAAGATTTTGTCACAACATAATGAGACCTTGACTAAATCTCTAGAGCTTCATTTACTTTCAACCAATCCTTCTATTACTTGCTAAAAATGTGTTGTAATGGAACCTTGCACCAAAAACACAAACACCCAAAAAAGGGAACATTTCCAACTGAACCCTAGCAGTGTATTTAGCACTTGACACCTGGCTAGGAGTGATATCATCAGCCATTGAATGCTGAAATCCCAGTAACTAGCTATTATACCCAAAATAGCAAGATACCCTTCAAAGAGATCTTACCATTTTTCAGCCAAATCCTTGAAATGACCTCTTTAGTAGTCTGAAATGACCCATCCGACCTCATTGGCTTCTACCCAAAGCAAACAGCTGTCTTATGATAGATGTGATAGCTTTTTTCATGATAGATATCACAGCTTTTCCTGACAGCTGGGACAGCCTTTTCAGAACAGCTGTGACAGCTGACCCAGCAGCTTGAGCATTACTGATTTTTCCTCATTTGGCTAAAACCAAAACCAACTATTGAAACTACCTTTTTCTTGCTAAAATACTTTCCCTTTCTGCTTTTTTTTCCCTAGCAAATCTTACCCGAAATAGGAAGAATACCTTAAAGCTAGAATACCTTAAAGCTAAACCTACCATTTTTGGCCAAATTTTAAGATGGATTCTCTGAAGATTCTTTGCTATTTGGGAAAAATTTTGGTTGATCTTCTTTACTAAAATACTCTCTTAAACTCAGCTCTAAAGGGACCCTTCTTCAACACTTCAAAGGGGTGGGGGGGGGGGGGGGGGGGAAACTAATGGAGAACAACCCCCTCCCA
>NW_027069496.1:836467-898773 GCF_002906115.3 Quercus suber | reverse complement strand
CAGTATTTTGATATGAGATCTTGGTGCCTTCTAGGAGAAGGGCTTTAATAATAGAAGTTCATGCCTTCCATGAGAAGGGCTTTTAGTATGAGTGTTTGACATCTCTTGAGAAATGTTGAGATGGTAAAAGATATAAATGTGTGGTGGGATGTAGTATTTGTAATATGTGTGATATATGGAAGTATGAGAGATATAGAGATTAAGGCTAGTAAAAATATGAGATTATAATTGCTGGAGAAGTTGTAGAGATTGTTTTCCAAGAGGAAAAAATTTTAAGAAAAGAGTATGAAGATGTGTTTAGGCATTTGGAGATAGGAGCAGTAAGATAGGTGTAGAAGAGTATTGAGATGTGTTTATGGGTAGCAAAACAATAGAATTTTAGAGTAAGAAAGTATGAGAATGGAGCTTAGAAGAGTTATGGTGTGTTATATGTAATGGTGTAGTAAGTGTGTATGAGATTGTGTAGAAGAAGTGAAGAAAGAGAAGTTTAGAGATATGGGCAGTAAGATATATGTATTTTCAGAATATGGAGAGTAAGATAACAAGTATAAAGAGTAATAATGTTGTAGTGTGTTTAGCAAAGCTGCTGGATTTTCTACTGGGATTGTATGGAGGCTTATGAATGACATTTATGAGTTAAGGGCTGAAAAGTTTAGTTCCTAATTTGGAAACTAAAAACTCAGAAGTTCCTTAAGAGCTTGAGAAGATAATTAAAGGGAGAGAGCATAGAGAAGTTTGTGAGAGAGTTGTTCTCCATTAACCCATAAAATGGGCAAGTTCTTTTCAAAACAAAAATAAAGTCCACAAGACAATGTACGAATCCATAACAAGTGGACAGACCTCACTAAGAAGACGGGTCCATGATTAAGTTCGTAAGCAAGTTCATCCCGTCAGGATGAGTTTAAAGACCACAACAAGCGGATGGAGCTATAACTAAGTAAACGGGTTCAATGGAAAGCACAAAAATGAAATCATTAGACCTACAAATCAACGAGTCCAGGCCATAAGGGAACCTGAAAGCTATAGCCCTTAGGTGGACGAGCCTATCATTTAAAGTAGACCGGTGTGTCTTTAAACTTATGAAAATATATCATGAGCATATAAACCAACAAAGCAACACGTATAGGAAAAGATATGAAATACCATAAATAAAATGAAGTTTTTACAAAAAGAGCCCAAGAAAAAGCAAAAAGGGCATTGCCCATAAATTAGACTACATTTACAATACGAAGGAAAGAAAATGCTAAAGTTCATGAAGCCAGGGGGTCTTGAGGGGCTCGTCACCCTTGGAAAGGAGGTCTGGAGCATCCTGAGTTGGAAGGTCGTCAGCAATAGGAGGATTGGCTGACGAAGTCAGAGGAACGACGGGGGGATTCGCGGCAAGCTGAGCAAGGACGACGCTGTCATCATAGGCATCCTGCTCTGACTCGGAAGAGTGGTCAGCCTCTTCAAGAATAGAATCGTCTGCAGACGTCAATGGCAAGGGATCTTCCATTGAGTCCTTCACCAAATCCAGGTCTGGGTAATTAGATTTGACTTGTTTAAGGCAATCCTCAAACCCTACACCATAATATTCGGCGCACGAATCAATGTACACTTATGACTCCTTGAAATCTTTACAGCGTCGACCTTGGCTATCTCCACCTGGCCTAGAAGAGCTGTCAGCTCCTTCTCCGCTGTCTCCTTGGCTTCTTGATCTTTTTTCCTCTGATGACCCTCTTCCTGCAATTTCTCTTTCAACTCCTTGTTAAGGGTGCGGAGGGCGTCCTTGTACTGGTCTTGCCTATCAGTCAGGTTCTTGATATGCTTTTACTGACGGGTAATCACCCCTTCATTTTCAACGCCTTTAACTTGTAAAGCCTTCATAAAAACTAGTGCCTACAAGGCAGAGCAACCGTCAGTTGGTTAGCATGAAAATGAAGAAATAAAAGAAAGAATGAAAAGTACTTACCCGAGCGAGGTCAAAGAGGCCTGAATCCCCCAGCTCCCCTGTTGCCTGGCCAACACAAGGATCTGCGTCTTTATCTTTGATAATGGATTCAAGCATCTTGACAGCATAATCCTTGTTGGTAAGGAGACGACGCTTAGAATCTTGAGTGACGGAGCCGGGCGTCGTCATTAACCCCTTGCCAGCATTGTGCTTCGGAGGTGACGGCTTCTTAGGAAGCTTCTCTCCAGGAGTGACAGACGTCTTTTTCGATAGACGGTCATCCTTCCCATCACATTTCCTCTTAGTTGCCTCTTTGCCAATGGCCATAGGGGTTGACGAGGACTCCCCACCTTAGTTTTCTTCTCTTCCTCCTTCTGACGAGCAGCAGCGGCCCTCACCCTCTGTTTGGCTGCCTCTATTTCTGCAAAAAGACAACTGACATATGTTAGAAAAAAGCAAACAGTAATAATAAAACTGACAAGGAAAGTAGAAAATCCACTTACGATGGCGAAAGTATTTGTTCAATCTGCAAGCTTTAGACGTTGATTCTGGGCCCTCATAGTATAGATGAAGAGTGTCGAGGGTGATCAAGTCCCTACATTTCTGTTGCTCAAATGGGATGTTGAGAACCCAATGAATGAATTCCTTCTGCTCGTTAGTTATGTGAGGACGAGCGCTGGCTGAAAAAAGAAACAAAATGACGACATTAAAGCACTTCAAAAATGAATGAAATGATAGAAGCAAAGGCTGACGAGGTTAAAAACAAATAAAAACTGTTGAAGTTAAAGCTTGAGTCTTTAACTATTCCCCAGGTGTTGTCTAAACCACGGGGCATTGTAACCCATTATTTTAGACAGCATACCCAATCCGTCCCCTGAATAAAAATGTATCTACTTTTCCAGCTCTTATTAGAGTCTGGCATATCGAACACAAGTCTTAAGTCCTTCTGCTGGGCAGCGAAATGATATATCCTTGGGAAGAGACGATGTGTTGGGGTTTGTAGCAGTAGAAGAAATCGTCCAATGAAAGCTAACATTTCCCACCACTCAGATGACCCCAAAGGATCTCAGCACTTATAAAGATCCTCCAGGCATTCGGAGCGATCTAGCTGACGGACAGCCCTATGAAATCAACCAATTGATGGTGTAAGGCCGTCAGTGGTAGTCTTAGTCCCGCAGCAAACATAGCGTTGTACATATTGACGTCTGCGGTCCTTCCCAAGTAGCATCTTTCATTTTTCTAGGGAGATGGATTGGGATATGGTCTGGTATCTGGTAACGGGTACGTAACTCCTTAAAGACCCTGTCACTCATCTTTGATAGAAATTTATTGACGGTCCAATTCTCAGGAAGGATGAAGGGACGGTTGCCTCCAGGACTTCCTGAAGTTCCCTCATAGGATTCCTCGTCACGTTCATCTTTATCTCTATCACTATCTCTCTCCTCTTCTCCCTCCTCAACTTTACTTTCCCCACTTACTACTTCTTCCTCACTATTTTTCCTCACCTTCCTCTCCATAACTTCCAACTTCCTCATCAGGAGATTGGGCTGACGTTTCCCTCTCTGATGACTAGGAGAAGCTTTTAGGCTCATGACCTAAACCAAAGACCTCGTCGTAGTCTGCTCTTTCGCGGACTGACGACTGCTCACTCGACGCTTCTCTAGACATCTAACTATCTACAAGTGACAGATTCATTCTAAGAACCGAAGTTGACGACCTCACTACTGAATCAATTAACCAAAATGAAAAATACAAGGTGAAAGAAAAAGAAAAGAAAAAAAAACTTACATGCAAAATTCTCCTCAGATAAAAGGGATGGCATTATAGTAATAATAGCAGCAAGAGTGATGGGATTAGCAGATTGGCGAAGATGAAAATACAAGGCGACGAGCTCTCTCTCAAAGATCAGCGTGGTTGAAATGAGAGAAATGAGGGAAGGAAACGAAGTATATATAAGGGAAAATATGCACGGAAGATGAAGCGACACCTTCGTCCAGAAGCGGAGCCAATCAGAACGTGCCACGTGTTCAAGCATTTAATAAAGGTTGCTCTAGGATTTGCCCATAAATGATTTTCCCTCTCTCCTAGCCAAAAAGGAAATTAGCAATGGAAGTTCAACTCCATAACCCGTCAGTTTAAGCTGATGGGGATATGGAGTAGGGGGCAGCTGATACGGGTAAAATTGTAGTAGTAATACTCACCCTTGCAAAAGTATAAATCGACACTCCAAGTAAACTTGTTGAGATCCACTTGTAGGTGACAATGTTAGGGAATCCATGAAGCTCACCTCATACCCGACAAATTGACCTTAGGCAACAAAGATGGGTAGCTGACATCAATGAAAGCTGAAGGGAGTAGGCGAAGCTGATAACCTTGACGTGGCTTGCCTTGGTCCCCACGTTTGTGTATATAAGGAAATGTCTTGCGCTTCACGTTTAGTGCTAATCAAAAGGACTCCTACAAGGAAAGGGTTTCGCTAAATACACTCATAAAGATTCCTATATGGAAAAGACTTCTGACTCAAGGAAAGGATGTGAATCCTCTACTACTATAAAAGCCCAAATACCCTCACTAACCAAGGTACGCATAATTCACCCTAGCTCTGGCACTCTAAAGTAGCAAGAAGTTCTAACTTGAAATTTGGAGGGTATTTGGCCAGCACCACACCGGTGGTCTCTGTAATGTCTTCTCTTTTTGTTGTGCAGGTGTTGTTGCGAGTATGTGAGGACCATGTGACTTACTAGTGGTTTTTTCGGCATCATCAGTTAGAATCTTTTTTGTGAATTGAGATATGCACATGGGTTCTAAATTCTAATTTCAATCAAGACGGCCTAAAAAGGCTAAAATGGATCTCTCCTTTGAGAGAGAGAGAGAGAGAGAGAGTAGAATGTGTGTGTGTGTGTGTGTGTGTGTGTTTTTTTTTTTTTTTAATTTGATAGTGATAATAAAAGGATAAAAGAATTTGAACGTGTCGGTTAAGTTACAAGATTACTAGTTTGTGTACGTGTTTTTCGAGTTCAATGTTGGTGCTAAACTACTAATGTGACAAGTTTGTCAATGGATTATAGCTGAACTTGGCATAACCCTCTATGGTTTGTTTAGATGCTAGATTTGAGCTTATGGACTTGGATATGAGAGGTCTAAATCCAATTTCTTTGTTTAAGTTACTTAAAAAGAGATGAATTTGGATTTAGCCCAAATCCAGTCAAATTTGTTTATTTGAAAAAAATTCTCTAAAAAACAATGAAATTTGGCAAATCCTCCCACAACTTGCTTCTTCTCCACCCTTCCTCAAGCTGCAATAACATTGAAGCTGAAACCACATTGGCATTGAGGTTTGTCTTTCTTAACTCTTCTCATCCTCTTAAACTTTGTATCTCTCTCTTTCTTTAGTACTAAATCTGAACCCACAAAAAAAACGTCTTATGGGTTTTTGTATTTTCTATGAGTTGTTTGTGGGAAGTTTGGCTACAAGCTCGGTTGTAGCAATAGTTACAACTCTACTTAATATCTTTTTTTATTAAATGTGAATTTTGATAAATCTACCATTGGATAACATTTTCTTTTTATATCCCCTACACTTGCAAGATTTTCAAAAAATAAAAAAATTAATGGTTATGTCGTCAATCAAATATTTAAATTTGAAAATTTTGTAGTCTAAATTTATTCATAATAAAGGATTATAGCTGAACTTGGCATAACCCTCTATGGTTTGTTTAGATGCTAGATTTGAGCTTATGGACTTGGATATGAGAGGTCTAAATCCAATTTCTTTGTTTAAGTTACTTAAAAAGAGATGAATTTGGATTTAGCCCAAATCCAGTCAAATTTGTTTATTTGAAAAAAATTCTCTAAAAAACAATGAAATTTGGCAAATCCTCCCACAACTTGCTTCTTCTCCACCCTTCCTCAAGCTGCAATAACATTGAAGCTGAAACCACATTGGCATTGAGGTTTGTCTCTCTTAACTCTTCTCATCCTCTTAAACTTTGTATCTCTCTCTTTCTTTAGTACTAAATCTGAACCCACAAAAAAAACGTCTTATGGGTTTTTGTATTTTCTATGAGTTGTTTGTGGGAAGTTTGGCTACAAGCTCGGTTGTAGCAATAGTTACAACTCTACTTAATATCTTTTTTATTAAATGTGAATTTTGATAAATCTACCATTGGATAACATTTTCTTTTTATATCCCCTACACTTGCAAGATTTTCAAAAAATAAAAAAATTAATGGTTATGTCGTCAATCAAATATTTAAATTTGAAAATTTTGTAGTCTAAATTTATTCATAATAAGTATGTTTATGGATTAAATAGTAAATAATATCTTATCAGGAATTTGACATTGAAGTTAAGAACATAAAAAACGTACAATTTAATGACTAGGTTTTCAAAATATGTAATTATATTATTTTTTTTGGTGAGAGTTATAGCCCTTGGCTACAACCAAGTTTGTAGCCAAACTTTGTTATTCTTTTAATTTTTTTTTTCTTCTTCTTGTTTTTGTATTTGTTTGCATTTGGGTTGTGTGGGTTTTGTTTGGATTTGTCTATGTTTTTGTATCTATTGCAAGGCTAGGACTTAGGAATGGCAATGTTGTTGAAATTTTTAATTTTTTTGGAGTTATAAACGAGGTTTAGTGAACTGTGTTGGTTTAGTTTTGTTAAGGAATTGTTGGATTTTTAATAATGTTTTTAGAGTTCAACAATGATGGACTAATTGAAAATGCAAATTAAGTGTTTGATGAAATGACTTTGTGAGCCGTCAGCTATGTGTGATTTATTGACTGAGATGATTTTGATATCTTTCTCTATTTACTATGGTTACTAGGTCCTTAGAAGTATTTTGTTTGTCTAAGCTAAGTGGCTGTTTGTGTTTTGTCTGAGCTTTTCATGATTTTTCTTCTTCGATTATATATTTTCTTTACACGAAAATTTTACATCAGTCTATGGGCTTTGGTTTTTAATCTTGTGCTTTTTGACAGATTCGCTTGTGTTTTTGCTCTTACAATTGTTGGGTTTAATTTAGTGGGGCTTTCTATAATGTTAAAGTGAAGCTTCGTGGTAATCTCTGACTTTAGAAAATTAGTACGAGAACTATGAATATACAAGGGTCTATTTAGTAAGAGATTTTTTTTTATTTTAAATTTTTAATTTTCAAAAAATTGAAATTGGAACTAGTTTTCAAATAATAATGTTTAAACTATACTTGTTTGTATACCATTTTAAAGAAAAATTTTCAAAATACTGAAAAAAAAAATGTTTGGGAGATCATTTCTATTTTTTATATATATTTTTAAAAATTTACAAAAAGTGACTTGTAAAATCTATAGATTACTTTTTTTATATATATATATATATATATAAGAGGATTTCTCTATTTGAACTGGACTTTTATGTGGTTCAGAAGTACCTCTAAACCTTAAGTAATCTATAGATTACTTTATATATATATATATATATATATAAGAGGATTTCTCTATTTGAACTGGACTTTTATGTGGTTCAGAAGTACCTCTAAACCTTAAGTTTAACAGAAAAAAAAATTTGAGGATAACCCAGTATCTCAAACTCTATTTAAAATGCCTATAAAATAGGACACTCTCCTATTAGTCCACGTCTTCAAAACAAACTTATCCAAAAAAAATTTTAAAAAGGAAAATTATTACACTAGACTATATATATATATATAACTCATTGCACGCACAAAAGTGCATGTGATGAGGCTAGTATATAGCTCATATAGCTTTTATTTATTTATTTATTTATTTATTTTTTATAATGATAAGTTTCAAATTTGTAGTGTGAGAAATTTTTTGTGATAAAGATAAGCTCTTTAATTTAAGAGATAGAAAAAAGTTTGGACAAATCTATGGAATCTACAGTTTTCAATTTATTTACAACTATATCATTAAAAACATTTTCTATATCTTGAAAACATCCTCTTAGCTATTTTCAAAATCATGTTCTGAATAAGGAAAATATGGTATAATTTTTTGAAAACTGTATATAGAGAACATCAGTCAAACAATATATTTATGTGTGAGATCTACCATTTTATTAATTGCAAAACAAAAAATTATATTTAAATATTCTTACCAAATTGGCCCTAAGTGTGGCATAAGAATCTTAAAATTTAGGGTTTTTGATCCAAACCGATATTGGGTTGAACATATATATCTATCTATTCTATTAATAACAAGATTTCCTGTTTGGGTTTCAACATTTTGAGAACTAAAATATTCTCACACAAATTTTTAATCTCTCTAAAATACCCTTATCTTTTAGTTAAATAATTTTAAATTAAAAAACACAAATTGGTTAAAAAAGTAATTTAATGTTCCTAAGTTTTAGGCTTTTTTCTTTATCCTTTCCATTCAGCCTAAAACTTAGGACACTATCTCTATCTTATTTTTAAACATTATTCCACATTACCTTACCTCTTTGTTAAGAAAAAAAAAAATACAAACAATTATTTATATGGATTTTGTTAATGTGTGCCCTAAGGGCATACAATAATTTTCATTTTTGGAAAAAATTTTCTCAAAAATTGAAAAAGTATTGACAGTTTTTTCATTTCCTGAGAAAATGTTTCTAAAAATGAATGGTTTAATGTGTGCCCTTAGAGCACACATTAACCGAACCCTATTTGTATATCACTTTTAAACATTTTAACACTAAACCAAAAAAAATAAAAAAATAAATTAAGATAATTATTGCACGTGCAAAACATGTGTGATGAGCCTAATTTTTTGTAAATGGTTGTGACTTCTAAATGAATGAGAGTTAATTGTTAGTACTTAGTACTATATGTATTGGCTATAGCTTGTTAATAGTAGTAGATTTTCTTCCCTAGAAACAATCCTTTGCTAGATTCTAGGCAGCTCAAGTTTCTCCAATGCATGGCTTAACTTAATGTTGGTATCTGCATGGCTCATTGTCTATTGTTTCATCCATGCACTCTCACTTTTCTCTGGCCATGTCATTGTTCAAATTCCAAGTGTGACCTTTGGTCTACTCGCTTATCATAACCATATGCCTTATCTCACTCGCTATCCTAGAGGTGAAATGGGCCGGTATTGGATTAGAAGAGTGGTGGAGGAATGAAAAATTTTGGCTCATTTCTGGGATTGGTGCTCACTTGGCTGCTGTGGTATACAAGGCCTACTCAAAGTGATTTCAGGGATTGATTTATCTTTCACATTGAGGACATTTATGCAGACTTGTACCTTGTGAAGTGGTTGCAGGATTAACATACTCTATCTATTGCATGCAATGTATTGATTTCTATCATTTTTAAAAATCATAGGGTGCTATTGCTTAGACCTTTTCCCCTCATTTCCCATGAATTTCATTTCCAAAAGTGAAAACTTTGCTTGAATGAGGATTATCTTACAAGTGAGAAACCTGGTGAAAATAGCATTACTTATTTTGTTTAACTTTTTCATTATTCAGTCAAGTTTCATAATCTTAAATCTTTTAAATAATATTTGAAGCTTGAGCAAAATGCATTTTAGTCTTCTACATTCAATTAGTGCAGTTTGATGGTTTTGTTGATGCAATTTGGTATATTTCACAGTTTACTGGTAGGATTAGTACGCTGATATGCAAAAACTGAAGAAATTCAGTTTCTCCAAATAACTTTAATGAAAAAACTATTTTGCCCTCACTTATATATGAACTTGTATTTTTCATGTGCTTACTATGTTGTAGGTATAAATTGTTAGGCTATTAATTAAGCATAATTTTATCATTAATATTTGATGATACCGGAAAAACCACCAGTGAGCCACACGGTACTCGCACACTAAACAGTACCTGCACAACAAAAAGGAGAAGACCTAATAGAGAGCACCGGTGTAGTGCCGGCCAAATACCCTCCGAAGGTCAAGTTAGAACTTACTTCAACTCAAGAGTGCCAGAGAGGGGTTAATTATGTGTACCTCGATTTGTGAGAGTATTGGGACTTTTATAGTAGTCGAGGATTGACCTTTCTTCCTTGGAGTAGAAGTCTTTTCCATATAGGAGTTTGTAGATCGCGGAACCCTTTCCTTGTAGGAGACTAACATTCAGCGTGGGACACAAGTTATTCCCTTATATACTTATGCGTGGTGACCAAGTCATGGTTTTGTTAGAACCGTCAGCCTCAGACCCGCCAGCCTATTTCATGCCCTTCAGCCATGAAGGGTCGTCAGCCTTTAGGGTCTTCAGCTCTCTTCATAACTCAGCCCGTCAGCATAAGCTAAAGGATTTAAACCGACGGGTTAGCCTTGCCTTTGTAATTTATACTCATTAGTTGCCCCCTACTCCATATTCCCGTCAGTTTACATTGACGGGTAGGTGGAGTTATATATTTTTTGTTGCTACCTTTTACTTTTGGTCAGGAGAGAGAAAATAACTCACACGCGACGCAGCCAGTATTAAATGTTTGGACACGTGGCATATTCCGGTTAGCTCCGCTTCTGGACGAGGGCGTCGCTTCGTCTTCCATGCTTTTTCCCTTTTATATATATGGTCCACCTCTCCTCATTTTTCCTATTTCACCTTTACTGATTCCTGGAGAGTAAATCTGTCGCCCATCTTTCGTCAATCCTCCCTTATTGTTGCTTACGTTGCTACTGTCACTTCTTCAACCGTCACCTTTTTTGAGAAACTCGTAAGTTCTTTTTCTTTCTTTGTATATGCTTTATTTCGATTGATTTCTTTAAAGCGAGGTCGTCATCCTAGGTGCTTAGAATACACTCGTCACTTGTAGGTAGTCAGATGTCGAGTGACGTGTCGAGTGACCGGTCCTTGGTCCGCGATGGAGCGGGCTATGACGAGGTATTTGGTTCAGGTAGTGAGTCCGGGAGCATTTCTTGGTCGTCAAAGAGGGAGACGTCAACCAAAACTCCTAACGAGGAGGTAGAAAGTCATGGAGACAAAGGTCAGGAGGAGGTAGTGGGTGAGGAGAGTGAAGTTAAGATGGAAGGAGAGAGGGGTAGTGACGGGGATGAAGGTGACGAGGAATCCTGTGAAGGGATTTTTGGAAGTCCTGGAGGTAACCGTCCCTTCATCCTTCCAAAAGAATGGGTTATAAATAAGTTCCTTCCAAAAATGACCGACAAAATTTTTAAAGAGTTACGCGTCCGTTTCCAAATCCTCGACCATATTCCCATCCGTCTCTCTAGGGAAGGTGAAAAATGCTATACGGGAAGAAATGCAAATGTTGGTATGTACGATGCCATGTTTGCTGCGGGGCTCAGATTGCCCTCGACAGCTTTACACTATTAGCTAGTTGATTTTCTTGGGTTGTCCGTTAGTCAGATTGCTCCAAACTTGTGGAGGATCTTTATAGGTGCTGAGATATTATGGGGTCGTTTGAGTGGAGGACACCGTCAGCTTTCCTTAGACGAATTCTTTTATTACTACAGGCCTCGGCACCTTTCTTCTTCGAAGGGGATGTACCACTTTGTCATCAGGGAGAAGGATTTGAGATTGGTGTCTAAGATGCCAGATTCTAATAGAGCTTGGAAGAGTAGGTTCTTTTTTGTTAAAGGGACGGACTGGGTGTGCCGTCAAGAAGAATGGGAGACGATACCTCATGGTTATTTTGATAATACTTGGGCGTTTGTCAGGGAGTCAGGTTTTAGCCGTCAGCTTTTTTCCCCATCAGTTTTTACATGTAATAAGTTATCTATTTTTGAATGGTTTTAACGTTGTCAACTTGCTTTTCTTTTTCAGCCCACACTCGCCCCCTAATAACCGACGAGCAGGAAGATTTTATCTGTCGGGTTTTAGAGATTCCCTTAGAAGAGTGATCGTGTTGAGATTTAATTACTCTTGACACTCTTCACGCGTACTGTGGGGGCTCCTGAACTGACGCCTGAGGCTCGCAAGTTAGAAGAATTTTCCCGTCATCGTAAGTAGCTTGATCATATGGTCTCATCATTTTCAGCAAAAAAAAAAAAAAAAAAAAAAAAAAAAAAAATTCGTTAGTTCCTCTTATGTGTTTCTTTTGGAGAGATGGGTGCAGCTAAGCAACGGATAAGGGCTTCCGCTGCCCATCAGAAAGAGGAAAAGAGGGCAAAGGGGGAGATGATATCCTCGTCAACCCCAAAGACCGTCACTAGGGGTTCCTCAAAAAGGAAACCCGACAGGGATGTCAATCGTCCCTTTAAAAAGGTAGCCGTCACTTTTGGGAATGAGCCCCAGAGAAGTCAACCCCTAAGTTAGGTCACGGGGCAGGGAAGGGTGTGATGAATTCTTCTGGTCCTATCCTAGAGGGGCCCCGTTGCCTGTTGACGCACAAGGACTTTGCCATCAAAGCAGTAGAATCGCTTATAAAGCCGACAGACATAGATCCTTGTGCACTGTTTGGGATGGAGGAGCTGGGGGCGTCAGCTTTGTTTGACCTCACACAGGTAAGCCATCTCCCTTAACTGGCTTTTCTCTTATCTCTTTCCTGTTTAATGATGACGGTTGTATCCTTTTCTAGGCCTTGGTTCGCGTAAAGGCACTTCAGGACCGGTGCATGGCTAAGGAAGGTGTCGTTAGTCGCGTTAGTAAACATAATGCTAATATGCTAAATCAGTAGGCTCAGTACAAGGAGGCCATGCGTCTATTGAATGTTGAGCTGAAAGAGGCGAAACAGAAGTTAGAGGAGGCGGATTGTCAGCAGGAGCAATTAGAACAAGAGCTGACAGCCTTTCGTAAGGAGGTGGAGATGGCTGGGGCTGACGCGGTCCAGGAGTTCAAGAAGTCAGAGTCCTATATCAATTCCTGCGGCGGATACTACGGCGTTGGGTTCGATGACTGCTTGCAGTAAGTTGCGTCGGCCTTTCCTGAGTTGGATCTATCCGGGATAACTATAGATGGGCTCCCACCAGCGATGCCTGCTAATGACACTGTCATTGTCGAAGGTGACGACTTGGCAGATTTTCCTCAAGGTGACAGTGTTGTTCTAGCCCAGCCCGCTGCGAACCCTCCCGTTACTACTTCAAATCCTTCTGTAGAGGTTCTAGATGCAGTTGACCCTCATGTTCAGAAAGAGTAAACAAGGCTCCAAGTGACGCTCCTCCTTCCTAGCCATAGTTTCATTTCTTGTAACAATTGTATTTTATTCCACTTGCAAACAATATTTTTAAGTGCCCCATTGGTTTTTGGGGCTTCTATTTGCACTTAGTTTATTTTCGCTTATGATACCCGTCGTCTTTAAACATGTATGTATGGCCATTTGCTTATGCGCTTCTTTTTCTTGCTTTGGCTACTTCCTAACCGTAGGTTGGGGTCGTCAGCCTAGTCATCTTTACACATACCCTCGGACTTGTGTATCTGTCAGCTTATTAATACTGTTAGCTTCGACTATTGCTTATAGTACATACAGCCGTTAGCTTAGTAAAGTCGTTAGCTATGACTTATTGGAAGCCATTTGCCCCTTGAGGTGAAGTCGTCCATTGGTTTCTTGTTTATCCTGTTTATCTTATTCTTTGGTTGAGACCGTCGCTCTTATGGGACTAATACAGACTTGACAAACTGTTTTTTTCAATCGTCATTTTGATGGGACCGTCATTTTTGAGGACCGTCGTCATTCTTTTGGGATATTCCTAGGGCCTATCAGCCTTTGATGATTTTGTCTATTTTATTGAATGTTGGGTTCTTTCACTTTAAGGACTTGTCTTCACTATAGATTTTCTATCTGTTGCTTTAAGGAGTTTTAACTGTATTCTGTTATCTAGGGACAAGGTCATCCTCCTTATGGACTTACCATGTTTTGATAATTTATTACTTTTTGAAATAAGGTCACTCATGTGGGGCTGTCGGCTTTAGGTTTCATCCATTTTTATGGATTTGGCCAACGCCTTTTATTAGACCGTCAGCGTTTTGGTTTGTCCCTCTTGTGGACTTGGCCAACGTCTTTTATTAGACCGTCAGCTCTTTGGTTCGTCCCTCTTGTGGACTTGGCAACGTCTTTTATTAGATCGTCAGCTTTTTAGTTTGTCCCTCTTGTGGACTTGGCCAACGTCTTTTATTAGACCGTCATCTTTTTGGTTCGTCCTTCTTGTGGACTTGGCTAAAGTCTTTTATTAGATCGTCAGCTTTTCGGTTCGCCCCTCTTGTGGACTTGGCCAACGTCTTTTATTAGACCGTCAGCTTTTTGGTTCGCCCCTTTTGCGGACTTGGCCAACGTCTTTTATTAGATCGTCAGATTTTTGGTTTGCCCCTCTTGTGGACTTGGCAAACGTCTTTTATTAGACCGTCAACTTTTCGGTTCGTCCCTCTTTAATATATTTTTAGAATTTGTACTTGTAGGTAGAAATTTCAGTTGTTTTGAATAAACTCTTCTTATTGCCATGCATTTATATAAAATGTAGTCCAAAAATAAAACCTGCCCTTTGGGCTTATTGTAGTAAAAACTTAAAAGTAAATAATAAATCTAAGGATTAAATTATGAATAAAGGGGGGGGGGTGTTGTTCTTTCACGTCGTCATCTCTACTGGTAATATTTTCACAAGTATTCAGCATTCCATGGATGTGGTAACTTCCATCCGTCTAGCGTCTCCAGATGGTAGGTGCCCTTCCTTTGCCACGCCGTGACTCGGTAAGGTCCTTCCCAGTTTGGGCCAAGTTTTCCCTTAACTAGGTCTCTTGCTGCACCCATGACTTTCCTTAGAACGAGGTCTCCAACCTGGAAGTCTCTGTGTCTGACTCAGGAGTTGTAGTGCTTGGCCATTCGGTCCTGGTTCTGTACGAGCCTTTGTTCGGCCGCTGTCCTGACTTCGTCCATTAGATCGAGCTGTAGACGTATGGCCTCGTCATTTTTCCTTTCGTCATGGTTGTGCACCCTGTAGCTTGTGAGGCCGACTTCGGCTAGGATGACTGCTTCGCTCTCGTATGTTAGTCAGAATGGTGTTTCTCCTGTTGGTGTCCTTGCCGTAGTCCTATAGGCCGAAAGTATACTCGGCAACTCTTCTGCCCATATACCCTTTGCCCCATCGAGCCGAATCTTGATAATCTTCAGCAAGGATCGGTTCGTGACTTCAACCTGTCCGTTGGCTTGAGGGTGGGCAAGGGAGGAGTAGTGGTTCCATATCCCCAATTGCGAGCAGAAATCCCAGAAGGAGTCGTTGTCAAATTGCTTCCCGTTGTCCGAGACTAAGACTCTAGGAATGCCAAATCTGCATATAATACATCGCCAGACGAAACTCCATACATTCTTTTCCAAAATGGTGGCTAAGGCTTCTGCTTCTACCCACTTCGTAAAGTAATCGATGCCCACGACTAGAAACTTCAATTGTCGTATTGCCGTAAGAAACGGCCCCATGATGTCCAGTCCCCATTGAGCAAACGACCATGGCGTCGTCATCGGGGTAAGTTCTTCAGGTGGTTGTCTGATGATATTATTGAACTTTTGACACTTGTCTCATTTCTTTACCTAAGCCTCGGCATCCTTCTGCATGGTTGGCCAAAAGTATCATGTTCGTACTTGCTTGTGCACTAATGACCTCGACCCTGAGTGGTTTCCGCAGATTCTCTCGTGCACCTCTCTCATGATGTAGTCTGCTTCTTCAGGGCCTAAGTATCTTAGGTGGGGTCGAGAGAAACCTCTTTTGTACAAGACGTCTCTTATCAGAATGAACCTCGTTGCTTGGACCTTCAGTTTTCTTGCAGCTTCCTTTCCGTCTGGCAATACGCCGTTCTTTAAGTAAGGGACTAATGGCGCGGTCCAATCGCTTTTGGAATCAAGCTCCTATACATCGACAGAATTTATAAGTAGAAAGAGTTGAACGAAGGAGAGTACATTACCAAGGGTGGCCATATGTTCGGCTGAAGCAGCTTTGGCTAGGTGGTCAGCTTGCTCGTTTTCTCCTCGGGGGATCTGTATGACTTCGGCCTTCAGCTCGTTTACCCTCCTTCTTGCTTGGTCCAGATACTTCTTCATTCTTTCGCCTTTACACTCGTAGTCCCCATTTATCTGGTTGGTCATAACCTGAGAGTCGCAGTAAATGATCACGTTCTTGGCTCTTGCAGCTTTGGCGAGGTCAAGCCCTGCTACCAAAGTTTCATATTCTACCTCATTGTTGGTGGTAGGGAACTCAAGACGAACCATACACTCAACCGTGTCTCCTTCGGGTGACTATAGTATGACGCTGGCTCTCCTAGCCTGCCTGTTGGAGGATCAATCCACATGTATGCTCCACTGGGGAGATTCTTTCGCCCCCTTGTCCTCGCCATTTGTAAACTCAGCTATGAAATCTGCCACGACCTGTCCTTTAACGGCGGTTCGCGGGCGGTACTGGATGTCAAACTTCTTTAACTCTATAGCCCATAGTGCCAATCGTCCAGCAGCTTCAGGATTACTCATCGCCCGTCGTAAAAGCTTGTCAGTTAGGACGATCATCGTGTGGGCTTAAAAGTACGACTTGAGTTTGCGTGCTGCCATAACTAGCGCAAATGCGAGCTTTTCCATGGGTGGATATCTTTCTTCGGCTCTACGTAGTGCCCGGCTGGTGTAATAGACGGGTTTTTGCACTCTTTCTTCTTCTCTAATCAAGGTAGCGTTGACGGTGGTTGGGGAGATAACAAGATAGAGAAAAAGTTCTTCACTTGGCTGCAAGGGACTCAGCAGCGGTGGGGAAGAGAGATAAATCTTCAATTCTTCGAACGCTTGTTGGCATTCGGTGGTCCACTTGAAAGATCTCTTCAGTGTAGGAAAGAAGGGTAGGCACTTGTTCGTTGCCCTTGATACAAACCTATTTAGTGCTGCTATCTTGCCATTGAGGCTTTGTACTTCCTTCACATTTTTTGGTGGTGCCATCTCCACTATGGCCAGAATTTTGTCCGGGTTGGCTTCGATGCCCCTTTGTGACACCATGAATCCTAGGAATTTTCCTGCCGTCACCCCGAAGGTGCACTTTCCCGGATTAAGTTTCATGTTGTAAGATCGAAGAGTGTCGAATGTCTCTTCGAGGTCCTTCAGGTGATCTTCCTCCCTTCGGCTTTTCACCAGCATGTCATCAACATAGACTTGGACATTCCTCCCAATCTACTGTGCGAACATCTTGTTCATGAGCCTTTGATACGTCGCGCTCGCATTTTTTAGACCAAACGGCATTACTTTGTAATAGAAGAGGCCTTGGCTGGTTACGAACGAAGTTTTCTCTTGATCGGCTTCGTGCATCTGGATTTGATTGTAACCAAAGAAAGCGTCCATAAAACTTAACAGCTGGTGTTGAGCTGTAGAGTCTACCAGAGTGTCGACCCCCAGGAGGGGATAGCTGTCTTTTGGGCACGCTTTATTTAGGTTGGTGAAGTCTATGCACATCCTTCACTTCCCGCTAGTCTTCCTGACCATCACTATGTTCGCTAGCCAATCAGGGTAGTAAACTTCCCTAATAAAGTTCGCCTCCTGTAGCTTGCGAACTTCTTCAGCTATGGCTCGATCTCGTTCTAGGGCAAACACCCACTTCTTCTGTCGGACGGGTAGAAAGGAGGGTGACACATTTAGCCTATGCACCATGACTGAAGGGTCTGTTCCTGGCATGTCCTCGTGACTCAAGGCGAACATGTCCCGATTCTTCTTGAGGAAGGCTGTAAGTGCTTGTCAGACCACGGGACTGGCAAGGGTTCCAATTTTTGTTGTTCGATCAGGCGCGGAGTCATCAAGAGGGATTTCTTTGAGTTACTCAACGGGCTCCGTCGTACTCCGATGTTCTTCTATGCTCATGGCCTGGAGGTGGTCCTCTATTTTTGTCATGGCCACGTATTACTCACGTACGGCCACTTGGTTTCCACGTAGTTCTTCTACTCCATAATCGGTAGGGAATTTAATCATCAAATGGTAAGTCGGGGTCGCTGCCTTCCATGAATTGAGGGTAGGTTGCCCCAAGATAACGTTGTAGGTGGACGAACAGTCGACCACGAGGAACGTCACATCCTTGGTGATCTGCTGAGGATAGTCGCCTACCGTTACAGGCAGTGTAATCGCACCTAAGGGAAATACCCTTGTTCCTTCAAAACCAACAAGCGGGGCATTCGTCGGAATTAGTTGTTCCCCACCAGTTCTCATTTGTTGGAGCGCCGGGTAATACAAGATATCTGCTGAGCTCCCATTGTCGACCAGCACCCGGTGCAAGTTGTAGTCCTCTACTCGTAGGCTGACGACAAGCGCATCATCATGTGGATGGTGTAGACGTCGTCAATTCTCTTCTGAGAACTCGATGATAGGGCCTTCTCCTCGTGGTATTTTTGGTACTGGGCTCTTCAGCTGGACGTTCTGGACCATCCTGAGGTACGTCTTCTGAGCCTTTTTGGATGACCCGGTAGTCGTTCCTCCTACAATCATTCTTATGTCACCAATGGGGGGTCGTGAAGGGGCTGCTCTTGAGGCGGTGGATCCGCTCTTTCCTTGCTTATGAACTTCTGTAACTTCCTCTGTCTTATAAGGGCCTTAATTTGCTGCTTTAAGTCGTAACAATCGGCTGTGTCATGACCGTGGTCTCGGTGGAAGCGGCAATATTTGTCTCTAGAGTGCCTACTAGGATCTCCCTTCAGCTTCCTGGGGAAGGTCAGGGTCCCTTCGTCCTTGATTTGCATTAGGACTTGATCTATCGGGGTGGTTAACGGGGTGAGGCTTATGAACCTTCCCCCTGGGGGCTTGGAACACCTTTCTTCCCTTCAGTCTCCTGTCCTCGGCTTTTTTCGCCCTTGGTCCTGTCGTGCATCTTCCTGCCTTTCTCTCTTTCTTGGCTTTTCCTCCCGAGCCTGCAGCGCGTCTTCAGCATTCATGTTTTTGGTGGCCCTGTAGAGTACTTCCGATATGGTCTTCGGGTTGTTTTTGTATAGTGAGAACAAAAACTTACCCTTTCACAACCCATTTGTGAAGGCTGCTAGAAGTATTTTGTCGTTGGCCTTGTCGATCGAGAGTGCCTCCTTATTGAAGCGCGTTATGTAGGATCTTAATGTCTTGTCCTCTTGTTGCATGCCGTGGACTTTTTATACCTGTGCCCCCAATAAAATGGGTAGTGAACTGAGCGCTTAGCTGCTTAAAAGTGCTGATAGAGTTCGACGTCAGACGGCTGAACCATACCCTTGCAGGGCCTTTTAGCGTTGTAGGGAAAGCCCTATATATGATTTCGTTCGCTACCCCTTGAAGGTGCATCAAAGTCTTGAATGTCTCCAGGTGATCCAGAGGGTCCTTCACTCTGTCGTAACTGTCTATATGCGGCATGCGAAATTTATGCGGCAGGGGGAAGGAATTGACAGCTGCAGTGAATGGCGAGTTGGTCCGATTTACCAGATCGTCAAGGTCGCTGGATACCCGCCCTCTGAGGGCGTTCATCATGACCTCCATTTGCTCCTTTATTGCCTGTATCTTCCGTGGCAATGTGTGGTTGAGTTGCATCCGTGAGGGATGGCATGCTCAAATTTTTTCGCTCTGGTCTACTTGGAGCATTACTGCCTTCTGGCTCTTCTCTTTCTCTTCTATCGGCGCTGGTGCCTTCTTGGTCCTGTTCTTGAGTGCCATGACCTGTATTTTTTTGGCGTAACTGTTCCTCCAGATCGTTGTTTTGCTTAGTGAGGCGTTCCACGGCTGCAGTAAGAGTCTGCACCTGTCTCTCGAGTGCAGTTGGGTGTGGTTCGTCTCCTTGAACGTTGTTGGTGGTCACCATCGAGCGAGTAAGCACCATGCAACTCTTCGTCCGGGAAGCGATAATATGGCTTACAAGTCGTAAAAATTAGTGTTCCCACAGATGATGCCAATTGATGATGCCGAAAAAACCACCAATGAGCCACACGGTACTCGCACATTAAACAGTACCTGCACAACAAAAAGGAGAAGACCTAACAGAGAGCACTGGTGTAGTGCCGGCCAAATACCCTTCGAAGGTCAAGTTAGAACTTACTTCAACTCTAGAGTGCCAGAGAGGGTTAATTATGCGTACCTCGATTTGTGAGGGTATTGGGGCTTTTATAGTAGTCGAGGATTGACCTTTCTTCCTTGGAGTAGAAGTCTTTTCCATATAGGACCCTTTCCTTGTAGGAGACTAACATTCAGCATGGGACACAAGTTATTCCCTTATATACTTATGCGTGGTGGCCAAGTCATGGTTTTGTTAGAACCGTCAGCCTTAGACACGCTAGCCTATTTCATGCCCTTCAGCCATGAAGGGTCGTCAGCCTTTAGGGTCTTTAGCTTTCTTCGTAACTCAGCCCGTCAGCATAAGCTGAAGGATTTAAACCGATGGGTTAGCCTTGCCTCTATAATTTATACTCATCAATGTTTTTTTAAGAGAGTTTCAACCTATAACGTCCACTTCTGATTATAGCTTTTTATCATCAGACCAAGATATCAATCGGTTTTTGGTGTAGGTGGGAATTGAATCTCAGGTCTCATATTCAACCATCAATAACTTTACCAGTTAAGTTAACTAAAACTCACATTTTATCACTAATACAATGCTTGCATAATGTCCAGCTTTTATTTTATTTTATTTTTCCCTTTTCCATTGCTTTAAGGTCCAAATTATTTTATTTAAGTTAACTCATTGCTTCTTTTTTTAACTCCTTAGAAAAATACAAAAGTGGGTGCTTATAAAAACAAAGTTATTGACAATTGGAGTAGGAAAAATTACTAGTTGAAGTTGTAGTCTTGCAAATATCGGTTCCTTTCTAAAAGAGCATTGTTCTTGTCTAAAAGAGCACTTCATAGCAAAGAAAAATCAAGAGCAACCATAACCTTTTGGTGAAGATATACATGCAGTGTTTCAAAGGTTTATGGACTCACTTAGCTTGAAATATTTAAAATAGTTGTAAAACTAATGCATGAATGTGCAAAGGGCTTTAAGTATTTGAAAAGTCTTTCAAATGACGATGATAAGAAAGACCAA
This sequence comes from Quercus suber, assembly GCF_002906115.3. NCBI lineage: Eukaryota > Viridiplantae > Streptophyta > Magnoliopsida > Fagales > Fagaceae > Quercus > Quercus suber. The sequence goes on along the minus strand of NW_027069496.1, from coordinate 877,978 downwards.
ATACAACTTCCACTTAGTCCCCATTAGTTCTATTTTCGAGTGCTAGTTTGTTCTTTTAGATGTGTAAAATACATATTTTGGGTATGCTAATATAGTTTGAGATCTTGAATGTTGTGAAAGAAACCCATGTATTTTGGGTTTTCTCTCTCTCTAGAGTTGGTAAGACATTTTTTTTAGTTGGTTATAATAGAAGATATTTAGTCATCATCTTGTCAATTGATCTATCAATGGCTTTGTCATTCCCTACATGTATGGATTAAAAATGCTACTAAAATTAAAATACAAAAGGTTTTAAAAAATAATTATTTAAAAAAAATATTTTATTGATTCAAATTCAAATTCGAATATAAGTATTTTATTGTGCAAAGGACTTTTAAGTATTTGAAAAGTCTTTCAAATGATGATGATAAGAAAGACCAGATACAACTTCCACTTAGTCCCGATTAGTTTTATTTTCGAGTGCTAGTTTGTTCTTTTAGATGTTGTGTAAAATACATATTTTGGGTATGCTATTATAGTTTGAGATCTTGAATGTTGTGAAAGAAACCCATGTATTTTGGGTTTTCTCTCTCTCTCTAGAGTTGGTAAGACATTTTCTTTAGTTGGTTATAATAGAAGATATTTAGCTATCATCTTGTCAATTGATCTATCAATGGCTTCTTTATTCCCTACATGTATGGATTAAAAATGCTACTAAAATTAAAATACGAAGGTTTTAAAAAATAATCATTTTAAAAAAAATTATTGATTTAAATTCAAATTCGAATATGGGTATCCAAACAATGAAATTTCAAATTATAAATTTCAAATCCTTCCATTGATAAGAAGATCCAAAGAAAAAAAAATTTAAATCAAAGGATTTAGAATCAAGGTATTTTAAATCAATTGATTTAAAATCTAAATATTGTTATTGATAGATGTGCACTGTAGCAATGGAGCTAAAAAAAAAAATATTTAGCTCCATTGCTAGAGCATGCTTTTTAGTGTTTGAGGAGCTAAAAAATACCAATATAGCAATATAGCACCAATGCTGTGAGTGCTCTAACAGGCTAAAAGGTATAGAATTCTAATGAAATTGACCGTAACTTGTATGTCACAATTTTTACCATACTTAGTTGTAAATTCATGCAATGCGCAAGAATATTTTATTATTTTTAATAAAATATAATAGATAATTTATTTTTTAAAATATTCATAAAATTATATATATCAGGATTAGTCATTTATAACAAAGCGTTTTTTTTTTTTCATAAGAAAATTTCAATTTAAATGTATTAAATTATTAATTAAAAATGATCTTTGTTTATATATCCCTTTACCAAAGGGTCCAACCAAGAAGGGCAATAATCCAATAATTTTTTGTTAAATAAACAATGTTCTATTGCTTTCTTTTATTTTTTAAGTAACGAAATTTTGTGTTCTCTCTCTCTCTCTCTCTCTCTCTCTCTCTCTCTCTCTCTCTCTCTCTCTATATATATATATATATATGTGGGACATTAAGCCCAGAAGTTCATTATATATTTGTACATTGGGCCTATGGCCCAAGCCGAGGACAAAGACTAGTCCGAGGAGGAAGAATCTCCGTCAGAGGAGACCGTGTTAGCAAATAAAAGAGTTAGTTTTGGCCACAAAGGTTCAATGGGATATTAGCTGAGGATAAATGTCTCCTCGGCCGGCTAAAGCCGAGGTCAGAAGAAGTGGCTTACTAATGCAAGAGAACCTCTCAGGAAGTTCTGTCGGTATGAATAGACATTGCAGAGACATCAGACTTGGAGAAGTCCTAAGATATTTTAGGAAGAAAGCTGTCATCACCGCATTTAATGATCTGCAACTAACTTCCTAGCTGCATTAATGTGGAGAAGACCCCTGAACAGTGCAAAGTTGGCTGCCCCAAGGCATACACAACCAGAGAGGGTGTTTGATGGGACAAACACTCAAGTGGTGATTCAGGTAATCAACAAGTGTAGGATCAAGATGCTTTGGAAGGAACTATATAAGGGGAAAGACCCTTCATGGAAAAGAGGTCAGAAATTAGAGGAAGAAACACTGTAGCATTCAGGAACCAAACCTGTAACCCAATTTAAGAATAATATACAAGAATAGTGCACCTCGGACCTAGCCAAGGACTATTTTTCTTCAATACAACCCTATTTCTTTTCATTCTCTTATCACCGGAATCTATTCCAGTGTTTGTTTAATCAACTAAAGCCCAGTTTTCCAACCCATTCTTTATAAATTTATTGTTTTGAGCTTTTTGAGCTTAGGCCCATCCACGTAGTGGACTACGAGCTCAAGTCTGGTCCTTACAATATATATATATATATATATTGTGGGAGGAGGAAGCCTGAAAATAGGGAATCATCAGGTAGGATACACTTGAGGTGTAACTAGGCCTAACTATTCACCAAACCAGGCCCAGAACAGTCAAGATAGCCATGTCATGGAAACCAAGGAGGAAAACCCGCCCGAGAAGCTCGAGGAACAGATACTTCTCGAAATACTAGAGATAAGCCACCAAGGCCATAAGGTTGAAGGCTGAGGAGGATCGTAGTGACATACAAGCAAAGGTAGGAGGAAACTTCTAGATAGAGCTTCCATCACCTCCACATTTAATGTACTATACCAACTCAATTTACCACATTAATGGTAGATTGACCCCTCAACAGTGCCCCCACAGCCTGTAGCCTACTATACTGCTACCAGCACGGCAGTAATGGGACAAGTATCTAGAAAAAGATCAACAGTCTTCCAAGTGAACGGCTAAGATGCAATCCAAACAACTATATATAGGAAGGAAGATCCACCTTGAAGGAGGGATCAGAGAAAGAGGGAGTTAGAGAGAGAAAATGACCATTGTAAAATCGAGAGGCATTTTCCTAAAGAACAATTGTTCCTTGGCTAGCCCGAGGAAGGACTTAAATAAGAATTTCTCTTTTCCTACCATAAATCTTCTCATGTATTGTTGTCTTTATTGATCATCTTTCTTTAATTACCCATATGTAGCTACCAAGGATCAAAGTGTTGACCTTGACCACCCACCTCTACAGTTTAGTTGTATGGGGCTTCCATCCTAAGCCAGCCTCATCTGGGTTGGGCTTGGTTTCAAGCTTTGCTCCTTATATATATATATATATACTTTCTTTTTTGTATTAAAATTTTCATTTACCCATATTATGAATCAATTTGCTAGTAATAGAATATAGGGAGAATTAAAATTTTCACTCACGACGGTTAGAAAGGACTGAGAAAAATAGAGTTTTTCCATTACTCATAAAACTTCAAATTGTAGCCTTCTATTTTAATGTTATCTTTAATCCCAAACCAATCTATCTCTTTTGAAGTATATAAAGTTTGATCATATTTCTTTTCTTGAATACATTGCTTATCTCAATAAATTCATAAATATATACCGAATCAAAACATACCCGCATGAAGATGCTTTGCAAACAAATAAAATGGTATATCAATCATCGCTTAACAATGATTAATTGGACCGATTAAGAAAACAATTTGTTGTTGATAATCTATTGAGATTATTTTCTTTGCAAAAACTACAAATTCGTCCATCCAATAGGATTATTAAATAAAGAATTATTAGCAAAATCTCATAATTAAGTTTCTAAATGTATCCTTATATAATAATAATAATAATAATAATAATAATAATACAATTGGAAAAGCTATGTGTCATCACTCATCTAATTATTTTGGTTTGACTAACCTTTGCTTTTGTCTGAGTAAGTGGCACTATAAAGTACTTCTAATACACCTGTTAAGAGTACCTTCTCTCAAAAATTACAAATTTATCTACCCAAAAGGATTAAAGTATAAACAAAACTTAGTAAAGTCTCATAGTTGAATATCCAAATGGATCACTAAAAAAATCAAATTCTAACTTGCAAAACAACTAAGTATTAACCCAAATCAAATCAAACCAATGGGATAAAGAAAAGAATAGGTGATCAGGAATTAGAATACCGAAAGACCTAAATATGCATAAAATTGATACAAATTTGCGAAAAAGAGAAACAAATGTGATGTGACAATTAAATCAACAATATAATAACAAAAAGAACCATTAGTGAAAAAAAAANGATCAGTCACCAAGAAACACTCAAGAAAAGGAATCGGAGGATGAAAGCAGTCGAAAGAAAAGGAGGCGCGAAGAGAAGAAAAAGGAAAAGCATGAAAGGCGCGAGAAGCGGCATTCTCATGATTTGGATGACAAGAGGAAACACAAGAAAGACAAGGAGAGAAGGAGACACGACTCAGATTAATATGTTCATAAAAATCTGTAACTTGTATTTCACTCTTCTATGTTTGTGATAGATTTATTTTTTGGAATTAGATTTTACATATTTTATGTAGTTTCAACTTTCAAATGAAGATTATATGTTTGTATTTGTGCTCGTGATAGACAGACAGACTTGCACGACTGCACAGTCTATTATATAACCGCAGATAGAAGAGAAAATTTGTTTTCACAACTCATGGCTGCAATTTTTATCACAATCATGATGTAGTTGATTGTGAATGTGTTACAAATCCAATTGAGTTTGTTGGTTACTTTGAGGGAATCAAGACTTCTTTATTGATAAATAGACTATTTTGAGGGAGACTAGACCTCTAAAGTGAATACTCTATTCATTATCTGATTACCTAACTCCTAATAAAATAAAATAAAATCTTGAATAATAAAATTAAATAAAAACTAAGCACATAACATTCCTTCTCCCTTGAAATCAATCTTTGTCCTCAAGGGTTTAATATGAAAATGAGTGTTCCATAAGAGCTCGATCTTCCGAAGTTGCTTCTCACCTATTGGATTATGACCGAGTATTTGCAGAGGTGAAAAGCTATTTGGTGTTGCAAAACTATCTTTAACCTAATTTAAAAGTTGTTGTATGTTTGAATGGTGTGAAGGTGGAATGATTTGATTTTGTGGAGCTCCCATGTCCTTATATTCAAGTTTGCATTGCCTTTGCCCATCATTTTCCTTGGTTAGCTTCTCTTGTTCATAGAGAGCCAAATTCCTCTCTTTGGTTGCGCATTGCCCACTACCCTCTTTAGTTGGCGTCTCTTGTTCATATCTAGCCAAACACAAACTTGCATTTTTTTTTTTTTTTTTTTTTACTTTTAACTACTAGAGATTGTATCTCTTTCAGTTTGTCCATGCATTCCAATAACTTCGAGGGAGTCTAGACCTCCAAAGTTAATACTCACTCAATAATAATATTTTTCAGCTTCTTTATTAATCAGCTTGTCTAGACCTCCAAAGTGAATACTCACTTAATGATAATATTTTTCAGCTTCTTTATTAATCAGCTATATAATAGATGGCTTTACAAGATAAACCTAATATTTAAATTCAAAAGAATCCTAATCTTTATCTACAACAAGTAGATAAGATTTATTCAAATACTAAGCTAACAATTTTCATATTCATTATTATCCAACTCCCAATAACAAAAATAAAATCTTATATAATAAAATTAAATAAAAACTAATAACGTAATAGAATAGTGAAGAAAGAATAGAGGGTCTATATGAAAGTTGCTACATCCGAATATATATATATATATATATATAAGTTGAAGTATCTATACTATTATTTAAAGGGCTTCCTCTGTTTGGGTTCTTCATTTTTTTTTGGTTAAAAAATGTCTCTACATTCCTATGTTTAAATAGAGACAAAACTAAAGGACAATCCAGTAAAAATACAACTCTAACTCCTACTAAACATTGTCTAAAAAATAGGGTCATTCTCTTGCTATTTCAAATAACACTCATTTTCATATTAAACCCTTGAGGACAAAGATTGATTTCAAGGGAGAAGGAATGTTATGTGCTTAGTTTTTATTTAATTTTATTATTCAAGATTTTATTTTATTTTATTAGGAGTTAGGTAATCAGATAATGAATAGAGTATTCACTTTAGAGGTCTAGTCTCCCTCAAAATAGTCTATTTATCAATAAAGAAGTCTTGATTCCCTCAAAGTAACCAACAAACTCAATTGGATTTGTAACACATTCACAATCAACTACATCATGATTGTGATAAAAATTGCAGCCATGAGTTGTGAAAACAAATTTTCTCTTCTATCTGCGGTTATATAATAGACTGTGCAGTCGTGCAAGTCTGTCTGTCTATCACGAGCACAAATACAAACATATAATCTTCATTTGAAAGTTGAAACTACATAAAATATGTAAAATCTAATTCCAAAAAATAAATCTATCACAAACATAGAAGAGTGAAGTACAAGTTACAGATTTTTATGAACATATTAATCTGAGTCGTGTCTCCTTCTCTCCTTGTCTTTCTTGTGTTTCCTCTTGTCATCCAAATCATGAGAATGCCGCTTCTCGCGCCTTTCATGCTTTTCCTTTTTCTTCTCTTCGCGCCTCCTTTTCTTTCGACTGCTTTCATCCTCCGATTCCTTTTCTTGAGTGTTTCTTGGTGACTGATCAGCCATAGACACCTTTCTCGTTTCAGGTGAAACACCACTCACTGTGGGTTGAAGAGAACTTGTTTCCTCCCCAGGGCGAGGTAATCTGCAGTACATAAAAAGAATTAACATAGAGGAGAAAAGACAAGAAAGATGAAAGAAAAAGGTAAAAGAGAAAAGAAACAGAAGGGTGTGTCAATAAGATTCTTGGTACAAAGGTTGGTGCCAAGATTCACACTCAATGAACATAAAAGAACCAAATATAGTAAAAGGTCACCAAGTTTGAGTTACAGGGTACGGTGTCACAATTTCATTAGTCTTTTCAAGTATTAGAAAGAGGTCGAGATTTGTGGTTTGTACTACACTTTTTTTTTTTTTTTAAAAAAAAATCCTAAAATCTCTTTAGAAAGCCCCATATATGCATTAGTTGGCAACTCTAATGCTTGACCATTCAGGGATAATTTAAGTAATTTGTATGCGTCTATCCATATTTAAATTCCAAAATGTTCAGTGCATTACTGTATGCCATGTCAAAGAAAACAGAGAGTAGACAGCTAGCTACCATAAATCTACTCAGTTGGAATATAACTTTTCAAATACCACCACTAGGATATTTAATTACATGTCCAATATAAAATAAAACAACACGCTGAAGTTGTGTTGAAGTGATACCAACTTAATATGTGTATTTGTTTCTCAAAAAATAAAAAATAAAAACTTAATTTGTATTCAATGGTGAATCTTCTGCAGGTCCAGGTTCAACAATTATCCCCTTCACTAAGAAATAGCTGGAAAGATGCCATTCAGTAGCATATATGCCAACAAGTCTCTTATTAAGAACGAGAAAAAAGAAGAAAAAAATTGCAGAGAACGCATTTACAGCAGGGTGTTTTCTGAACTTTCCTTTTTTAATAAAAAATTGCTATTAATTAGAGCAGGTGCAACCTTTTGTTTTCAGGAACTTTTTAAAACTTAATTTTCTAAAGCTGTAGCCTTCAACCAACTAAAAATGATGCAAAAATGGCAAGTTCTCAATTAAATACCAGTTTCCTTTTCAAGGGTGGGAGTGGGGAGATACTTTGCAACGTGAAAAATTATAATCTCATCCTACGAAGCATGGACACTTCATTTAGGGTGCCATACCCATGTCATACCAGTTTTGTACCGGCCATTTCATGTCATAATTTTTCAAAAACTACTCGTCGCTGTGTCATACCCATGTCCACGTCTGTGCTTCCTAGATTTCATCTCTGCTATGAAATGGTGGGGCACATAAATTTTAACACTTCATCATTTTAAAAACAAATTGAGGTATAACAAAATTACGAATCTGCCTACCAATCTTACATTGAGCTTTAGGGTTTTAAAGTAGTGGCTTTAGGGCTGATAGATGGATTAAGGTTTGAAAATTGAAACTTGGCAGTAGAAGAGTTGTAGAAATTCCACGTAGCAGCACAAGAAGGTTATTTAGGGTTTGTTTTTATGGTTAAGGTTAAGTAATGGCTAAAAGGCTAGGAAAAAATATGGGGTTCATGGTGTTTAATAAGATAAAGAAAAGGATTTGATAGGTCACAAAGAAGGAATTTAAAGGAGAAGTTTGTGGCTGTTCAGGGACTTTAACATTAACTGTGAACAGTATCAGTGTGCAACAAAAAAGAAGAGCTCCAGGCTTGCATGTTTATATAGACCCATTGACTGTTACCTAATAGGACTACTAATTTGACTAGTAAACAAAAGACCTGATAAAACCAATACAGGACTCCTAATGAATTAGAAATTCTAGAATAATCTAGGCCAAAGACAATTAGGAAAATAACACTTAAAAGTAAAATTATCTCCGATAACTTATGAGATTGATCTTCAAAACCACACAAGACTTGTCCCTGTCAAATCTTGCATGTATGTCGGACGCAAGAAATTCTTTATGTCAAAATTGAAAACTAATCTAAAGACAGCAACTAGATACTTCTCCCGTGGCTGTGTCACAAGTAAGCAAAGTCAGTTGTGGGGCTCCTAGCTTGCTGGCAAGGTAGGTTTGGTCGTCATCAAAATGGTCATATATGGACAATTGTTCCCCATTGTTTAATGTGGTGTCATTGTAGGGAAAGAAATAGCAAGTGTTTTGAAGATAATGAGACATCCATGCCAGACCTAAAGTTATTTTTCTTTAGAACCTTATTTGATTGGTTGTCTATTGTAAGCTTTTCCAAACCAATCATTTGCTTCCTTTCTTGATTTACTTGATTTGTTGACCCCTGTACACTTCTTGTGTCCTAGGGTGTGCCTTTTTTTTATAAGTTATTTAGAATAATGAATTTTTTTTTTTTTTTTTAAGCAAAGTGATGGGATGTATGTGGAGAACGATCTACTGTGTTGGTTATGTCACAGGTTTGGGGGCTAGCAGACCCCAGATTGAACAAAATTAGTGTCCGTACAATTTTGGGGTTATTTCCAGTAATTGAGCACACTTTAGATACCCTAGGCCCATTATTGTAGTTTCTCATGTGTGTAGCCCAGGGTCATATATATGTGCTAATGATCCTGTAACTCTTGTTGTAGCAATATTAAAAATTGCAGCAACCCTGTGGACATAATCACATAACTCTTGTTTTGGGTAAACTAAATCTGTGTTTTTGTTTGTGTGAATTGATCTTTTCTGCTCTTTCTTTTCTATTGTTTTCATCCCATAGATCTGAATTAGGTTTACTGTTTCCTAACACAGTACATTCCTACATAACTTCACTTGGAGTCATGTTTCTTTTCTCTAGCAGGTTGCACGCAACAATTGGAATTGTGCAGTTAGAAGGCCGCATAAGCACAATGATTAGCAAGCTACCTATGCCAGATATTGTTCAAAAGACACGTGAGGCACACTTTTAGGAACCGCATTCAAAAGATTAGAAGCACTGATTCTATTCCCCAATACCAAACCCAAACCAAAAAGGTAGAAAATTCAAGCTGAAATCAGGCTGATCCAGGCGTTAACAAAGAAGCATGAACAAAGAAGCAGGTAACTCCTGTGCTAAGAATTACAAAGCTATGGCAAAAGAAAGAACCATCTCAACCCACACATCCCACCATCATATATGAGAGGCCCATTAGGCCCGAGCAAAGACTACTTTCTAGAACTTTAATTCTTGGGCCAGGCCTGGACTATGGTAATTCAAACTTGGACTCACCCAAATAATAGATAATAAATCATGATAACTGTAAGACAAATATTTTAAAATTTTTTTTTTTTTTTGGAAAAGTTAAGACATATTTTAGGACAAATTATAACTTACCTACCTGCGATTTGACCGAAATTTAAGTTACCTATCTATGGTTTCAAATTTGACATTTTACTCACCTGAGGTTAACTTAGTTAGAGTTCCATAACCCACCTCAGTTAAAACAGAGCTAAATATGTAATTTTGCTCCACTTTTATGTCTCTCTCCTCCAAAAACACAAAAAATATAAAAATACAAGATCAAATAAGATAAAAAAGAATCCAACAGAACACTTGCATCATGGGATTTCAAACCATAGGTAGATAACTTAAATTTCGGTCAAACTTCAGGTGAGTAAAGTGTTAAATTTCAAACCTTAGGCAGGCAACTTAAATTTCGGCCAAACCACAAGTTGTAGTTTGGCTAGTATTTTAATATACATTTAAGGATAATTTGTCACTTTTAAGTAATTTTTTGATTTTTTATCATATATGGCTGGGCCTGCACCCAAGCATTAGTTTCAGGGTTAAGTCATGCTATCACTTGGAAGGCAGCAGCACCATCATCATGTTCTGTGACCTCAGCACATTACCCCCTTCATTCCTAGCATGCATATTTTCTTCTGAATTTGCATTAAAACAAATAGAAAATGTGTCTGAATACCAAAGTATTCAAATCAATAGCTATTATTCAACTTATCACATAAAAGTTGGAGAACGGACCAATCAAGGAAAACTCTAGTCTGCTCCAAAAGATGCACTTAATTAGGGGTGTGCAAAAAGCCGGTAAACCAAAAAAAGGGGCCGAAACTGCCCGAACCGAGTCCAATTTTTCAGTTCGGTTTCGGTTTGAATTTCTTGAAACCGAAACATTTCGGTTTCGGTTTCAGTGGCCCACACAAAAACACCAACCTGATTGAAACCAAACCGAAATATATTAAATATTAATATATACAATTTATATCAAGAAAGTTCCTGGTAGCATAGTGGCAAATATGCGCATATTCACACCTTTCACTCAAGTTTGACCCATGGCAAATGCATTTTTAATTTTTCTCTCTTTATTAACACAAAACTACTCGGTTTTGGGTTTGTTTTATAACCCTACTAACCCTATGTTTTATCTCTTCTCTCCCACTTCAAGCTGCAGCCTTTCTCCCCACAACTTTCTTCTTCTCCATTTTGCCGTTCTCCACACAACTTCTTCTCCATTTCTTTTAGTCTCTCAAAAACAAAGTCGCACACAAGCAGTACCACAACCTTCTTCTTCTCCATTTCTTTTAGTCTGTCAGACACAAAGTTCGAGAATCCCAAAAACGTTTAACCCCCTCCCCCCCCCCACCCACCCCACCCAAAAAAAAAAAAAAAAAAAAAAAAAAAACACAATCTTCTTGATTTTGAGTATATGTTTCTTGTGTTTGCTTGGTGCTTGGTGTTTGGATGCTGATGGAGAATGTGGGAAAGCAAAGGGAAATAGGTCTTTTCTTATTTTGGTATGTTCTCTGAATATATACATGATTTTGAGTTTTTTTTTTTTTGGGTGTTTGCTTGGTGTTTGGGTGCTGAGCTGCTACCTTTTGTTGTAGATAGTAGCTTAGTCTTAGTTTTTGTTTTATGTTTTTTCCTGCGTTGCTCTGTATTTTGTAAACATTCAAGATAATCCATACTTTTGGGGGTGCATAGAGAATGAATGGAGACAAATAAATCCATCTTTCTAATTGGCGACGGCTTAAAACCTATGAAGCACGGGTGCGTTTTGGGACTCGGGTGCGGGTGCAGGACTCGGCAATTTTTGAAAAAGATGGGTGCGGGTGCGGCGGGACTCGGCAATTAAAAAATTATAAAAAATATTTTTATTTATATTTTTAATATATTGCTAAGCATACTTTTTTTTATATAATAATAATAGAATACTCATATAATAATAATAATGGTAATAAAATAAATAGATAGATAATAATAAGTACACTAAAGTTTTTGACACTTGAATTATAGACAAATGTATCAAAATAGATGAAACATCCCATAAATAAATAAAAAAATGTGGCTGAGTGGCTCACGTATTTGGCCAACCCAAAAACAAATTAAATGATATAGGTGGCAGATATTAAAATAGGTGTAGCTTCTTCCCATTACTCAAAAAAGATAATAATAAAATAAAATAAAAGAGGAAAGTTGTGGCTGGCTCACGTGTTTGGTCAGAGAGGCACAAAAAAACAAAATAAAGTTAACAAAGTCCTATCGTTTTACGGTAAAAAAAAACAAAAGAAAAAACAAAATTTTTCAAAAAAAGAAACAGAACAGAGTTACAGAAGGCAGGGGCTCTGGCGAAAAAAAAAAGGAAGAAGAAAACGAAGAAGCAAAGAAGAAGAAAGGGGTTAAGGCCACCGGTATTACAATCTAACCTCTTTCCTCTCCATCTTCGCTGGCTCAAGAGACAGTCAGTCACAAGTTTTTATCCATTTTTTTGCTTGTTTTCATTTTCTTGTTCGGCGCCGGCACGGTGTGTTTCGGTGGTTTCGCCCGATATGTCTGATATGGCCCGAGTTGGCGCGAATCTGCCCGAGTCTGAGCCGTGTCGGCGTGAGTCGGCGCGAGTCGTGAAAAAAAAAAAAAAACACGTGGCAGGACGCGGCCCGACGCGCGGTCAGCGGCGTCCCTCCTGCGTCGCCGCGTAGGGCCGCGTCGGACGCGGGTGCGGCTCCTCTGGCGCTGCATCTGTGCTTCCTAGCTTAAAACATATTATATTTTGAATTAGTTCTGTATGTGTGACAGAGAGGTGGGGTTGAAATAATGGTTTAGAAAGGATTAGATGAATTAAGATGGGAGAGTTAATGAGGGAAGAGAAAGATGTATTGAGAGTAAAGATAGAGAAGTTATGGGTTTAGAGATTGATAGATTAAAATTAGAGGGTGAGAAGAGAAAGAAACTTCACTGAGGAGTTGCCCAGTGTTTCGAAGTTGTCAATGGACAATGTTGCTAGCTTACTAAACCACACTCGCGCTACTCCTTTGAGGGTGGTAGGAAAGGAGCGACATAGGATCTTGTCTGGGGTTATTTAGGTGTTGAATTATATATTTATTTGGGTGCTTAGTCTTCTTCTCTCTCTCTCTCTCTCTTTATTTTTTATTTTTTATTTTTTTATTGCTTTTGTTTCTCACATCCTAAACACCGAAACCCGACCGAACAGACCTGAAACCGAATGCAATTGGTCAGTTTGGCATCCCTTCCTTACAAGTCGGTTTCAATGCTCAATATGTTAAAACCGAAATTCTTGGTTCGGTGCGAAAACTGCCAACACTAACCAACCCAAACCGATTACACCCCAACACTTAATTATCCACAACTTGTCCCATGATAAGGTTAATATAGACAAGCTTTCTGGGTAGTTCAACCATATGGGCATATATTATCCCTTGCTCAACCAGTTGAAGTCAGCTATCGCTTTTTAAAACTTTTTAACCCACTCAGTCATTACTTAAACCTTACACTGACCCCAAAAAAGGATGGCATCCTTCTCTGTATTTGTACCATGTCACAGTATTTCAAACACTTTTCTAGAAAAATTTGCAAGCCAGAAATGCCATTATGTATTTCAAAATTGGTTTTGCATCATGAAAAACCTATAAATACAATATCAAATTGGAAGAATGGCATAAGGGCAGAACCTAATCATTTTTTTTTTCAGACATACCTTGAGAAACCAAGACCATGAACATGAGCAGCTTCAGCATGGCCTGCACCCAAGTCCTCTGCAGTAGAGCCTCGCTTCACAAGTTCAGATAACTCATGCTTATCAAGCCGATTACCTTGAGGTCGGCTAGCATGTTTAGGAGCTAAGCCTAGGGCCTCCCTCATGGCTTGCTCCTCCTGTTCCTTAATTCTTTTTATTTCTTCTTTTGCAGCCTCCATTTCTGCATTTAAAGATTTTTTGTCCTTGGTATACCAGTGTAGATCTTTCCCTGTTGCATCAATAAAAGAAGCCATTCAGAATTGCTTATCAGCTAAGAACCACAATTTGTATAGTATTACATGAAAGAGCAGTAAGCGAAGTTTCTAAATTCAAAAAACAAAGTTTGTACAAAATTCAGCAACAAAACAACGTTGCTAGTGGCTGTCAAATCAGAGAGTCACTTCAAATTCAAGCCATTAGCCTCATACTGATGAAACTTAAAACTTTATTTTAAAAATTACTGATGACACTTAAAAGAACCCTCAAGTATGCAGCCAAAAGTGGGGAAAGTTCTAACTGCACTACTTCTTATCAATATTTCTAGAGATGGATCATTAATCTATTTGACCATGACCAGGAGTAATTTCATATTAAGTCATTATATGAGTCTTTAAAATGTCTACCATGTAAGCAACAAAATGAAAATGATCATATGATTACTTAACCATCATAGATACAATAAACTGAAGATATATTTAAAGACTACCTATAAAGTTATAATTAAGACATTCAAACCCTAGCTGCAGTTTTTTATTATATGTGATTTCACAAATTAATGCCTTTTGCTCTTTTATAAATTAATAACGAAAGAAGATAATGCACAATTGAAAAGGAAAGACAACTACCGCTTCAATGCAGTTCTCTAAACAGCTTTCTGATCGTAATAACAAGAACAACCACCAAGCCTTAGTCCCAAAGATTTCAAGTCAGCTATCTTAATAACAATCAAATTTTATACAGAATCATATGATAGTAGAATATGTTTACTCACATAGTAATAGAAAAAGGAACTGTGGGGAAAAAAATTAATTCAAACCCCCCCCCCCCCTTCCACCTCAACAGAGACCACCACAAAAAGACAATAGAAAATGTTTTGTTTTTCACTAAAAAGGGCCAAAAAGGAGGCACAAACCTTGTCACAATAGGTATGCAATGGTTCTACCAAAACAAATAAAACAACCTAACTTCTAAAGTCAAAGGCCAAGATTTCAATCAAAAGTCTTCAACCAACTCCAATGCGTTCTTACCCCCAACAAAAAAAAAAGCTTCCTATTTTTAGCATCTTTGAAGCTTCAGGAAAAATTGGAACTAACACTATGCCTTACTAGAATATACTTTATCAACTCATGCTCTTATATGAGAATTTGAGAATGTAAAACATAAGTAAATGCATTTATGATATAAGAGCAGCCACTTCACATTAAAAAAAAATATAGCTGAAGGTAATGTATGTCCAAGACACACCTCCCAAGACTACAATACCATACAAAGGTGCACTTAATCAAAAGCCAAAACCATGGTAACAAACCTCTTACCAAGCCAGTTATGAGTGTAGCCAACAATGCTAAGACATTTATGGGAATACTAGAAAAGATAAGATATGAAATGAAGTCATCCTTTCAAAGCTGGGGTGGCTCCTCTTGGGGGAAAAATGAGGGAGAGTTGAGTTGAGACTTTGCCATTAATTCCATCAAAATTAATGCTAGTAGTCAAAGGCGAAAGGCAACCTTAAGGCACCAAGGCCTTGTATTGCCCGAGGCATGAGGCGACAAAAAGACACTAGCCTGATGAAAGGTGTCAAATTATAAATATAGTTATTACACATATAGAACTTAAATAATATGCATTTTTAATGTATTGAAATATTATAATCACGTGTCTTTGACATTTATTGCATGAAGAAATTAGGTCTTTTAATTGATATCAAAATAGGATTTACATGGTTTAGGCTCTATTAATTATTCTAACAATTGGTTTTATGACAAGTTTCTATAAATTAATAAATCTAACAATAGGTTTTAAGAAAATCATTTTTTTTTTTTTTTGGGGGATGGGTAAGAAAGTAATATTATTAGAAAAGAAATAGATGAAAAAATACAAGTGTTCACGATAGCGAACAAAGAACAACACAGAAAAATAGAGAAATAAAGGAATGAAAAAGATATTCTAAGAGACAAAAGAAAATCAATAAGAGAAGAACAATCCGAGAGACTCCAACACTGAGACCAAATGAAGAGAGTTCGCTGGCACAAATCTAACAACTGAGCCAATGATTTGTTAGTATCCTCAAAAGAATGCTAATTATGTTCTGTCCAAATAGTCCACATCAAATAGCTTGGAACCAAATTCCAAATATTGGAATTATGTTTCCCAAGCCAATATTGCCAACAAAATAATAAGTCTACAACAGAACCTGGTATGACCCAATCAATCCCAAATAGCTGAAGCATATGCACCCACAGAGAATGAGCTATAAATAATTACTCTACCAATAGGTTTTAGAAAAAACTTCTAGAAAGAGAGAGAGAACTGCCAAAGCTAATGCTTAAAAAACTATATGAGGAAAAAAAATCTAGAGTGATGAGGAAATATAGAGGCAATACAGAGAGAGGAGAGAGGGAGGAAGGAGGGAAGTGGGAACACAGAAATGAAATAGTGCTACCCGAGATGTGAAATGAAATACTGCTAAGTTTATTTCCATTTAGCTAAAACTGTTAGACTCTAAATTATCCCTCAAACCTCCAACTTAGAGTTTAACTGCCACTATAATCTCAACAACAGACAATCTAACACAATATCATTTGCAAGAAGTATAAACCATGGAACCTCATCTTCAATCAGTGGCGAAGTCTAAAATAAACTAAATAGATGTGACGAAGAATGGTAAACATAAGACAGATCCATACCCAGTAAAATGCCATCTATACAACCAAGGGCTTTGGGACTGTAATATTTAATGGCAGAAGTTAAAGTCATTACAAGATCTCACCTTTCTGCCATCTTCCAACAGGAGCCTTGATACTGTGACCAATATAGTTCTCCCGATGCTTATCAGCCTTTACATCATCCCAACTAAATTCTGTACATCACAAGCAGCACACCAAAGATTAACCGAAAGATTCAAAAACGAAGGAAGATGAAATCCTATCAAAACTATTTTTCAACTTAATCCCCATTAGAGGATTTATTTTTTCTAAATTTTACATCATTTAAAAGAAAGCAGATGCATTAATATAAATAGATGTGACGAAGAATGGTAAACATAAGACAGATCCATACCCAGTAAAATGCCATCTATACAACCAAGGGCTTTGGGACTGTAATATTTAATGGCAGAAGTTAAAGTCATTACAAGATCTCACCTTTCTGCCATCTTCCAACAGGAGCCTTGATACTGTGACCAATATAGTTCTCCCGATGCTTATCAGCCTTTACATCATCCCAACTAAATTCTGTACATCACAAGCAGCACACCAAAGATTAACCGAAAGATTCAAATACGAAGGAAGATGAAATCCTATCAAAACTATTTTTCAACTTAATCCCCATTAGAGGATTTATTTTTTCTAAATTTTACATCATTTAAAAGAAAGCAGATGCATTAATCGCTTGCCAAGTCATTGAAGCAAAACCCTCAAGGTATTGAATTATGCTCATCAATACATACCATGCTTGCAAACCAAAATTTAAATGAATTTTTTTCTTGCTTATAATACTGAAAACAGCATGTTTGAGCATGATAGACATGTATATATGCTCCTGGGCATGAGCATGAACTGCTTAACCCGTCAGGGGTGAGGCCAATTTCTCGTAGATTCTATTCCTATGTCATCAACATATATATAAAATGTATTATCCAAATCAACCTATGCATCATCACACAAGGAATTCAATTCAATCACTTTGAGTTACCCTAAAAAAAGCTCTAGTGATTAACCAAAAAAAAAAAACCCATCATCTCCTTTTTCCTATTTATTTCAAATTCAAACTAGTGAGGCAACTAGGGTTTGTTCATAGTTATATAAGCATCACGGAAACCTGCAATAACAACATTTTAAATTTCTACGGGAAAAATGAATTTGATTATGCAATTCTCCAAAGATTAAGCGCAGAAGAGAAAGGCTAACACAAATTCGATTAATTCTAAGGAAAAAAGGAATTCCATGAAATCAAATTACATAGCAACGGATTAAGCGTGGAGACAAGAACCCTAATAGAGAGAGAGAGAGAGAGAGAGAGAGCTTACGATCTCGACCACCGCGAACGCCACCTCTGGTAGGATGATACATCTTTCTTCTTCTTCGCTCTCGCGATGGACTTCGATTGTGGCCTTTTGCTGGTTTTGGTTTACTTTTTCCTTCTCACGATGAGTCGGTTCAGATTCTGAGTTGCGAACCAATTCTATCCGAGACGACCTATACCGTTAAAGGATCCGATTCCATTTTTCATTATTTCCTAATATAACTTAACAAAATAGTTTACATTCCTCTTAAAAATATACAAAGAAGGGGGTATATAAGTAAATCCGTTCGGACGGACTCCACGAATTTTTTTCCCACTAGACCTTAAATTTTTAACAATTTCATTAGCGGTGATGTTTGCAAAAAAATGTGGAAAAATAACATTTCGAGTTTTTAAGACTCGATAACTTGAGTCTTAAATGCTCTAGTTTCTGAGCTGGCAAACAAAAATTATCCATGTGAAATCCATGTAGAACTCGAGTTCATAATACTCGAGTTCATCCTTTGCACTTCTTCTTCCTAATCTACTTCTGCAGATTCTTCCTCCTCTGTTTTTTTGTTCTGCTCCTTCGAATTTGCCCTCTGTTTTTCAAATCGTTTTGCATTCTCTAAATCTCTATTTTTCTTCTTTGGATTTGCATTTTTTATTATTTCCTAATATAACTTAACAAAATAGTTTACATTCCTCTTAAAAATATACAAAGTAGGGGGTATATAAGTAAATTCGTTCGGACGGACTCCACGAATTTTTTTCCCATTTGACCTTAAATTTTTAACAATTTCATTAGCGGTGATATTTGCAAAATAATGTGAAAAAATAGCATCTCGAGTTTTTAAGACTCGATAACTCGAGTGTTAAATGCTCCAGTTTCTGAGCTGGCAAACAAAAATTATCCATGTGAAATCCATGTAGAACTCGAGTTCATAATACTCGAGTTCATCCTTTGCACTTCTTCTTCCTCATCTACTTCTGCAGATTCTTCCTCCTCTGTTTTTCTGTTTTGCTCCTTCGAATTTACCCTCTGTTTTTCAGATTGTTTTGCATTCTCTAAATCTCTATTTTTCTTCTTTGGATCTGCATTCTCCAGATCGTTCTTCTTCTTCTTCCTTTGGATCTGGTTCTTCGGTTCTTCAGATCATCTTCATCTTCATCTTCATTCTTCAAATACTTCTATAGAACTCGAGTTTGAGAAACTCGAGTTCCACGTAGATAAATTACTCCACCTCAGCACTAGAACTCGAGTTTTTGAGGCTCGATTTTGTCATCGAACTCGAGCTTCATAGACTCGAGATGCTATTTTCCTAAATGGTTTCAAAACCTTACTAACTAACGATATTCTCTCCCAAAATTATGCTAGCTTGCAAATTACCTCCAAACTCCACCCTTCTAGCCTTTGCAAGTAGTGGTGTGTTTTTTTTTTTTTTTTTTGGGCATTTGCCCATAATTTACAACCTATGAAGAAAAATGGCCATATTTTGAAATTATTTAGTAAAATGCATCTATTCAAAAAAAAGCTCTAGTGATTAACCCAAAAAAAAAAAAAAAAAAAAACCCATCATCTCCTTTTTCCTATTTATTTCAAATTCAAACTAGTGAGGCAACTAGGGTTTGTTCATAATTATATAAGCATCACAGAAACCTGCAATAACAACATTTTAAATTTCCACGGGAAAAATGAATTTGATTATGCAATTCTCCAGAGATTAAGCGCAGAAGAGAAAGGCTAACACAAATTCGATTAATTCTAAGGAAAAAAAGGAATTCCATGAAATCAAATTACATAGCAACGGATTAAGCGTGGAGACAAGAACCCTAATAGAGAGAGAGAGAGAGAGAGAGCTTACGATCTCGACCACCGCGAACGCCACCTCTGGTAGGATGATACATCTTTCTTCTTCTTCTTCTTCTTCTTCTTCTCTCTTGCGATGGACTTCGATTGTGGCCTTTTGCTGGTTTTGGTTTACTTTTTCCTTCTCACGATGAGTCGGTTCAGATTCTGAGCTGCGAACCAATTCTATCCGAGACGGCCTATACCATTAAAGGATCCGATTCCATTTTTCATTATTTCCTAATATAACTTAACAAAATAGTTTACATTCCTCTTAAAAATATACAAAGTAGGGGGTATATAAGTAAATTCGTTCCGACGGACTCCACGAATTTTTTTTCCCACTTGACCTTAAATTTTTAACAATTTCATTAGCCGTGATGTTTGCAAAAAAATGTGAAAAAATAGCATCTTAAGTTTTTAAGACTCGATAACTTGAGTCTTAAATGCTCTAGTTTCTGAGCTGGCAAACAAAAATTATCCATGTAAAATCCATGTAAAACTCGAGTTCATCCTTTGCACTTCTTCTTCCTAATCTACTTCTGCAGATTCTTCCTCCTCTGTTTTTTTGTTCTACTCCTTCAAATTTGCCCTCTGTTTTTCAAATCGTTTTGCATTCTCTAAATCTCTATTTTTCTTCTTTGGATTTGCATTTTTCATTATTTCCTAATATAACTTAACAAAATAGTTTACATTCCTCTTAAAAATATACAAAGTAGGGGGTATATAAGTAAATTCGTTCGGACGGACTCCACGAATTTTTTTCCCATTTGACCTTAAATTTTTAACAATTTCATTAGCGGTGATGTTTGCAAAATAATGTGAAAAAATAGCATCTCGAGTTTTTAAGACTCGATAACTCGAGTCTTAAATGCTCCAGTTTCTGAGCTGGCAAACAAAAATTATCCATGTGAAATCCATGTAGAACTCGAGTTCATCCTTTGCACTTCTTCTTCCTCATCTACTTTTGGAGATTCTTCCTCCTCTGTTTTTATGTTCTGCTCCTTCGAATTTGCCCTCTGTTTTTCAGATTGTTTTGCATTCTCTAAATCTCTATTTTTCTTCTTTGGATCTACATTCTCTAGATCGTTCTTCTTCTTCTTCCTTCGGATCTGGTTCTTCGGTTCTTCAAATCGTCTTCATCTTCATCTTCATTCTTCAGATACTTCTATAGAACTCGAGTTTGAGAAACTTGAGTTCCACGTGGATAAATTACTCCACCTCAGCACTAGAACTCGAGTTTTTGAGGCTCGATTTTGTCATCGAACTCAAGCTTCATAGACTCGAGATGCTATTTTCCTAAATGGTTTCAAAACCTTACTAACTAACGATATTCTCTCCCAAAATTATGCTAGCTTGCAAATTACCTCCAGACTCCACCCTTCTAGCCTTTGCAAGTAGTGGTGTGTTTTTTTTTTTTTTGGGGGGGCATTTGCCCATAATTTACAACCTATGAAGCAAAATGGCCATATTTTGAAATTATTTAGTAAAATGCATCTATTCTATAGGATTTTTTTTTTTGGGGCAAAATAACATCATTTTGCTAACAATTTCGTTAGTTAGCAACATTTTTAAACTATTTAGGAAACTAGCATCTCGAGTCTCTTAAACTTGAGTTCACTGTAGCAACTCGAGTCTTAGAGACTCGAGTTCCATGTGCTGGCAATGCTGAGGTGGAAAAATTATCCACGTGGAACTCGAGTTACATAAAAGAAAAACCTAAGAAGATCAACAGAGAGGAAGAGCAAAGAAAAACCCTAGCAATGGATGGAGAGGAAGAAGAAAAACCCAGCAATGGACAGAGAGGAAGATCAATGGAGTAAAACCCAGAACCTAGCAATGGATAGAAAGGAAGAGCAAAGAAAAACCCTGCAATCAGCAATGGAGCAAAGAAAAACCCAGCAACGCATGCTCCATCTCAACGTTTGTAGTGCCAACAGGTTCTAATTGTTCCTATTGTTAGAGAATGTCAATCTTTGATTAAGTCCTATTGAGAAAATTTGGGGATTTTGTAACAAAAAATCCAGATCGTTGTTAATTATCCTCAAACGAAACCTTCTTCCTCAAGCAAAGGTGTGAATCGGATTTGTGCAAAGGCGAAGGTTTCTTCCTCTTCTTCCTTAGGCAAAGGTGTGAATCAGATTTGTGCAAAGGTCTAGGTTTGGGCAGAGGTGAAGGTTTCGTTTGAGGACGAAGCCTTTGCACAAATTCTTCTTCCTCTTCCTTCTTCTTTGTTGATCTGCTTCTTCGTTGTTGATCTCTATGCCTTATTTGTTGTTTCTTTGGGTAACTCGACTCTTTAAGACTTGGGTTCCACATGGAAAAATCGTCCAACTCAGCCCTGCCAGTACATAAAACTTGAGTTGCAAAGACTCAAGTTGCTACAGTGAACTCGAGTCTAAGAAACCCGAGATGTTAGTTTCCTAAATAGTTCGGGAATGATACTAACTAACGAAATTGTTAGCATTTTTGTGTTAAATTGCAAAAAGATCATATTCTATGTATATTCTCAAAATCGAGTTCTATTTAGTAATGTCGAGTTCCACTTAAATTTTCAAAAAAAAAAAAATTAAGTTTCAAAATATGCATAGAATTTGACATTGCTAATGTCAAGTTCCACATGTAACTCGATTCTGTTAAAATCAAGTTAAAAAAAATAGGGGCATTTTGTTGCATAGTTTGTAAATTAGGGGCAAATGCCCATTCCCCCCCGCCCCCTTTTTTTAGAAAAGTGGTGTTTGTTTCTATTTTTGTTTGTGTGTGTGTGTGTGTGTTTTTTTTAATCATGGTTTGACATTCCTAAATCTACTCCCATTCGGGCCAACACTAGCATCGCAGGTCTAGAATTGGAGACCTTGCTTGCCACTAGGTACTTAGTTCCATGAATTGTATGTATTTCACATGTTTTGCTTTTAAATAAATCTTTGCCATATATATTAACATGATATGTGTGTATATACAATTGTGTGTGTGTATATATATACACCAACTCTCTTTATACAATCGTATCTTTATTTAATACAAAATAGACTCTTCCTCAAAGTCTCAAACTACTTATTTACAGGTTATGTTTTGGGTTTTTCTCTTCCATTTATTTTATAAACATCTGGAATTTGACGAGATTTATGCATTTATGAATGAAACTATTTTTTGTTATGAATATCATCACACCTCTACATATTTTTGTGATTGAAAAATGTAGCAATTCCAAATTAAGATAAACAAAGACTATTAACTTTTACACAAAAAATAGAAGAACCTTTGAGCACATGTGTGCTCAGAGGTTAGTCTTTTGGATAGGCGATGCGAGGTGCCTAACACCTTCCGCGCCCATAACTGAACTTCCGAGTCCAAGAATTTTTGGTTCGAATACATTGGTTGGCCTTGTCAATTAATTACTCTTGAATTGGTTTTTAGTTAATTAAGTAAAACAAGTTAGATAAATAGGTGATCAATCACATCATAAATCAATAATTGGTGGTGACTCTTTAAATAAAAATAAGAAAAGATATTCACACACACCTCATCCTAGAAACAAAATGCACGCAAAAAGAGAGTCACATTGCCAAAGACCTAATGTGCAGCACCAAACATGTACATTGAATTAATAAATTATTTCAAGGGAGTAGTTTTTGGGCATCCACAAAGTTGTAGGCAATGAATTGAATTTTCTCCTTAGATTATTTATATTGTTTGAGAAAATTATGTTTGTATTGTATATAAACATATTCATGTTTATGTACAAACTTCAGTATGTTATATGTATAAACAAGCCTATATTTTAAACAATTTGGACAAGTGTGCCCAACAACACCACAATAATGACGAAAATAAGTAGTTTTATGACTACTTTTCGTCTTCAAAGGAGGTTTAGGTGCGGACTTACACTCTTGTGTAAGCAAATGGCAATTTTGTTTGATGTGACCAACAATACCACTTATATCAAGAATGAACTCAGTTAAACTTATTAATACTTATTCAATAATTTTAAAATTATACAAATCCTAACATTACTATCTAAAACAAAATAACACAAAGATAAATAAAATAAATACACAAGTTTTATTTCTACACAATATCAGCATCCCAAGATATAAAACAAAATTACAAATGACTTATTAGATGGATAACTCATTTGACAAAGAGTAAAAACATATAAGAAATTTACAATCTTAAAAATTAATTTTATAATCTATTATCAATTGTGGTTGGTATTCTATTTCAATTTGAGATATACATTAAAGTTAGATTGTTTACTTATTTATACATGGTCTCTTTTATGAATATCATATTATTGTTAAACAACACACATTCTAAAAAATATCATAATTTATTTTGAAAAGCTGTTTATTTTGAACATAAATTATTAAAAATTTTGGTCTAAGCATTCATAATTTATGCTAATTTGATACATTGGCTTCACTATTTTCACACTTGTGAATGTTTCTCACACATGTCTACAATTTTAAATTTATGTTTTTAACTCTACTGTAACCAGATTATTTTGGCATGTACTTTGCTATTTGATATATAAAAATCTTTACTCATTACAGAATGCTTAACCATTCATCTTTCAATTAATTTGCATGCAGTTATATTGTTTTCTTAAAACTTACAACAAACAATTAAACTAATATTGTCTTAATTTTATTATATTTTTTACCAAAAAAAAGTTTTAAAAAATGGTTTGGGTTTGGGTTCGGGTCGGGTTGGGTTGACCCATAAAAAACATGAGTCAGGTCATAGGTCAACCCGTTTTTGTTTCGGGTAAAAAAAAATCGAGTTTGGGTCGGGTTAGAAAATTCTGACCTATTTTGCCATGTCTACTTTACACTCACACAATCTACCCAATCATATTTGGAGTCAAATTTTGTTCTTGTTAAATATCCTCTATTGTCTTTGAGTCTTCTGCATCCTGCCGGCACATCCATAAAGCTTGCTAGTGTTTGAACTGATGATTGGTAATTGCTGGTAATTGCCATAACATGCTTTTGCCACCTATTAGACACATGTTCACATATTTCAACCCATCATAGGCCTTACTCTTTCATTTGCCAACCCAAACACTCTGCCTAGCATGCAACTTTGATCCAAACACAACCATGTGAACTGTGAAGGGCTTAACTGATGCTGATTCCACCTCCTAGTTTGGCCATATAGCACACATACATCATCATTCAACCATTTTCACATTTTCCACATGAAACTAGCAGGCTCACACATTTAGGCTCCATTTGGGAGTTCATAAGGGAAAGGAATAGAAAAGAATGGAATGGAATGGAATGAAGTAACCTTGATTGGATGTTTTAATATAAAGAAATGGAAATAAATGAAAATGAATGGAATGTAAGTAATCTTGTTTGAGAGCAATATGGAGGAAATGGAATAGAATCATTTTATGACAATATTACTATTAGACCTTTATTTTAAAATAAAGAGTTGAATATATAGGGGTATTTTGGAAATTTTAGTAAAAAAATCATTATATTTAATTTCATTCCCTCCCATTATTCCCAATTTCAGGGAGAATGAAAATTTGAGGTTTTAAGAGAATAGAGAGGAATGAGTGTTCTCTCCTACCCATTCCATTCCCTTGTTGCACATGACACATGCATGGCTTAACTCGTCCTAATTCCATCTCCTACTATGGCCATATGGCACACAATACATCATCACTCCTATGCAAACTCAACCACTCTTATGTTTCCTCACTAAACCAGCATGCTTACATGTTTAGGCAGTGAATCTTACTTTACACTTGCATAGTCTACCCAATATATAACAACATACCTATGGCTAAGCTCATGTAAGGCTACTATGATTCATTCCATTGCACACGACACATGAATGGCTTGTGATGAGTATAAATTAGAGGCAAGGCTAACCCATCGGTTTAAAGCCCGCAGCTTAGGCTGACGAGAAGAGTTATGAAGAGAACCGAAGACCCAGCAGGTTGACGGCCCTTCATGGCTGAAGGGCATGAAGTAGGCTGACGGGCCTGAGGCTGACGGTTCTAACAAAACCATCACTTAGCCACCACGCATAAGTATATAAGGAAATAACTTATATCCCACACTGAATGTTAGTCCCCTACAAGGAAAGGGTTTTGCGATTTATGGACTCCTATATGGGAAAGACTTCTATTCCAAGGAAGAAAGGTCAATCCTCGACTACTATAAAAACCCCAATACTCTCACAAATCGAGATACACATAATTAACCATTTTCTAGTACTCTAGAGTTGAAATAAGTTCTAACTTGACCTTCGGAGGGTATTTGGCCGGCACCACACCGATGCTCTCTGTTAGATCTTCTCCTTTTTGTTGTGCAGGTGCTGTTTAGTGTATGAGTACCGTGTAGCTCACTCGTGGTTTTTTTTCGGCATCATTAGTTGGCGCCGTCTGTGGGAAAGAAGCATCGTTTTTACGACTTGTAAGCCGTATTATCGCTTCCCAGATGTAGAGTTGCATGGTGCTTACTCGCTCGATGGCAACCACCAACAACGTTCAAGGAGACAAACCACACCCAACTACACTCGAGAGACAGGTGTAGACTCTCACTGCAGCCGTGGAACGCCTCACCAAGCAAAACAACAATCTAGAGGAACAGTTACACCAGAAAAATGCAGGTCACGACACTTAAGAACAAGACCAAGAAGGCACCAGCGCCGATAGAAGAGAAGGGCCAGAAGGCAGTAACGCTCTGAGTAGACCGAAGCGACAAAATTTGAGCATGCCATCCCTCATGCATGCGACTCAACCACACATTGCCACAGAGATACAGGCAATAAAGGAGCAAATGGAGGTCATGATGGATGCCCTCAAAGGGTAGGTATCCAGTGACCTCGATGATCTGGTAAATCGCACCGACTCGCAGTTCACTGCAGCTGTCAATTCCTTCCCCCTGTTGTGTAAATTTTGCATACCGCATATAGATAGTTACGACGGAGTGAAGGACCCTTTAGATCACCTAGAGATATTCAAGACTTTAATGCACCTTCAAGGGGTAACGGACGAAATCATGTGCAGGGCTTTCCCTACAACGCTGAAAGGCCCCGCGAGGGTATGGTTCAGCCGTCTGACGCCGAACTCCATCAGCACTTTTAAGGAGCTAAGCGCTCAGTTCACTACCCACTTTATCGAGGGGCACAGGTATAAAAAGTCCACGGCATGACTGATGAGTATCAAGCAACGAGAGGACAAGTCATTAAGATCCTACATAACGCGCTTCAATAAGGAAGCACTCTCGATCGACGAGGCTGACGACAAAATACTTGTAGCAGCTTTCACAAATGGGTTGCGAAAGGGTAAGTTCTTGTTCTCACTATACAAAAATGACCCAAAGACCATGTCAGAAGTACTCTACAGGGCCACCAAATACATGAATGCTGAAGACGCGCTGTAGGTTTGAGAGGAAAAACCAAGAAAGAGGGAAAGACAGGAAGATGGACGACAGGACCAAGGGCGGAAAAAGCCAAGGATGGGTAACCGAAGGGATGAAAAGCGTTCCAAGCCCCCAGGGGGAAGGTTCACAAGCTTCACCCCGTTAACCATCCTGATAGATCAAGTCCTAATGCGAATCAAGGACGAAGGGACCCTGACCTTTCTCGGGAAGCTGAAGGGAGATCTTAGTAGGCGCTCTAAAGACAAATATTGTTGCTTCCACCGAGACCATAGTCATGACACAGCCGATTGCTACGACTTAAAGCAGCAAATCGAGGCCCTCATAAGACAAGGAAAATTACAGAAGTTCATAAGCAAGGAAAGAACGGATCCACCGCCTCAAGAGCAGCCCCTCCGACAGGACAATGACTGTCCCGACCTTCTATCGGTGACATAAGAATGATTGTAGGAGGAATGACTACCGGGTCACCCAAAAAGGCTCGGAAGACGTACCTCAGGATGGTCCAGAACGTCCAACTGACGGGCCTAGTACCAAAAATAGCACGAAGAGAAGGCCCTATCATCGGGTTCTCAGAAGAGGATGCACGACGTCTTCATCATTCGCATGACGATGCGCTTGTCGTCAGCCTATGAGTAGGGGACTACAACTTGCACCGGGTGCTGGTCGACAATGGGAGCTCGACAGATATCTTGTATTACTTGGCGCTCTAGCAAATGAGAACTGGCGGAGAACAACTAATTCCGACGAATGCCCTGCTTGTCGGTTTCGGAGGAACAGGGGTATTTCCCTTAGGTGCGATTACACTGCCTGTAATGGTAGGCGACTATCCTCAGCAGATCACTAAGGACGTGACGTTCCTCGTGGCCAACTGTTCGTCTGCCTACAACGCTATCCTAGGGTGACATACCCTCAATTCATGGAAGGCAGTGACCTCGACTTAGAACTACGCGAAAACCAAGTGGCCACACGCAAGTGCTACGTGGCCATGATGGAAATGGAGGACCACCTCTAGGCCATGAGCATAGAAGAACACCGGAGTTCGACGGAGCCCGTTGAGCAGCTCGAAGAAATCCCTCTTGATGACTCTACACCTGATCAGACAACAAAAATTAGAACCCTTGCCAGTCCCATGGTCCGACAAGCACTTACAGCCTTCTTCAAGAAGAATCGAGACGTGTTCGCCTGAAGTCACAAGGACATGCCAGGTATAGACCCTTCAGTCATGGTGCATAGGTTGAACGTGTCACCCTCCTTTCCACCCGTTCGACAGAAGAAGCGAGTATTTACCTTGGAGCGAGATCGGGCCATAGCTGAAGAAGTCCGCAAGCTATGGGAGGCGAACTTTATTAGGGAAGTTTACTACCCCGATTGGCTAGCTAACGTAGTGATGGTCAGGAAGGCTAGCGGGAAGTGGAGGATGTGCGTAGACTTCACTGACCTAAATAAAGCGTGCCCAAAAGACAGCTATCCCCTCCCGAGGGTCGACACTCTAGTAGACTTTACAGCTCAACACCAGCTATTAAGTTTTATGGACGCTTTCTCCGGTTACAACCAAATCCAGATGCACGAAGCCGATCAAGAGAAAACTTCGTTCGTAACCAGCCAAGGCCTCTTCTATTACAAAGTAATGTCGTTTGGTCTAAAAAACGCGGGTGCAACGTATCAAAGGCTCATGAACAAGATGTTCGCATAGCAGATTGGGAGGAATGTTCAAGTCTACGTTGATGACATGCTGGTGAAAAGCCGAAGGGAGAAAGATCACCTGAAGGACCTCGAAGAGACATTCTACACTCTTCGGTCTTACAACATGAAGCTTAATCCAGGAAAGTGTGCCTTCGGGTTGATGGCAGGAAAGTTCCTAGGATTCATGGTGTCATAGAGGGGCATTGAAGCCAACTCGGACAAAATTCGGGCTATAGTAGAGATGGCACCACCAAAAAATGTGAAGGAAGTACAAAGCCTCAACGGCAAGATAGCAACACTAAATAGGTTTGTATTAAGGGCAACGGATAAGTGCCTGCCTTTCTTTGGCACACTGAAGAGATCTTTCGAGTGGACTGCCGAATGCAAACAAGCGTTCGAAGAATTGAAAATTTATCTTTCTTCCCCACCACTGCTGAGTCCCTCGCAGCCAGGTGAAGAACTTTTTCTCTATCTTGCTGTCTCTCCAGCCGCCGTCAGCGCCGCCTTGATTAGAGAAGAAGACAAAGTGCAGAAGCCCGTCTATTACACTAGCCAGGTACTACGCGGAGCCGAAGAAAGATATCCGCCTATGGAAAAGCTCGCATTTGCGCTAGTTACGGCAACTTGCAAACTCAAGCCGTACTTTCAAGCCCACACGATGATCGTCCTAACTAACAAGCCTTTACGACGGGCGATGAGTAACCTTGAAGCTACTGGACGATTGGCCCTATGGGCTATAGAGTTAAGCGAGTTTGACACCCAGTATCGCCCGCAAACCGCCATTAAAGGACAGGTTGTTGCAGATTTCATAGCTGAGTTTACAAATGGCAAGGACAGGGGGGCAGAAGAATCTCCCCAATGGAGCATACATGTGGACGGATCCTCTAACAGGCAGGTCGGAGGAGCTGGCGTCGTACTACAGTCACCCGAAGGAGAGACAGTCGAGTGTATGGTCCGCCTTGAGTTTCCCACCACCAACAATGATGCGAAATATGAAGCTTTGGTAGCAGGGCTTGACCTCGCCAAAGCTGTTGGAGCCGAGAACATGATTATTTATTGCGACTCTCAGGTCGTGACCAACCAGATAAATGGGAACTATGAGTGTAAAGGTGAAAGAATGAAGAAGTATCTAGACCAGGCAAGGAAGAGGGGTAAATGAGCTGAAGGCCGAAGTCATACAGATCCCCCGAGGAGAAAAAGAGCGAGCTGACCGACTAGCCAAAGCCGCTTCTGCCGAACATATGGCCACCCTTGATAATGTACTCTCCTTCATTCAACTCTCTCTGCCATTAGTCTCTTATTTGAAGAATGATGTATTGCCGGACGGAAAGGAAGCTGCAAGAAAACTGAAGGTCCAAGCAACGAGGTTCGTTTTGATAAAAGATGTCTTGTACAAAAGAGGTTTCTTTCGACCCCACCTACGATGCTTGGACCCTGAAGAAGCAGACTACGTCATGAGAGAGGTGCACGAGGGAATCTACGGAAACCACTCAGGGTCGAGGTCATTAGTACACAAGCTAGTACGAACAGGATACCTTTGGCCAACCATGTAGAAGGATGCTGAGGCTTATGTAAAGAAATGCGACAAGTGTCAAAGGTTCAGCAATATCATCAGACAACCACCTGAAGAACTTACCCTGATGACGGCGCCATGGTCATTCACTCAATGGGGACTAGACATCATGGGGTTGTTTCCTACGGCAATACGACAACTGAAGTTTCTAGTTGTAGGCATCGATTACTTTACGAAGTGGGTGGAAGCAGAAGCCTTGGCCACCATTACGGAAAAGAATGTACGGAGTTTTGTCTGGCGATGCATCATATGCAGATTTGGCATCCCTAGAGTCTTAGTCTCGGACAACGGGAAGCAATTCGACAACGACTCCTTCCGGGACTTCTGCTCACAGTTGGGGATACGGAACCACTACTCCTCTCCCGCTCACCGCCAAGCCAACGGACAAGTTGAAGTCATAAACTGATCCTGGCTGAAGATTATCAAGACTCGGCTCGAGGGGGCAAAGGGCATATGGGCAAAAGAGTTGCCGAGCATACTTTAGGCCTACAGGACTGCAGCAAGGATACCAACAGGAGAGACACCGTTCCGACTAACATACAGAAGCGAGGCAGTCATCCCAGCCGAAGTCGGCCTCATGAGCTACAGATTGCACAACCATGATGAAGGAAAAAACGACGAGACCATACGTCTACAGCTCGATCTGATGGACGAAGTCAGGACAGCGGTAGAACAAAGGCTCGCGCGGTACCAGGACCGAATGGCCAAGCACTATAACTCCCGGGTCAGACACAGAGACTTCTAGGTTGGAGACCTCGTTTTAAGGAAAGTCATAGGCGCAGCAAGGGACCCAGCTCAGGGAAAACTTGGCCCAAACTGGGAAGGACCTTACCGAGTTACGACGTGGCAAAGGAAGGGCACCTACCATCTGGAGATGCTAGATGGACGGAAGTTGCCACATCCATGGAATGCTGAACACTTGCGAAAATACTACCAGTAGAAATGACGACGTGAAGAACAACACCCCCTTCCCCCCCCCCCCCCGGTTTTATTCATAATTTACTCAGAATTATTATTTACTTTTAAGTTTTTGCTACAATAAGCCCAAAGGGAAGGTTTTATTTTTAGAATACATTTTATATAAATGCATGGCAATAAGAAGAGTTTATTCAGAACAATTGAAGTTTCTACTTACAAGCTCAAAATTTAAAAATATATTAAAATGGACGACCCTAGTCCATAAGAGGGACGAACCAAAAAGCTGACGGTCTAATAAAAGACGTTGGCAAGTCCACAAGAGGGACGAACCAAAAAGCTGACGGTCTAAAAAAGAGACGTTGGCCAAATCCATAAAAATGGACGACGCCTAAAGCCGACGGTCCCACATGTGTGACCTCATTACAAAAAGTTGTAAATTATTAAAACATGGTAAGTCCATAAGATGGATGACCTTGTCCCTGGATAATAGAATACCGTTAAAACTCCTTAAAGCAACAGATAGAAAATCCATAACAAAGGCAAGTCCTTAAAGTGAAGGAACTCAACATTCAATAAAATAGACAAAATCATCAAAAGTCAAGGCTGACGGCTTTACTAAGCTAACGGCTCTAAGTACTATAAGCAATAATTGAAGCTAACGGTATTAATAAGCTGACAGATACACAGGTCCGAGGGTATGTATAAAGATGACTAGGTTGACGACCCCAACCGAGTAGCCTTAGCATCTACAAAAAAAAGTGCATAAGCAAATGGCCATACATACATGTTTAAAAATTGACGGGTGTCATAAACAAAAATAAATTAAGTACAAATAGAAGCCCTAAAAACCAAGGGGGTACTTAAAAATATTGTTTGCAGGTAGAATAAAATACAACTGTTACAAGAAATGAAACTATGGCTGAGAAGGAGGAGCGTCACTCTTTCTGAACAGGAGGGTCGACTACATCTAAAACCTCCACAAAAGGACCGAAAGTAGCGATGGGAGGGTTCACAGCAGGCTAGGCTAGAACAACACCATCACCTTGAGGAAGATCTCCTAGGTTGTCACCTTCGACAATGACGGTGTCATTAGTAGGCATTGCGGGTAGGAGCCCATCTATGGTTATCCCGGAC
The DNA here is from genome assembly GCF_002906115.3 of Quercus suber. Taxonomy (NCBI): domain Eukaryota; kingdom Viridiplantae; phylum Streptophyta; class Magnoliopsida; order Fagales; family Fagaceae; genus Quercus; species Quercus suber. Next base: position 845,806 of record NW_027069496.1, on the reverse strand, counting down.
AGATCCAACTCAGGAAAGGCCGACGCAACTTACTGTAGGCAGTCGTCGAACCCAACGCCGTAGTATCCACCGCAGGAGTCAATATAGGACTCTGACTCCTTGAACTGCTGGACCGCGTCAGCCCTAACTGTCTCTACCTCCTTGCGAAGGGCCGTCAGCTCTTGTTCTAGTTGCTCCTGTTGATGGCCAGCCTGTTCTAACTTCTATTTCATTTCCTTCAGCTCAACATTCATTAAACGCATGGCCTCCTTGTACTGAGCCTGCTGATTTCGCATATTAGCGTTATGTGTATTGACGTGAGTGATGACACCCTCCTTAGCCACGTATCGGTCCTGAAGCGCCTTTACGCGAACAAAGGCCTAAAAAAGGATACAACCGTCAGTCATTAAACAGGAAAAAGATAAAGAGAAAAGCCAGTTAAGAGAGACAGCTTACTCGTGTGAGGTCAAACAAAGCTGACGCCCCCAGCTCCTCCGTTCCCAGCAGTGCACAAGGGTCTATGTCCATTGGTTTTATAAGTGATTCTACTGCTTCGACAACAAAGTCCTTGTGCGTCAACAGACAACGGGGCCCTTCCAAGACAGGACCAGAAGAAGTCATCACGCTCTTCCCTGCCCCGTGACCTGACTTGGGGGTTGACTTCTCTAGGGGCTCATTCCCAGAAGTGACGGCTACCTTTTTAAGGGGACGGTTGACATCCCCATCGGGTTTCCTTTTAGAGGAACCCTTAGTGACGATCTTGAGGGTTGACGAGGATGTCATCTCCCCCTTTGCCTTCTTTTCCTCCTTCTGACGGGCAGCAGCAGCCCTTATCTGTTGCTTAGTTGCGTCCATCTCTGCAAAAGAAATACATAAGAGGAACTAATGACAAAAAAAAAAAAAAAAAAAAAACTGAAAATGACGGGACCAAATGACCAAGCTACTCACGATGACGGGAAAATTCTTCTAGCTTGCGAGCTTCAGGCGTCGGTTCAGGACCCCCGCAGTACGCGTGAAGAGTGTCAAGAGTAATTAAATCTCGACACGATCGCTCTTCTAAGGGAATCTCTAAAACCCGACGGATAAAATCTTCTTACTCGTCGGTTATTAGGGGGCGAGTGTGGGCTGAAAAAGAAAAACAAGTTGACAACGTTTAAACCATTCAAAACTAGATAAGTTATTACGTGTAAAAACTGACGGGGACAAAAGCTGACGGCGAAAACCTGACTCCCTGACAAATGCCCAAGTATTATCAAAATAACTATGAGGTATCGTCTCCCATTCTTCTTGACGGCACACCCAGTCCGTCTCCTTAACAAAAAAGAACCTACTCTTCTAGGCTCTATTAGAATCTAGCATCTCAGACACCAATCTCAAATCCTTCTTCCTGATGGCAAAGTGGTGCATCCCCTTGGAAGAAGAAAGGTGCTGGGGCCTGTAACAATAAAAGAATTCGTCTAAGGAAAGCTGACGGTGCCCTCCACTCAGACGACCCTACAATACCTCAGCACCTACAAAGATCTTCCACGAGTTTGGAGCAATCTGACTAACGAACAAACCAAGAAAATCAGCCAACTGACGATGTAAGGCCGTGAGGGGCAGTCTGAGCCCCGCAGCGAACATGGCATCGTACATACCAACGTCTGCAGTTCTTCTCGTATAGCATTTTTCACCTTCCATAAGGAGACAGATGGGAATATGGTCGGGGATTTGGAAACGAACGCTCTTTAAAAATTTTGTCAGTCATCTTGGGAAGAAACTTATTTACGGCCCACTCCTTGGGAAGGATGAAGGGACAATTACCTCCAGGACTTCCAGAAGTCCCTTCACAAGATCCCTTGTCGCCTTCATCCTCGTCATTATCTCTCTCTCCTTCTACCTCAACTTCACCCTCCTCACCAACTACCTCCTGACCTTTGTCTCCATGACTCTCTACCTCTTTGTTAGGAGTTTGGATTGACGTCTCCTTCTCTGACGACCAGGAAAAGCTCCCAGACTCACTACTTGAACCAAATACCTCATCGTAGCCCGCTCCATCGCAGACTGACGACTGGTCACTCGACGCATCACTCGACATCTGACTATCTACAAGTGACGGGTGTAATCTAAGCACCTAGGATGACGACCTCGCTTTAAAGAAATCAAATCGAAATAAAGCATGTACAAAGAAAAAAAAAAGATGAACTTACAGGTTTCTCAAAAAAGGTGACGGTTGAAGAAGTGACGGTAGAAACGTAGGCAACAGTGAGGGGGGATCGACAGAAGATGGGCGACGGATTTACTCTCCAGGAATCAGTAAAAGTGAAATAGGAAAAATGAGGAGAGGTGGACCATATATATAAAAGGGAAAACGCACGGAAGACGAAGCGACGCCCTTGTCCAGAAGCGGAGCCAACTGGGATATGCCACGTGTCCAAAACATTTAATACTGACTGCGTCGCGTGAGTTATTTTCTCTCTCCTAGCCAAGAATAAAAGGTAACAACAAAATATATATAACTCCATCTACCCGTCAATATAAGCTGATGGGAATATGGAGTAAGGGGCAACTGATGAGTATAAATTAGAGGCAAGGCTAACCCGTCGGTTTAAAGCCCACGGCTTAGGCTGACGGAAGGAGTTATGAAGAGAACCGAAGACCCAGCAGGCTGACGGCCCTTCATGGCTGAAGGGCATGAAGTAGGTTGACAGGCCTGAGGCTGACGGTTCTAACAAAACCATGACTTGGCCACCACGCATAAGTATATAAGGAAATAACTTGTATCCCACACTGAATGTTAGTCTCCTACAAGGAAAGGGTTCTGCGATTTATGGACTCCTATATGGGAAAGACTTCTATTCCAAGGAAGAAAGGTCAATCCTCGACTACTATAAAAGCCCCAATACCCTCACAAATCGAGGTACACATAATTAACCCCTCTCTAGCACTTTAGAGTTGAAATAAGTTCTAACTTGACCTTCGGAGGGTATTTGGCTGGCACCACACCGGTGCTCTCTGTTAGGTCTTCTCGTTTTTGTTGTGTAGGTGCTGTTTAATGTGCGAGTACCGTGTAGCTCACTGGTGGTTTTTTTCCGGCATCATCAGCTTGCAACTTCCAAGCCATGACCAGTAACCATCATCTTTATAAAGACATCATGACCAGTAACCATGTGTCTTATATAATTTTCTTAACTTTGGTGCATCTATTTACTACACTATAAAAATCAAGGAGTCCAATTTAATTTTCTTAATTTTTTTGTGCTAAATGAGTTATTAAATGAGAAAACCATAGAATCAAAATTAATAAACATTAAAAAAAAAATTACCATCTTGATTCATTTTTTATATTATTATTTTTATAAAAATAGTGGTTGGACAAAATAAAATTGAGAATTTCATGTAACGATTTATATAATTTTTTTTTCCATTTGTTTCAAATAAACTTATATCTATTTTATTAGTAGCTATTTTATATTTTCAAACATTCAAACATTATATATGATTATATATAAACTTGGTCAAATTTTAATATGCATTAGTTATGTTTATTTGCAAATGTATCTTATGCATATACATAAAATTACAAATTAGTATATATATTTAAAGCCAAAATTGAAAGAAATTCTAATTAAAATTTACAATTTTTTTTTGAGAAAGAAATTAAAATTTAAAATTGAAGTCTAATTTTGCACCACGTACCCTAAAATATTTCTCAGTTTTGGTGCTAAGTGTGAGACTGCATCTTAAATTTTTATCAAAGTGAGTTATTGAGTGCAAAACCCCAAAAGACCATAATTAATAAACCAAAAAAAAAAAAAAAAAAGCATGGACAATTTGCATCTTCTACTAAATAATATTCTTACAAGGCTATTTTAAGAGTTAACAAAATATAAGAATGAATACCAATACTATTTAATATAAGTAGGAATAATACTATATATCTAATTTTTATATTTTTAAGTGTATTCATGCATATGTGTACAGTTACAAGCTAGTAATATACTATATATGGATACAATTTTTTTTCCAATATGCTAATAAAAATAAAATTAGGGATAAGTCTATATAAATGATATTCATTGACTCAAAAGCCAAACCCAAAGCTTGCAGAGGAAATCATTCATTGTGTAGACGAGTTCATCTACTATGCTTCCTCTCATAAAGGTGTTTCACGCTTGATGTTGAAGCAAGTCCGTTGGGAGATGCCTCAATTTGGTTGGATGAAGCTTATTAATTCGTATGGGTCTTTGCTTGGCAATCTGGTATAGCTGGGAGTGGTGGTGTAATTAAGGATGCGAATGGTCACTACGTCGCAGGTTTTTCTCGGAAAATTGGTATTACTAATAGCTTTATTGCCAAGCTTTGGGGGCTCTGAGATGGATTGTTGTTGTGCTGTAGTCGTAATATTTACTGCTATAGAAGTAGAATTAGATGCTAGATCTATTGTATACGTTTTAGGTAACTCTTCTTATACGAATGACGTTGTGTTCCCTATTCTAGATGATTGCAGGTAGTTGGCCTCTCAATTCCATCAAAATCGTATTAAATATTGCTTTCGTGAAGCTAACCAATGTACGGAAAGTTTAGCTAGGATGAGAACTAATCAACATTTAGATTTTATTTTGTATGCCGGTAAGGAATAGAGGGAGACTTTGACCTTGGGGAACCCCCCCACCGCTATATATATATATATATATATGTATGTATATAGTACATAGCACATAAGTACCAATTTTAGCAATTTTGTTCTATAAAAGTATATTTTGCTCTCCTTAAGAATATCGTTGATTCTTTTAAAGGTAATGCTATAGCCAAAAAAATTTTTATAATATTTTTACAAATTGTTGAGATAATAAATTCTTATTGGTTTACATTTAGACTCATCACTTACATAACTTTTTTACTTACTTATAACCATTCACCACATTAGCAATTTGTAAAAAAGTTCGTAACTCTAGCATTTTCCTTCTTTTGAAGACCATAAAAAAAAAAAAAAAAAAAACTATAGATCTAAATTTTAAAACAAAACTAGTATTATGCCCGTGCGATGCACGGTTTAATCAAAATTCATATGTAAACTATAAAATAGATAATAAAAATAAATGATTATTTTACTTTTAAGTTATATAATGAATGCATATTGTGTAAGACTAATGTATTATAAAAGGCATATATATATATATATATATATATCTACTATGCTTCCTCTCATAAAGGTGTTTCACGCTTGATGTTGAAGCAAGTCCGTTGGGAGATGCCTCAATTTGGTTGGATGAAGCTTATTAATTCGTATGGGTCTTTGCTTGGCAATCTGGTATAGCTGGGAGTGGTGGTGTAATTTAGGATGGGAATGGTCACTACGTCGCAGGTTTTTCTCGGAAAATTGGTATTACTAATAGCTTTATTGCCAAGCTTTGGGGGCTCTGAGATGGATTGTTGTTGTGCTGTAGTCGTAATATTTACTGCTATAGAAGTAGAATTAGATGCTAGATCTATTGTATACGTTTTTGGTAACTCTTCTTGTACGAATGACGTTGTGTTCCCTATTCTAGATGATTGCAGGTAGTTGGCCTCTCAATTCCATCAAAATCGTATTAAATATTGCTTTTGTGAAGCTAACCGATGTACGGAAAGTTTAGCTAGGATGAGAACTAGTCAACATTTAGATTTTATTTTGTATGCCGATAAGGAATAGAGGGAGACTTTGACCTTGGGGAACCCCCCCACCCCTATATATATATATATATATATATATATATATGTATGTAGCACATAAGTACCAATTTTAGCAATTTTTTTCTATAAAAGTATACTTTGCTCTCCTTAAGAATATCGTTGATTCTTTTAAGGGTAATGCTTTAGCCATAAAAATTTTTATAATATTTTTAGAAATTGTTGAGATAATAAATTATCATTGGTTTACATTTAGACTCATCGCTTACATAACTTTTTTACTTACTTATAACCACTTAACACATTAGCAATTTGTAAAAAAGTTTGTAACTCTAGCATTTTCCTTCTTTTGAAGGCCATTAAAAAAAAAAAAAAAAACTATAGATCTAAATTTTAAAACAAAACTAGTATTATACCCGTGTGATGCATGGTTTAATCAAAATTCATATGTAAAATATAAAATAGATAATAAAAATAAATGATTATTTTACTTTTAAGTTATATAATGAATGCATATTGTGTAAGACTAATGTATTATAAAAGGCATATAATAATAATAATAATAATAATAATAATTGAATGGAAGATGGTAGATAGCTTGTAACTAATATGAAAGGAGATACCTAAAATTTAAGGCTTAAGTAATATTTAAATGGAAAAACCTTAAATTTAGTAATTAAAAATGTAGGGTCGGTTTTTGTTGCCCAAGCCCAAAGGATATGGGTTAGAGGTCCAACGAACCCAAAACAATGAATTTGTAGAGAGTGGGCGAAAGAGCTGGGCTGGTTATGAAGCACAAAACGGCTGGCTAGGTTACGTGCAGTGATGGTAACATGAACTAAAGCCCAGATAACTCCATGAATGAATGTCCGAGGAGGTGTTTATTAAGTGAACGGTGATTACAACATTCAGAGCTACAGTAGAGCTTTTTTCTCCCTTTCTCTCCCTTTTTTTCCGGGGCTATTACCAGTGACCCTTCTTCTTTATATAGCATCCCTTCCTATCATCTCCATCGTCCACCTGTTCTTCATCCGCGCATCTACTTAAGTGCATGTCACATCATGTGTCTGCTTTAGTTCTTTGTGAGTGGCGGTAGCTGAGGTTGCACTGTTCAGGGGTTTTCTCCACATAAATGCGGCCAGAAAAGCTGTTGCAGCGCATTAAATGCGGTGGTAGCAGCTTTTCCTTTAGATATTTTTTAGTTCTGATCATTTCCGGATCCACCAAGGATCTATCATTGCCGTTGGGNTAAATGCGGCCAGAAAAGCTGTTGCAGCGCATTAAATGCGGTGGTACCAGCTTTTCCTTCAGATATTTTTTAGTTCTGATAATTTTCGGATCCACTCAGGACCTATCATTGCCGTTGGGATCGTTGGGAAGAGTAGTCGGACCTTCCACACGTTCGTTTGATCAAGGCTCATCACAGCCGAGGAGCAAGACGTCTTCGGACCAATGGTGACCTCTTCGGACGACACTCCCCTTCTACGTCTGGGCTTCCTGCTTTAGATGGGCCGCCCCAACCATCTATTAATCCTCATAAATACAATGGTCTTTAACAGGGGGTTCCGGGCCCATTAAGTAGCTTTGGGCTTTTTCCCCCCACAGTTATATATAATGTTAAAACCGCCAAAGATGAATGTGTAATGTCACAATCTATTTAGGCGTAAATGCACTTTTAGTCCCTACATTTTGCATTTTTTTTTTCATTTTAGTCCCTACATTTTATTTTGACCACTTTTAATCCCTAAACCAATTTACGTGTGACATTTAAGTCCTTACCGTCAGCCAACTAACAGGAAAAAATGAGGTGGCAGACGGAACATCCTATTAGCTGATGTGGCGTTGATGTGACATTGATGTGGCAATTAAAATATGCCATGTTAGCATTTTAATTTTTTTAAAAAAACCATGTTAGATAATTTAAACCGAAAAAGAAAATAAATTAAAAAACAAAACTTAAAATTATTTTTCTAATAAGAAAATAAGAACTTGTTCTTCGTTCGTCATGTTCTTCCCAAATCCAAGAAATAAACCCAGCACTCACAACCCAACCACCATCACAATCAATCCCACCCAATCAACCCATAAAATAAAAATCAAAAAAATAAAACCCAGAAAAATGAAAGCCAGAAAACCTGAAACCCAGAAAAATAAAACCTAGAAAACCTAGAAACCAGAAAATTAAAACCTAGAAAAATGAAACCTAGAAAACCAGGAAAATGAAACCCAGAAAACCCAGAAAAATGAAACCCAGAATACCCAGAAAAATAAAACCCATAAAACCAATAAATCCCACCGTTGTTGGTGACGACGGAGGGTAAAAAATAAGGCCGATTAAGTGGCAATGAATGTGGAGGAGAGGCTGGTGATTTCTGGGTTTTGTTTGTGTGATTTAGAGCCCGATGAGGTGGCGGCAAGGTGGAGGGGAGGCCGGTGGTTTGGTGGTTTAGCCGCGTATTCTAGAGAGAGGAAGAGAGGCTAGAGTGAAAGTGAGAGTGAATGATGAAGGGAGGAGAGGCGGCCGGGTTAGAGAGGAAGAACTGAAAATAATTTTTTTAATATAGTTCTAAAGGAATAGCTATGTTAGAGGTGCTGGGTTTATTTCATGGGTTTAGGAAGAACATGAAGATCAAGTTCTTATTTTCTTATTAAAACGATAATTTTAAGTTTTGTTTTTTGGTTTAAATTATTTGACATGGCTTTTTAAAAAAATTAAAATGCTGACTTGGCATATTTTAATCGCCACTTCAATGTCACGTCAGCTAATAGGGTGTTCCATCTGCCACCTCAGCTTTTCCTGTTAGTTGACTGACGGTAAAGACTTAAATGTCACGTGTTAATTGGTTTAGAGACTAAAAGTGGTAAAAATAAAATGTATGAACTAAAATGGAAAAAGTGCAAAATGTAATGACTAAAAGTGCATTTACACCATCTATTTATATATTTTTTGTAACAGAAATTAGAATAAAAAATAAATAAAGATTATGTGGTCAATGACATGGCAAATGAAGTGGTGTTACAGGAGCGTAGCAATAATTAAACTATGTTTTAGCTTTTAAAATCTATAGATTTGGGCCTAATATTGACATCCTTTTTTTACCCACCAATATTAACTTGTCGCATAAGATTTGTTGTGAAAATGTATGGACGTAGCATTACTCCAAAATCAATTCCCCCTCCTCCCCCCCCCCCCAAAAAAATCCTTAACCCCTTAAAAATATATATATTTTTAAAAAAGGTTTAAATATCAACTATTAAAATTAGCCAAAATAATAAGAAAATAACCAAAACAAAAATAAGACTAGACTGAACAACAAGTGATCAAATTTTTCAACAAAAAGCCTAATAAAATAAACTCTAATTATTCAAATTTGTAGTTCGTTCAACTCATTACATAAATAAATATTCTAATTTCATTTTTCCTTAAAAAACGGTACTAAGATAAATATTGTGGAGGTAAGTTCTCTTTGGCGTTACCGACAGTTATGCTCTCTTTATTTTAACAATCACAATAAGTTTGCTCACCTTAGCAACTTAGTTCATAATTGTATCAAATATCATTTGTTTCTCTCTCTTTCTCTCTCTCCATTCTTTCTTCTCTATTATCATTTCAACATCCTTAGTTCTCATTTTATTATTTATCAATCCATTTTTTTTTTCTTTCTAATTGTAAGTGGAAAAAAATTGTAATAATTCATACATTTAGGG